>NC_060138.1:632229106-632537856 GCF_021461385.2 Schistocerca piceifrons | reverse complement strand
AAAGGGGGCTGTATATATGGAAAAGAGATTTATTATATGAGGATCACTCCAAAAGAAATGCACACTACTTTTTTTTTAATCCATCTTTTATTCTACATGTTTGAAAGTTTTACAGTGTGTAGGTACATCCTTTAAGAACAATATTTTCATTTCTCCACATAATTTCCATCTCTCTAAAGTGCCTTATGCCATCCTGGAACCAGCGCCTGTATACCCGCACGGTAAATTTCTGGACCAACCCGTTGGAGCCACTGTTTGGCAGCATGCACAAGGGAGTCATGATCTTCAAACCTTGTTCCATGAAGAGAGTCTTTCAGTTTCCCAAAGAGATGATAGTCACATGGAGCCAGGTCAGGACTGTAAGGCGGGTGTTTCAGTGTTGTACATCCGAGTTTTGTGATCACTTCCATGGTTTTTTGACTGACATGTGGCCGTGCATTGTCATACAACAGCAAAACATCCTCCTTTTGCTGATGTGGTTGAACATGACTCAGTCAAGCTTGAAGTTTCTTCAGTGTCGTCACATATGCATCAGAATTTATGGTGGTTCCACTTGGTTTGATGTCCACAAGCAAGAGTCCTTCGGAACTGAAGAACACCGTAGCCATAACTTTTCCAGCAGAAGGTGTGGTTTTGAATTTTTTTTTCTTGGGTGAATTTGCATGATGCCACTCCACTGATCGTCTCTTCGTCTCTGGCGAAAAATGATGGAGCCATGTTTCATCACCTGTCACAGTTCTTCCAAGAAATTCAACTCCACCATTCTCGTACTGTTTCAAAAGTTTGCTGCATACTGTTTTTCTTGTTTCTTTGTGAGCCACTGTCTACATCCTGGGGACCCACCTGGCACAAACCTTTTTTAACGCCAACACTTTCATTATTCTGCAAACACTTCTTTCCCCTATCCCAACATAACATGACAATTCGCTCACTGTGATGCGTCTGTCAGCAGTCACCAATTCGTTAACTCTGCACATTGTCTGGAGTGCGTGCAGTACGAGGCCTGCAGCTGCAAGGACAATCCTCAATATTGCTGTGCCCGCTTTCATCACATAACCTGCTTGCCCATCGACTAACTGTACTGCGATCGACAGCAGCATCTCCATACACCTTTTTCAACCTCTGGATGTTTCCCACTGTCTCGTTTTCACAGCACAGGAATTCTATGACAGCATGTTGCTTCTGACGAATGTCAAGTGTAGCAGCCATCTTGAAGACATGCTGTGATGGTGGCACTCAAGGAAACAGGTTGAACTAAGTTTGAAAACAAGCGGGAAGGATGTATCTACACACTGTAAAACTTTCACACATGCAGAATGAAAACGGTATTTTTACAAAAATTGTGTGCATTTCTTTTGGAGTGACCCTTGTATAATGGTAAGTCAGAGATTTAGGAACCAGATTTTAAATAGTAAGACATTTCCAGCACCAGATGTGGACTCTAACCACAATTTATTGGTTATGAACTGCAGATTAAAACTGAAGACATTGCAAAAAGGTAGGAAATGAAGAAAATGGGACCTGGATAAGATGAAAAAACCAGAGCCTGTTGAGAGTTTCAGAGGGAAAATTGGGCAATGGTTGACTAGAACCGGGGAGAGGAATACAGTAGAAGATGACTGGGTAGCTTTAAGAGGTGAAGTAGTGAAGGCAACAAACGATCAAATAAGTAAAAAAAACAAGGACTAGCAAAAATGCTTGGATAACACAGGTGGTACTGAATTTAACTGATGAAAGGAGAAAATATAAAAATGAAGCAGGCAAGAAGGAATAAAAACATTTTAAAAATTAGACTGACAGAAAGTCTAAAATGGATAATCAGGAATGGCTAGAGGACAAATGTAAGGATTTTGACTGATCTTTCACTACAGGAAAGACAGATACCACTTACTGGAAAATTAAAGAGGCATTTTCAGAAAAGAGAAGCAGCTTTATGAATATCAATAGCTCAGATGGAAAACCAGTCCTAAACAAAGAAGGAAAAGATGAAAGGTGAAAGGAGTATACTGAGGGCATACACAAGGAAGATTAACTTGAAGACAATATTATAGAAACTGAAGAGGGTGTAGATGAAGATGAGATGGAAGATATGATACCATGAGAAGAATTTCGCAGAACACTGAAAGAGCTAAGTCAAAACAGGCCCCCAGTAGTAGACAATATTCTGTCTGAATTATTGACAGCCTTGGGAGAGCCAGCCATGACAAAACTGTATCATCCAGTGGGCAAGATGTATGAGACATGAAATACCCTCAGACTTGAAGAAAAATGTAATAATTCCAGTTCTGTAGAAAGCCAGTGCTGATAGCTGTGAATATTACTAGACTATGGGTTTAATGAGTCATGGTTGCAAAATACTAACAATAATCCTTTACAGAAGAATGGGAAACTGGTAGAGACTGACCTTACAGAAGATTAATCTGGATTCTGGAGAAATGTAGGAACATGTGAGATGTTACTGACGCTATGACTTATCTAAGAAGATAGTTTCAGGAAAGGCAAATCTACATTTATGACAGTTGTAGGGTTTGGGTGTACCCGTGGCCTTTGATCAGTAATCAAAACATCCTTGGGCCTGGATTCAAATCCCACCACTGCTTAAATTTTGATTAATAACCAGCACTCGCAGCCAAAGATTTCTGACATAATAAGTCACCCTAATTCTGCCAATGGGGTGGGAAACTACACCCAAAGGTGGAAGAATCAACAATGATCAATGACATGAGGATGTAGAAGGCAGTGGAAACGACTGCATTAAAGATATATAACCTTTATCCACAACACATGTGGCCTATAAATGAAAAAAAAAGTGTCATGGTGATTTCTCCATTGACAAATGATTCCAGACTAGTCCTCCATTTGGATCTCCAGGATGAGACTGCCAAAGGGGAGGTGACCATGAGAAAAAGACTGAATAACAATGAAAGGGTAGCATTCTATGAGTCAGGGCATGGAATGTCACAAGCGTAGCGTGGTAGTGTAGCTAAAAAATCTAAAAAGAGAAATGCAAAGGCTAAATCTAGATATAGTATGGGTTAGTGAAGTGAAATGGAAAGAAGACAAGGACTTCTGATCAGATGAATACAGGGTAATATCAACAACAGCAGAAAATGGTATGATAGAAGTAGAATTTGTTACAGATAGGAATGTAGGGCAAAAAGCATGTTACTGTGAACAGTTCAGTGAATAGGGTTGTTATTATCAGAATCGACAGCAAACTAACACCGATAATGATAGTTCAGGTATACATGCTGACATTGCAAGCTGAAGAAGAAGAGATAGAGAAAGGATAATGCAGTATGTAAAGGGAGATGAAAATCTAATAGTCACGGAATGCTCTTGTAGGGGAAGGTGTAGATGAAAAGCTTACAGAAGAATACGGGCTTGGGAAAAGGAATGAGGAAGGAGAAATACTAATTGAGTTCTACAATAAATTTCAGCTTGTAATAGCGAATACTCTGTTTATGACTCATAAGAAGAGGAGGTCATTGTCAGACAGATTCCACAATCAGATACTCAATTGTAAGGCATACCCAGGAGCAGATATAAAGTCAGATCACAATTTAGTAGTGATGAAGAGTTGGCTGAAGCTTAAGAAATCAGTCAGTGGGATGCAGAAGTACTAAGGAATGATGAGATATGCTTGAAGTTCTCTAAGGTTATAGATACAGCAATTTGGAATAGCTCAATAGGTAGTATAGTTGAAGAGGACTGGACATCTGTAAAAAGGGCAATCACAGAAGTTGGAAAGAAAATCATAGGTACAAAGAAGGTAGCTGCGAAGAAACTGAGGTAACAGAAGAAATACTTCAGTTGATCGATGAAACAAGGATGTACAAAAATGTTAACGAAAATTCAGGAATGCAGAAATAGAAATCACTTAAGAATGAAATAAATAGGAAGTGCAGGAAAGCTAAGATAAAATGGCTGCAGGAAAAATGTGAAGAAATCGAAACAGAAATGATTGTCAGATGGACTGACTCAGAATATAGAAAATTCAAAACAACATTTGGTGAAATTAAAAGCAAAGGTGGTAACACTAAGAGTGCAACAGGAATTCCATTGTTAAATGTGGAGGTGAGAGCAGATAGGTGGAAAGAGTCTGTTGAAGGCCTCTATGAGGAGGAAGATTTGTTAGATGTCATAGAAGAAGAAACTGGAATCAAATTAGAAGAGATAGGGGACCCAGTATTAGAATCAGAAATTAAGAGAGCTTTGGAGGACTGGAGATCAAATAAGGCAGAAGGGGCAGATAAAATTCCACAAAAATTTCTAAAATCATTGGGGGAAGTGGCTACAAAACAACTCTTCATGTTGGTGTATGGAATGTATGAGCCTGGCGACATACCATCTGACTTCTGAAAAAACATCATCCACACAATTATGAAGACTGAAAGAGCTGACAAGTGTGAGAATTATCACACAATCAGCTTAATAACTGGTGCACCCAAGTTGTTGGCAAGAATAATATACAGAAGAATGGAAAAGAAAATTGAGGATGTGTTAGACGACAACCAGTTAAGCTTTAGGAAAAGTAAAGGCACCAGAGAGGCAATTCTGATGTTTCGTTTAATAATGGAAGCAAGACTAAGGAAAAATCAAGACACGTTCATAGGATTTGTCAAATTGGAAAAAGCATTCGACAATGTACGAGGGTGAGTCAAATGAAAACCTTAAATATTTTTGTAAATATTGTTTATTGTGCAGAAGTGGTACAAAGCTGTATCACTTTTCAACATAATCTCGTCCACACTCAATGCAAGTCCTCCAGCACTTACAAAGTGCATAAATTCCTTTAGAAAAAAATTCTTTTGGTAGTCCGCGCAACCACTCATACACAGCGTGGCGTACCTCTTCATCAGAACGGAACTTCTTTCCTTCCATTGCATCTTTGAGTGGTCAAAACATATGGAAATCACTTGGAGCAAGGTCTGGTGAGTATTTTGGATGAGGAAGACGCTCAAAATGCAGGTCTGCGATTGTTGCAACTGTTGTATGGCAGTGTGGGACCTTGTAATGTCATGTTGCAAAAGGACATCTGCTGACAGCAATACACACCAGTCTGATTTGATTGCAGGCTGCAGATGATTTTTTTAGGAGATCTGTGTGTGATGCACTGGTGAAGTGGTCCCTTTAGGCATGTAATGCTCCAAAATGATGCCTATTTTGTCCCAAAAGAGAGTCAGCATAACCTTCCCTGCTGATGGTTCTGTTCAAAACTTCTTTGGTTTTGGCGATGAGGAATGGCGCCATTCCTTGCTCCCTCTCTTTGTTTCCGGTTGGTGGAAGTGAACACAAGTTCGTCTCCAGTACCGAATCTTGCAAGGAAGCCATCACCTTCTCGTTCAAAGTGCTGAAGAAGTTCTTCACAAGCATCAACACGTCGTTCTCTCATTTCAGGAGTCAGTTGCCATGGCACCCATCTTGCAGGCACTTTGTGAAACTGGAGCACATCATGCACAATGTGTTGTGCTGACCCATGACTAATCTGTAAACATGCTGCAATGTCATTCAGTGTCACTCGGCGGTTTTCCTTCACTATGGCTTCAACTGCTGCAATGTTCTGTGGAGTCACAACTCATTGTGCCTGACCTGGACGAGGAGCATCTTCCACTGAAGTCACACCATTTGCGAACTTCCTACTCCATTCATAGACTTGCTGCTGTGACAAACATGCATCACCATACTGAACCTTCATTCATCGATGAATTTCAATACGTTTCACATCTTCACTACACAAAAACTGAATAACAGAACACTGTTCTTCCCTGGTGCAAGTCGCAAGTGGGGCGGCCATCTTTATACTGATACTGCAACGGTATGTGCGCATCTGCACTATGATGCCACCTACAGGCCATTCTGCACGCTGTTTGTAGCATGCTTACTAACTTACAGGATAACGGCGTGAAATTACAATTTGTTATTACAAATTTAAGGTTTTCATTTGACTCACCCTCGTCAAATGGTGCTGGATGTTCGAAATTCTGAGAAAAATAGGGGCTAGCTGCAGGGAGGGATGGGTAACATACAGTATGTACAAGAGGCAAGAGATAATAATAATGATGATCAAGAACAAAGTGCTCAGATTAAAAAGTGTGTAAGAGAGGTATGTAATCTCTTGCCACTACTGTTCAATCTGTACACTGAAAAAGCAATGATGGAAATAAAAGAAAGGCTCAGGAGTGGGATTAAAATTCAAAGTGAAATGGTATCATGATATGATTTGCTGATGACATTGCTATCCTGAGTGAAAGTGAAAAAGAATTATATGATTTGCTGAATGGAATGAACAATCTAATGAGTACAGAATATGGACTGAGAGTAAATCAAAGACAGAAGAAAGTAATGAGAAGTAGCAGAAATGAGAAAAGCAAGAAACTGCACATCAGGATTGATGGTTATGAACTAGACGAAGTTAAGGAATTCTGATATCTAGGCAGAAAAATAACCAGTGACGGACGGAACAAGGAGGACATCAAAAGCTGACTAGCACTGGCAAAAAGGGCATTTTTGCCCAAGAGAAGTCTACTAGTGTCAAACATAGGCCTTAGGTTGAGGAAGAAATCTCTGAGAATGTATGTTTGGAGCACAGCATTGTATGGAAATGAAACATGGTCTGTGGGAAAACTAGAATAGAAGATTAATTGAAGCATTTGAGATGTGGTGCTATACACGAATGTTGAAAATTAGGTGGACTGATAAGGTAAGGAATGAGGAGGTTCTGTACAGAATTGGAGAGAAAAGGAATATCTGGAAAACACTGACAAGAAAAAGGGACAGGATGACAGAACATCCGTTAAGACATGAAGGAATGACTTTCATGGTACTAGAGGGAGCTGTAGGGGGCAAAAACTATAGAGGAAGATAGAGATTGGATTACATTCTGCAAATAATTGTGGACATAGGTTGCAAGTGCTACTCTGAGATGAAGAGGTTGGCACACGAGTGATGATTAAAAAAAAAAAAAAAAATTTAAAAAAGCAAGCTTGAAGAAGGGCTTAAAGATAGCTTCTGAAAAAAAAATTTAAAAAAGCAAGCTTGAAGAAGGGCTTGAAGATAGCTTCTGAAAATGTTGGGTGAAATGCTCTCTTTGAAATTCTGAAGGTAGCAGGAGTAAAATACAGGGAGCAAAAGATTGTCTACAACCTACACACAAACCAGCCGGCAATTATAAAAGTCGAGGGGTGTGAAAAAGAGGCAGTGGTTGAGAAGGGAGTGAGACAGGGTTTTAGCCCATCACTGATATTATTCAATTTGTACATTGAGCAAGCAGTAAGGGAAAGTGAAGATAAATTGGAATAGGAATTAAAGTTCAGGGAGAAGAAATAAAAAATTTGAGGTTTGTTGAAAACATTGTAATTCTGTCAGAGATAGCAAAGGGCTTGGAAAAGCAGTTGAATGGAATGGACATGTCTTGAAAGGAGGATATAAGATGAACATCATCAAAAGTAAAACAATGATAATGGAATCCACCCAAATTAAATCATGCAATGCTGAGGGAATTAGATTTGGGAATGAGACACTTGAAGTAGTAGGTGAGTTTTGCTATTTGGGCAGCAAAATAACTGATGAGGGAGGATATAGACTGGCAATAGAAAGAAAAGCGTTTCTGAAGAGGAGGAATCTGTTAATACAATATATAGATTGAAGTGTCGGGAAGTCTTTTCTGAAGGTATCTGTCTGGACTGGAAGTGAAACATGAATGATGAATAGTTTAAACAAAAAAAGAATAGAAGCTTTATGAATGTGGTGCTACAGAACAATGCTTAAGATTAGAAAGCTAGATCACTTAACTAATGAGGAGGTACTGAATGGAATTGGGGAGAAAAGACATATGTGGCACAACTTGACTAAAAGAAGGATCAGTTGATAGGACACATTCTGAGACACCAAGGGAGCACCAGTTTAGTATTGAAGGGAAAAGTTGGGATCAAAACAATAGAGGAAAACCAAAAGACAAATACAGTAAGCAGATTGTGAAGGATGTAGGTTGCAGCAGTCGTTCGGAGATGAAAAGTCTTGCACTGGATAGAGTAGCATGGAGAGCTGCATCAAACCAGTCTTCAAACTGGAGGCCACAACAACAATTACTACAACTACAGGGCTATTACAAATGATTGAAGCGATTTCATAAATTCACTGTAGCTCCATTCATTGACATATGGTCACGACACACTACAGATACGTAGAAAAACTCATAAAGTTTTGTTCAGCTGAAGCCGCACTTCAGGTTTCTGCCGTCAGTGCGCTCGAGAGCGCAGTGAGACAAAATGGCGACAGGAGCCGAGAAAGCGTATGTCGTGCTTGAAATGCACTCACATCAGTCAGTCATAACAGTGCAACAACACTTTAGGACAAAGTTCAACAAAGATCCACCAACTGCTAACTCCATTCGGCAATGGTATGCGCAGTTTAAAGCTTCTGGATGCCTCTGTAAGGGGAAATCAATGGGTCGGCCTGCAGTGAGCGAAGAACCGGTTGAACGCGTGTGGGCAAGTTTCACGCGTAGCCCGCGGAAAATTGGCTCATGCCACAACTGGAGACCGACAGCGCCGACTTCATCTCTCAAAAGGATGGTGCTCCACTGCACTTCCATCATGATGTTCGGCATTTCTTAAACAGGAGATTGGAAAACCGATGGATCGGTCGTGGTGGAGATCATGATCAGCAATTCATGTCATGGCCTCCACGCTCTCCCGACTTAACCCCATGCGATTTCTTTCTGTGGGGTTATGTGAAAGATTCAGTGTTTAAACCTCCCCTACCAAGAAACATGCCAGAACTGCGAGCTCACATCAACGATGCTTTCGAACTCATTGATAGGGACATGCTGCGCCGAGTGTGGGAGGAACTTGATTATCGGCTTGATATCTGCCGAATCACTAAAGGGGCACATATCGAACATTTGTGAATGCCTAAAAAAAATTTTTGAGTTTTTGTATGTGTGTGCAAAGCATTTTGAAAATATCTCAAATAATAAAGTTATTGTAGAGCTGTGAAATCGCTTAAATCATTTGTAATAACCCTGTACACTACTTTTGTAGACTGATTGACTTTCCCTTATATTCAACCAAAGGACTGAAGGCTGCCACTTGTGTTACTTACAAATGAGCATATGTAATCATTCCATTCTATATCCTACAAATTGTGACTCCCAGGTATTTTTGTGAATAAACTGCTTCCAGCTGTGACTCTGATTTTGTAGTCATAGGTCACTACTGTTTTTTTGTTTTTTTATTTTTATTTATTTATTTATTTATTTATTTTTTTTTCATTTCATGAAGTGCAAAATTTTCCAATTCTAAACATTTAAAGCATGTTGCCAATCTTTGTACTACTTTGAAATATTATCAAGATCTGACTGAATGCCTACATAGCTTTTTCAGACAGAACTGTATTACATGTAAGTGCATCATCTGCAAAAAATCTGAGGTCACTATTGATATTATCTGCAAGATTGTTAATATATAACATGAACACACTTCCCTGTGCCACACCAAAGTTACATCTGCATCTGTGACAGCCAAAATAACATGCTGCATCCTCTACACCAAGAAATTCTCAATACGGTTTCAAATCCATGGCTTCCAGTACGTCATGTGAGAAAAACATGAGTTGTGTTTCACATACCCAATTCTTTCAGAATTCCTGATGGTTAGCATGGTGGATATTGTTCTTTTGAGTTGCTTCATTATGCTTGAGATCAGAATACATTGTAAGATTTTACAACAAATGGATGTGAAGATTCTTGGGTGTATTTCTGTGGATGACTACTGTTGCCCTTCATGTAGAAGGGTATGTCCTGGGCTTTCGTACAACCACTGTTTATTGTTCAGTGGATCTACAGTATATTATGGATAGACAAGTGGCAAACTCAGCCACAAACTCAGTATAGAATCTGACAGGGATTCCAATTGGCATTGGAGCTTTGGTCAGTTTTAACAATTTAGCTGTTTCTCAATGTCACCCATCTTTGCAGTCATGTGAGATTTAAATTGAGCAACACTTGTGAATTTTCCTTTGTAAAGGAATATTCCAAAAAGGAATTCAGAATTTCTGATTTTGCTTTTCTACCTTCAAACCACTGACTGCTGTGAGGCCACTGGGAGACAAATGCTCCACTATATAATTCAGTACTGAATGTTAATTTTGCATTATATAATGCAGTACTGAATGTTAATTTTTATTTCTTGATGGATTTGATCCAAGAGTTCAGGAAATCAGACACAATACCTTGTTCAACATTGGGAACATTGTTTTTTGCAATGTTACATGCTACGTGAAGATACACTATACTGCACAAAGTGGAGCATGGGAGCACCAGCAGGCACATGGCATCAGACATGAACCTCTGCTGTGGCTGTCAATGGCCTCTCGGCAGTCAATATGTCAAATTCAGTCCCTGTCGTGTCCATGAGTGTCTAGATGCTAACTTTGGTGCTACTAACAGGCTATCCATATGACTACAATTTCTGCAGAGCTTATGAGAAATCTTTCAAAAACATTCTGCCTACAGTAGTTGAAGACGTCACTCATTGCCCTCTTAACAGCCAAATTTGTTTTATTCAACTTCAGTCTATAGCATAGCACATAATTTACAGAAATCTCTCTTTGTTGCTTTAGAGTGACTGCATAGTATGGATGACTCCCATTATGAACTGTTCTACTGGGTACATACCTAACCAGCACCTGGTTAGCTGTTATTCTAGAATTCATATATAGTTCTCTTATATAATCCTGTCCAGTGCTAAATGTTTCAATTTCCTCACTGAGATACAAAATTATTGCTTTGTTGTATAGCCTGCTGTACATATCAATCTTCCCATTTGTTTTAGTTTCCATTTGTACTCTGCTAATCATTATTGCTACAACTACCTCATGGTCGCTGATACCAGTTTCAGTGCGGCAATCCTCAAAGAGGTCAGATCTATTCGTTACCATCAGATCCAGAATGTTTCCAACATGAGCCAATTTTTGAACTATCTGTTCTAGATGGTTTTCAGATAATTTTTGTATGTTACGAGTGTTGTGCATAATGTATTTCATAATAAATCAGCATTTCAGATTAACAGTTCCTATAAACAACTAATGTATCATTTCACATTAGTTTTCTCTTGTGACAGGAATGTGTATTGTCTGTATTTATCATAAATTAATGCTATTGACATATTTGTTATTAACCATGATGTGCAGAACAATTCATAGAAACAGTAATTTTTGTACCAGATTTTTCTGTTTTCATAATACCTATCTCATTTGGCTTTAATCACTTGAGCTCTAGAAGTTACTCCATCTGAACAGGCCATGAAGGCCCACCAGGACCGATCAACCACCATGCTATCCTCAGCTAAGAGGCGTCACTGGATGTAGATATGGAGTGGAATGAGGTCAGCTCACTGCTCTCCTGGCCATTGTGAGTTTTCATGACTAGAGCCTCCACTTCTCAATCAAGTAGCTCCTCAATTGGCTGTACAAGGGCTGAGTGTACTCTGCTTGCCAACAGCACTAAGCAAATTTAGACAGGCACTTCAACCAAGCCCAACAGTGTTGAACTTCATGATCTGACAGGAACTGGTGTTACCACTGCATCAGTTCTAAAAGGCTACTGATAAATTTTGTAGCATATCAAACCCATAAATTATCAGCTAACTTGTTTCTGTTTACTGTTCTGTAAAATAATGCACCATGCACAATGCAGCCCCCCTGTGTATATTGCTGTCAGGCACAGGATGAGTTAGTTGCTGTTTGTAAGCAGCTGAAAGTCACCCTGACTACTGTCAAGCACATGGAAGCTGCTGCAAATGGATGTGTTGGGAGGGCTACCAACAGTCAGGTAGCAGGGATACCAAAGATACCTTATGTACTATACTCTCCTGTGAATATGGTCTCTTTGGCAGGAAATAATAAATCTATCACTACTTGTCCACTTGACTGTGAGTGCCTTGTCAATGATAGGCCTAGGTGTCTTGTACATGGCAGACAGGGAACAGGAAGAACTCAGATTGTTACATCCATCCCTTAACCTTCAAGTTCTAGGTGCTGTCTTCCACTGACACCAAAACTGAACCAGTGAGACTCATTTCACCTGTTGGGAAACGTTCTGTCTTCCATGACAGGGCACTGCAAACATGAGAAGGTAGGAGTCTAATGGTCAGCAGTCCAACCAAATGAATACTGGTACCCCTTAGGGAAATGGAATCAAGGGATGAGGAGGATCATTATGTGTACTCAGTGTGTATGACTGGGGACCTCATTCAAGATGTTGAAAAGGCTATTCCAGGAGCCACTGAGGGAACAGGGTGTTGGTTTATAGACCAAGATAAATTTAATCAAATAAAAACATTTCCTGTTAAGAATGGTCTGTCTGATCATGATGCACAGCTAGTTATAGCATATGACACAGGTCCATACAGTAATGTAAAACAGTCCTCCAAAAGAGTGCATTCAATTAATGATTTACCAATTGCAAATTTGAGGGAAAGCTTGTAACAGTTAGACTGGGATTAGGTGTACAGAGAACCTGATGCTAATTTGAAATTTAACCTATTTCACGATACCTTCGTGAGTATATTTGAAAACAGTTTCCCTAAGAAAACAGTGAAATATTACTGTAAGAAAACATATAAAAAGCCATCATTACTAAAGGGATAAAAATATCTTGCAAACAGAAAAGGGAAATGTATCTTACAGCTAGAAGGAGTAATGATCCAGAAACAGTCAAACACTATAAAAACAATTGCACTGTGTTTAGAAAAGGTATTAAAAATCCTGAAGTATGTGCATTATGTCTGAGATTAGCACCTCTGATAATAAAATTATAACAATTTGGAATATTGTTAAAAGATAAACAGGGCAACCGAGAGTAAAGGACTTAATCAAAAGTTTGTTAGCAAAAAGTCAGACGTAGAAAATATTTTTAATAATTATTTTTTAAGTGCTGTAGAGAAAATATGACCCAGCTGTTCATTACAAAATGCAAGAGGCAATTTCTACGCAGTTTGATAAAACTGAAATTCAACCCACCTATCCTACTGAAATTAGGAAAATAATATATTCACTCAAAAGTAAAAGCTCACATGGAATTGATGGCATTTCCAAGAGAGCACTAAAAGCTTGTTCCCAACAAATATGTAGGATTCTCAGCCACATATGCAGTAGGTCACTGAAACAGGGCATTTTTCTACATAGATTGAAATATTATATTGATAAACCATTGCAGAGAAAAGGGGATAGGTCTGATGCTAACATCTACCACCCAGTCTCACTTCTGACAGCTTTATCCAAAATTTTTGAAAAAGTAATGTATTCAACATGTAATCTTACCCTCTCACACATCACTATTAAAATTCTCTGCCTATAAAAGTTTCAAAAGCTTCAAGAGGCATAAGATATACAAAAGAAGAACTTTTTACTTCAGTCTTGCAGCTGATATTTTGATTTATAATGTTGTGGTTTCTGAATAACTGACGAAGATTTGCCTGTATATTTCTTTTATTTTATCCCATTCTTCTATATCACACTGACTTCATAAGCTCCACATTCATAAGACCTTCAATTACATTGATATTGGCAAGATTAGCAAACTACATGTGTTTCCATCAGGGGCATGCACACTACCCTCATCATTCTGCAGTATTCACAATATTTCAAAGAATTTACAAAGCAAAAGAGTTTACAATTTTTCTTGACAAAAGAAGAATCTTTGCTAAAATATATCATTATTTTGTAAATGAATCCAGAAATAAATTTAATAATTAGTGTTAGATTGTGCAACTAATAACATGAATTTTAAGTATGTCAGAATTTCTAATTTCAAATATTTCCAAAAAAAAGAATAATTTTTAACAGTTAGTACATATCAATTGTAACAAATTAATTTCTTTTTATACATTTTAGCCTGAAATACATCGTACACAAAATCATAAGAATTCTTTCGGGAAACAGCCAAGAATGTTTATCTATAGAAGAATCTATAGTATACATGATATTGGTTATTGGTTATTTCTACAAAAAAAGGGTGTCCCATTAGAATACCCCCTCCCCCCACACACCCCCCCCCCCCCCCCCCCACAAAATTTGGAAACAGGTTGTTTGCTATATTTTGTGACAGATACCAGGGTTTGCCAAATAGTATACAAAATGATGCCCAGGATAGCAGATTGATGTATAGGAGTACCTGATACAGAACACATTACAGACAACATAAGAAAAATACCTACTATACAAATCATAATCTATGCACATATCAGGGTACGGCATTCAGATTTTCAGATCTGTGGAACATACTATCACAAGACAAATAATACAAGGTTAAAACTATAACATTACACCATTAAACTATTGAAATAATTACAGAGACAAGGTAAATTACTAGAATTACAAATTTTAAGTTAACATCCATACAATCAAACCTTCAAAAATCTTCAAAAGAGCAGAGAAAAAATTTCAGAGCCTAAGTGTATGACGAGCGAGCCAACTCGAAAAACTCACAAGGATGGGTACAGACCAGAATAATATACTCAATCTGAGTAGGCATCAATAAGGCACATAAATCAGAGTATTCAAGGATATGTTGACTCATGAAAGAACAAAATAATGGAAAAATATTAGGGCCTAAGTTTACAATATAGGGATCGACCCATGAATCCAAACCACACCGGTTATAAACCAGCAAAAAAGTTTCAACACAACAAAATGAATAAAGTGCATATCATATCAATAAGTTCAATTATATGCTAAGAGTAATTGTAAGAAGCATCTAGCCCCAATCAATGGTTGTACGCTCACCTTGAGTGCACACACAGTCATGATGACCAGTGGTACACAAAACAGAGCTAAGCATGAGTCTGTCCACAACTCAAGATCCAATCAGACACAATATTGCAATACTCAGGATAGATTCAAGTAAATACAGTCATAAATAGCTTTGAATGATGACACAATCCAGTAGCTTGAGAACCAAAATCAGAGTATGAAAGCAGACATGTAAAAATTCTGTTATATTGTCTACACTAGTAAATGTCTTCCACGCTTTTTGCTAGTTGTCCATACAAAATAACCTACATATATAAAGATCTAGAAGATTCACTTACAAATGATAAAAAAAATACATACTGATTTACAGTTACACAATGTATTGTACTTGAAAAAAACATGCATTTATGCTGAATAACACTGTCTTTAGCAGTCTTAGCTAACAATTCACAGATATCAGTTACAACACAGATGCAGCCAACAGATGCTCAAGTACATTACCCAGCACCCACAATCTCTTGCAAGTTGATTGGTCCAGCAGGGTACAGCAATACAGCACTATGGGGAGTGGACCCACCCACATCTTTCAGTTTCCTCCTTAGAGTCCTCATCACATGCTCCATCAGATAGGTAACTTCCTGTCTAGCAATCACATCAAATCGTGAAACATTGTTTTGTGTACTAAATATGCCATTCAATACTTTTTTCACATCACACAAGATACGTTCTCCTTAGCAGCTTTTCAAAATCAATTATATGGGATTCATGCCAGGTGAAATTAAAAAATGTTCACATATGAAACATTAATAAACAGAGTTAAATGTGAGTAAAAAGAAAATGGACTGTCAAGGTATTACACACAGATATACTAACATACTAATCCTAATTTTTGCAGTACAAATTATGAATATTGCCTCATTTCAAAATTGCAAAAATATCTATTCATATAGTCTCATAGCATATATGTATCAAATTTTAAAGCACAAATCTATTACAGAACATATTTATATAATGTATCATAGATGTTAACTCAGTCAATAGGTAAGGCAGAACTTTAAAAATCACATCATCTTACATATTACTTTCCAGACAAACAAAACACAATTATATAGTTTTATGAATCTACAGATAGATTTAAACCCAGTCGATGGATAAGATAGAACTCAAAAAATCACATCATCTTCATGCTAAATTTATGACAATATCGATAAATTTCTTTATCTCACATGTCAACACTTTAGATTTCTCTTTGGCTTTCACCAACACAAGATCTCCTACTTCAAACTTCGAAAATCTAGCTTTACCGTCATGTCTCTGCTTTCTCCTGTCCCCCTGTTTTTGCATCATCTCCCTAACACCTTCTTCCCTCTCTTTTGGTGACAGAATTTTGCGTGGCGGAAACTCAACATTTCAGAAATAAAGTTAGCTGGCGCACAATTAAACATTATTTCAAATGGTAAAAAACCTGTTGAAGAATGTTGTAAGCTGTTCATAATATCCTCAAAATCAGTGACATAATCTATCCAGCTGATTTGATTCTTTCTACAATATGTTCTAAACAGTCTTCCAATCTCTCTCATATATCTCCCTGCAGGGTTACTTGAAGGATGGTACACTGAGGTTAGAATATGCCTTATTTTTGTGTGATCAACAAAATCTTTCCAAGTTTGTGATGTAAACTGAGAATGATTATCAGATAAAATTGTTTCAGGAATACCCACCTGATGAAAATATGTCTTTTCAAACTTAAGAGATGCTTTGCTTACTGGTAGCTTTCTTAAGAGGAAATAGCTTTATGAACTTGGAAAATCCATCAACCACCACAAAAACATAACAAAATCCATTCTAAGACTTAGTTAAAGGTCCATAAACATCCACAAACACAAGATCAAGGTTACTATTAGGCAGTATGTTTTGCACTTGGCCTCTACTTGTTTGATTACTTACCTTCACTCTTTGACATCTGTCACAGATGGCAATCTTCTTCTTGGCTCTTCTGCCTATGTTATAAAAACAGATGTTTTCCTGAATCTTTTGTGTGCATTTGGTTGATCCACAGTGATGAAAACTCTCATGTGTATAAGTAATTAAAGTATCAATACAGTGTTCTGGCCAACACATTTTCCAATCCTCTGAGTCAGTCTTATGTATCCTGAATAAAATACAAGTGTGTACCTTATAATACTGTTCTGCCGTTTTTCCTCCTTTCTTACCCAACATGCTCTTAACCAATTTCCAATTTTGACCATGTCTGTGTCCTTGAAAACATATCTCTTAAGAGATCCAAATGTTGTTCCCAAGACTTTTCTGTTACCAGAATGCCATCAACATACACCATTAATTTTGAACTCACTTCACCTCCTAAGACAGAATCCAGAGCTCTTATGGATTCAGCTACAGACACATTTAGTCCAAATGGCACCACACAATACTGAAAACACTTACCTCCACACAAAAATGTTGCATACTTTCTAGAATTAATTTCAAGTGGGATCTGGTGAAATCCAGAGGCCAAATCCAAACCACTCATGTATTTTACATAATCGAATTTGTGTAACAGCTCATTCATGTTCTCTGGAAGGTCATTTTCTCTGATAAGAAATTTATTAAGATGTCTAGAGTCCAAAACAGTTCTCACTTCACCATTTCTCTTACTTGCCACAAGTAAAGGATTATTGAAAGCACTCCTACTTCTGTCTATTACAACCTATGTTACCATTTTCTGAATTTCTTTCTCCACACTGTTCCTTTTTGAAAATGGTATATTATATAGCTTTAAGAAAAAAAGGTTGATGATCTCTATGGTAAAGTATGCACTGATAATCTTCCACTTCCCCTGGTTTCTGGTTTCTCACAAAACACATTTCTAAACCCCAATAGCAAATTCCTAAGTTGTTCATTTTGTAGGTCTTTAAGAGTTGTAGCTTCCCTTACTTTAAAGCCTACTGCACTTTCAAAATCTTGATCCTCAGTCTCATCAAAATCCATATCATCAAACACCTGGTACTCACCTTGGTTCACAATGTTTTGCAAATAATTACAACTTTTCCCACGGTTTAAGATACAGAAATCAGTTTTCACATAAGCATTACTTTTAGGTCCCAAAATAAACAATATTTTAGCATTTGATCCAAAACAAGCCTCAACTTTCAATATACAATACATAATGAGAATTATATTTTCCTCAGGACTAGTGATCACTAAGCATCCATGTTCAAAGGTTTTGCCTTCTGTACTAAACATTAAAAGTACCTGAGATTTTACCAATTTGCTTTGCTTACCTGTAACTCCTTTTATCTTTACACCTACAATGAGCATTTCCACAAAATTCTTACTGTATCTGATCTTGTCTCTAAGTTGATCAGGTATACAAAAAATTGAGCTACCTGTATCAATCAAACAGTTCCCTTCCCACTGATCAGTCTTAATCTTAATGTACGTGCATCCAAAATCTGAACCATCATCTCTGTTATTGGGTACTTCATGTAAAAGGTTACTTTCAATTTTATCAAATGCTATATCCACACATTTTTTGCAGGGTCTTATCAACCTTACTGGTATCATAGCATTACTTTGGTTACCGATGTTGTCAGGTAAAGACTGAGCACACTGAATTGGTTCCATAGCGCAACTGCCATCATTTATTACAGAAGGAACACAAAATATATTACTGTCAAAATTACATTTCCTACTTAGATCTTGTTTCACTTCAGTCCACTAATTTGGATACAAATTTTGACTAACAACAGCTAACTTACTCCAGAATGCACATTTATCTATGTTATCATCAATTTGGATCAAAACAAATTTCAAAAAGTTTTCACCTTGATTCTCTAAGCTTACAGATAACTCACCTTTAGTGTTTGGATAATTACTCTGCAGGATAATTATGAAAAACTGCTTTCACTGGATTGGTATCCCATGACTCTCTCTTATATCATTACATTCACACTTACCTTATCTGTATTCACAAATAAGTCTGAAAGTTAATTTTTCTTAAACTCCACAAATACCTGATACTCATCACTGTTATCATAATATTCTTCCAAAATTACTTCATGAATAACATCATTAACAAAACAAGTCCAATCACCATCAAAGTCACACACCTCACCTACATTCAATTCTAATAAACTACTGGTCTCAGACTTACCAGCCTCAGTCATTTCACAGCTCACATTCACATCTACATCAAAAATACCACCTAATTCACATCCAATACAATCATCACCTGTTTAACATACATCAATAACACTGTTTCCAGACCAAGAAAAGAAATCATTAGTATACACTACATCCAAATTCTCATTACTCTCACATTCTCATTTGTGATTAGTATCTACATTACTGTAATTAAACATAGTATTCCAAAACTTTTGATCAAAAGATAAATGAGATATCTGATGTTCAGATACCTGTGCCACATTTTTAATACTGTGACTATTGTCTAAATGTAAGTGTAAATTGGGGATCCTATACTTGATGTGTTTCCTCATCCCAAAACTGTGGACCTCCATTGAGGCAGACTGCCATTTCCTGAATAGTTGCCTCTATGATTGTTTCTCCTATTAAATTGCTCTTAGTTATCCCCATTGTTCCTATTCTGCTGATGTTCAAAATTTCTGTCTCTATTACCATTATGACCATGATAGAAGTTACCATCATCTCTGTTTCTGTAGTTATTGTGGCATCGATAGCTACGATGCCACAACGTAGGTGCGCTCTGCTAGGTTGGCATTGGGACAATGTCACTGATGACAGTGCCCTCTAGCTGGCACTATGCAGCTCTATGAGTGCTGCTCCAGATTCTATCCAGTTGATTCTGAGGAGACAACCAAGTAACATTGTTTCTATTTCATAGTGGGTGAGCCACTTCAGATTTTGTCTGTTCATCTGTCAGCTAAATTTAAGTAAAAGAGATATAACCCATACGCAGTACCGAAGCATTTCACCTTTTCCTGCTCCTACTCACTTCCAACATTCGACCTACCCTTCAGTTTACAGGAGCAGACACACGTGCTGCCATCCAGGTGGGATACAAAAAGTGCCAACGAGGATGCTGCTTTTTTTCCCCCCTTCTTTCTTTTTTGCTTGATACTGCTTTAGCTTTGTCAATTTGCCTTTTTGCGTCGGTGTATGAATGCTTCCCCCATTTGCTATAAGATTTTTCTTTGTGTAAACCATGGCTTCATCACAGGAACAGGCTTCGCTGTCTGATCTTGTACTTTTTCAGGCTCAGCAAATGTCGCAGCTGCTTGCTGCCATAAATGGACTGATCACACTACAAACTGCAGATACTTTGGCACCTCTGATGCCACCACCTGTACTGATGCCAATGATGCCTCCAGCACCGCCGTTTCGTGCCTTCAATCCTGATGTTGAACGCTGGCCAGGATACATTGCCCAGCTTGAGGCACAACTTTGCAGCATACAACGTATCAGGTACAGAGTGGCTTGCCTTTTTCATTGCCAACATGGGTGTTGTGTTGTACCGTGTGCTCATGAAATTGTTTCCCACCACCAACCCAGAAACTAAAACTTACGACGAAGTGATTGATGCTTTGAACTCCCACTTCCGTGACAGTGTAAATATGGTAACTGCACGTGACAAATTCTTTCACCCTCGGTGTGGCCCTACTTAGTCCAATAAATCTTGGTTAGCGGACCTTCAGGGACTAACTTCTGATTTTGACTTTAATTGCTCATGTGGACACTCATATATGTATATAATGACTAGAGACGCTATTGCGCAGAACGTGGCAGATCACAGCATCCGTGAGCAAATCCTCAAATATAAAAACCCCTCTTTGCAGGAAGTAGTGGACTTGCTAGACAGACAAGATACATTAGACATGGCTACTTCCATGTTTGATGTGACACCAGGCATGTGTACTGTTAGCACAGTATAACACGTGCCCTCCCAACCAGCCCCAGCACAGCCAGCCACACTGCGTCGATCGTGCATACGTAAACAAGTTTCAAACCAGGCACCTACTCAGAAACTGAAATCATGTCCGAACTTAGTCTGGCATTCAGCATGATGTGAGGAAACTTTTTGTGACTTTGAACATTTGTGGACATTCTGTTTGCATGCAGCTGGAAACTGGTGCATCAGTTTCTTTACTGAACAAATCAACGTATGACTTGCTTGGTTTGTGCCCACTTCGTCGTTCACATTCCATGCTGACTGCATTTACTGGACAGGAAATCTCAGTGCTCAACATGTGTAGTTTGCAAGCCACGTATGGTGCAACGACACATACAGTGTCTTTCCATGTGTTCCACTCTAGTGATGCTACAAATGTTTTTGGCATGAACACATTTGAACTTTTTGGCCTTGCAATTCAGGACAATGTACTTTACATCAACGCTAGTGACCATGCAGACAGTGTTGCCGCCCTATGCAGTGATTTTGCTGAACTCTTTTCTGATGGCCTTGGTTGCACCACAGACTTTTCAGGGCATGTTGTAGTTAAAGACAATGCCATGCTTGTTTTCCAGTGTCCACACCCGGTACTGCACACACTGCACGACACTGTAGCCACTGAACTTACGCATTTGCAAGACAGTGGTGTCATTGAACCTGTTTCTGCTTCACCTATAGTGTGTGTGTGAAGAAATCAAATGGTCGTCTCCATATTTGTGCTGACTTTACGTCCACAGTAAATCCCCACACAGTGGTAGCTGTGTTTCCCTTACCACGTCCTGAAGACATTTTGGATAAGCTTGGTGCAGGAAAATTCTTTTCCATGATAGACTTGCGGAATGCATACTTTCAGATTCCACTCAATGAACAGTTGCAGCGCTGTTTTGTGATCAACACCCACCTTGGATTGTTCAAGTTTTGCCGCCTTCCGTTCAGTTGTGCTTTGGCTCCTGCTATTTTTGAGTCTTATTTGCAGCAGTTCTGTGCCACTGTCCCTGGTTGTTCCAATTATCTGGACGATATTGTCATATCAGGTCGCACCCCTGATGAACATTTGCAGGATTTGCATGCCTTATTTACTGTACTTTTGCAGACAGGACTAAAGTGTAACAGAGACAAGTGCAAATTTTTTCAAACAGAGATTCAGTAGGACATATGATTAACGGACAGGGTATCCACCCCTCGCTGTCACATCTCAGTGGGATTAGAAACTTGCCAGCACCCAGGAACTTGACAGAAATTCAGTCTGTGTTGGGCAAAATTACATATTATATTCGGTTTATACCAAATGCAGTGCAGATTGCAGCACCTTTGCATCACCTTCGGCGTAAGAACATTCCTTTTGTTTGGTCTTTGGAATGCCATGCTGCTTTCCACAAGCTGAAATCTACTTTGTTGAGTGATCGCTGTTTGATTCCTTTTGATCCCTCCAAACCAGCTGTTGATGCATCTTCTCACAGCATCGGGGAGGTTCTCTCACACCACATTAATTCTGTCGATCGCATTTGCGTCTAAGTTGCTCAATTCTGCCCAGAAAAACTTTTCTCAAATCGAGTAAGAAGCTTTGCTATTTGTATATGGAGTAACAAAGTTTCATGATTTTTTTTTTTGTATGGTCGCAAGTTCTATTTGGTCACCGACCATAAGCCTTTAATGTCATTGTTCCACCCATCAAAGCCAGTTCCGGCCCTTACTGCACAAAAGTTGCAACATTGGTCTTTGTTTTTGTCTAACTACAATTACGAAACCTTGTTCCGGCCTACAACCCAGCATGGCAATGCTGATGCTTTTTCTCATCTGCCTATCAGTCCTGACGAAGTGCTTGATTCTTCTGAACTGTCATGCATGTTTATTGATTCGCGAGATAAGGAATTAGCTGATTGTTTTCCAGTGGATTTTCGTCGCATTGCTTCTGCGACAGCCGCCAATGCTTCTTTGCAGTATATTCATACTCAATGGCTTCAATCTGCTACCCAGATTAGTGGTCCCCTTATAACGCGTTACTTTGCGCAACATCACAACTTGTCCGTACACCATGGTTTTATCTTGTTACGAACTGACAATGATCAGTCTCGTGTGGTTGTACCTCATTTGTTGCAGTCAGAAACCCTCCAATTTCTGCATGCTGGTCATTTGGGAATTGTGCGAACAAAGCAATTAGCACATCGTCACTGCACTTGGGTCAGCATTGATAAACAAATTGAGAATTTGCTTGCTAATTGTCGCTCTTGCACGGAGCATCAATCTGCTCCCCGCCAGTGCTTCTTTGTGTGGCCGACTCCTTCTGCGCCTTGGCAGCGTGTTCATATTTAATTTGCTCATCCTTTCTGCGACACCCGTTGGTTGATAGTCATTGATGCGCACAGAAACTTTCCTTTTGTTGTGCCTATGTCTTCTACTACGTCTGCCAGTACCATTCGGGCTCTGACGTCTATTTTCTGCATTGAGGGCCTTTCTGAAGTTATTGTGTCCGGCAATGGCCCCCAATTTGTGTCCTCAGAGCTTGAAGCATTCTGTGCTGCTAATGGCATTCATCATCTGACATCAGCCCAATTCCACCCCCAGTTGAATGGCAAGGCTGAATGTTTTGTGCATATGTTTAAGTCACAAATGAGCAAGTTGCTCACCACACACTCTTGCGAGCACACGCTAAGGACTTCCCTTACTTCATATCACTCCCAGCTGCGTGGCACCCATTCCCCAGCACCCATCGTTCACTCCTGCAGCTTTTGCACCCACCGCCGTGCGCTCCCACTGCTTCAACTCGTTATGGCTTGGCGCCGCATGATTTGGTGTTCTATCACATTTTCTCTGGCAGGCAGCGCTGGGAGCAGGGGCGCCTTCTTCGCCGGCTTGGCCGCACCTTATTTGTCATTTCTGGTCCCTCTGGCACTGTCAAGTGACACTGGAACCAGATCCATCTGTGCCATCCTCAGTTTCCTGCCACTGGTTGTTTTCTGGCAGAATAGGGGGCTTCGTGGCTTCCACTGCCTCAGCCCACAACTCCACCAATGGCGCCTCTGCCGCAGGCGCTCTTGCTGACACCGCCGCTGCTGATTCAGTCACCTGCACCAGACGGACAGCTCTCGCTGCCGCCACGGCCCCACCTCCGGCCACTGACGTGTTCCACCAAGGTGCCAGAACAGATGGATACTGAGGCTGCCGTCACGCCACCACCGACATCACCCATGGAGGTCATTGCTCCACCTCCTCATCCGAGCATACCCAGTGGCAGTGCGTGGCCTGGGCAGGTTTTCCATGGGGCATTTTCCTCGCCCCCTCACGAGCAATTTGGGGACACTGGTGGACAGCGAACTACAGCAGTTCTGCTGTCCGCCCCCTCAGTTGCGCCACCCCTGGGTCACTCCACCCACCATCGGAAGCCCTACTCAACAATGGTGCATTGTTTCAGGGGGAAGGGGTGTGGTATCGATAGCTATGATGCCACAACGTAGGTGCACTCTGCTAGTTTGGCACTACAACAACGACACCAACAACAGTGCCCTCTAGCCAGCGCTGTGCAGCTCTATGAGTGCCACTCCAGATTCTATCATTGATTCCAAGGAGATGACCAAGTAACACTGTTTCTATTTCATGATGGGTGAGCCACTTCAGATTTTGCCTTTGTACCTTCTAGCTGATGTTTGATTGATGTACAGCTTCACACCTACCTGCTCATCTGTCAGCCAAAGTTAAGTATAAGAGTTATAGCCCATACACAGTATTGAAGCATTTCACCTTTTCCTGCGCCTACTCACTTCCAACATTCAGCCTACCCTTCAGTTTACAGGAGCTGACCCATGTGCTGCCATCCAGGTGAGATACAAAAGTTATTACCATGGTGATCTCTATCATTTCAATTGTTATGGTACATGCTTCTTCCTGCTGCCCTATCCAGTCTGTCAACATATCATAAAAATGGTTCAAGGAAATTGTCAGGTCCATGTACTAACTCCCACTGCAACCTCTCTGGTAATCACATTTTTAGTGCCTCAGTCAATGTATTTCATCAAATGACCTGTCTAGGTGTGCTAATTTCTTAAGTTAATTCTTACAAAACTCTTTCAGTGTACTGTGCCTATTCCTGTAATTAGGACCATTCAAAAATTCACTTTTAATTCTACCTTGTTCAGCTTCCAATCAAAATTTATTTAAAAAACTTTTCTGAAACTTTGATATGTTTCCAGCTGACTTAAATTTAGATTCACCCAATACATAGCTTCACCTTCAAGACATCTTTTAACAAATTTGAGCTTTTGGTTGTCACTCATGCCTGACACAGAACTATCTCTATAATGGTGGATATAAATTGTCTGATAGAAAACTTTTGATTGGGATGCTGGACCATGCAATACCATTATTTGAATACAGATTGTTGTGAATGCAATTTTCCTGAACTACTGAAATTTTTTGATCTAAGTTCTGTTCCATTTTTTCCTCTATGGACTTCTGTTGAACTCTGACATCATTAACATTCTTCTCCTGATTTGCAGATTGTGCAACTAACTCATTTTCCAAAGCAATAAATTTATTTCCTAAGACATCAACTTTTTCATTCACACTTTTTAATCCATCTGAAAACCTAATTTTTAGCTCCAAAACCTGATTAATAAGTTAGCCTATTTGGTATTGTACCCTGCTCATTTCATCGTTGTTTACAGTTTGTATTTCCATTGACCAATCATTGACTGCACTAAATTTGCTATTTTTACATCGTATACAAAATCATATGAATACTTTCGGGGAAACAGCCAAGAATGTTCAGCTACACAAGAATTGATAGTATTCATGGTATCGGTTATTTCTACAAAAAGAAGAAGGTAAATTGGAGGAGGGTGTCCCATTACAATATCCCCCTCACAAAATTTGGAAACAGATTGTTCACATTATTTTGTGACAGACCACAAGGTTTGCCAAATGGTGTACAAAATGATGCCCAGGATAGCAGATTGATGTACAGGAGTATCTGATACATAACATATTACAGAAAACATAAGAAAAATATCTACTACACAAGTCACAATCTTTGAACAGAAGTCTGCTGCTAAGGCAGAATATTAAAAATTTCTGGGTGTGTGCATTGATGATAAATTGAATTGGAAATTTTGGAAATTTGTGGTAAGGTCTTATGGGACCAAACTGCTGAGGTCATCAGTCCCTAAGCCTATACACTACTTAATCTAACTTAAACTAACTTACACTATGAACAACACACACACCCATGCCCGAGGGAGGACTTGAACCTCCGACGGGGGAGCCGCACGGACTGTGACAAGGAGCCCTAGACTGCGGGGCTACCCCATGCAGCGATAAATTGAATTCGAAGAAGGTTTAGCTCCTTATGTTATTAGCACTACTGGAAATTTTGGTGACAAACATATCAATAAATTAGCCTACTATGCCTATTTTCATTCACTGCTTTCACGTGGCATCGTATTTTGGGGTAATTCATCATTAAGAGAAAAAGTATTCATTGCACAATAGCTTGTAATCAGAATAATAGATGGAGCCACCCAAGATCACCTTGCAGACATTTATTTAAGGAAGTAAGGATATTCACAGTATGTTCACAATACATATATTCACTTATGAAATTTCTTATTAATAATCCACCTCAGTTAAAAGGTAATAGCGAAGTGCATAGCTACAACACTAGGAGAAAGGATGATCTTCACTATTCCGGGTTAAATATGACTTTGGCACTGAAAGGGGTAAATTATGCTGCCACAAAAATCTTTGATCATTTGCGAAATAGCATTAAAAGTCTGACAGACAGCCAACTAACATTTAAAAACAAATTAAAAGAATTTATGAATGACAGCTCCTTCTACTCAATAGATGAATTTTTAGATATGAAATAGCAACTGTAAAGAAAAAAATATACATTTTGTAAAGAAAAGTTATGTTAAGCTCACACATTCCCCTTCTTTACAAAATGTTATATTGTGACCCATGCAACAAAAACCAGCTGCAGACTGGGTCACATGTTCAGACAAACAATGTCTGTCATCTAGGCTCCAAGGTCATATTTGCATCATTCCAGTGACTAACATAGAGAGTTGAGAATAACAGCCTTCCACTAAGGGTTTCAATGAAGCTCTTTGTCTGCAGCATTGTCCCCAGAACAGATTGTGACACCCTGGTTCTGAGGCAGGTGGAAGGTCTGAACCACAGGTTCTGTGACAACCTAGACTGTGACTTCCTAAACCTGCACCATAAGGCCGAAAACAGTAGGGTTCCCCTGAATGAATCAGGTGTGCAGTACACATCAGAGGTTTCTATCCAGATAGCTGACTGTGTGGGGAGCACATGAGATTTTTTAGACATCCAGTCCAGATAATGATATCTATCGGAGCTGGGAAGTATCAGTGTAAGACCCAAAGAAATGCCCCCCCTCCCAGGCAAGAGTATTAAAATCCTAGGGGTTAACAGCTGAAGCATTCATAAAATGTGGCAGAGTTTGAAGCATTCCTAAGAAGCAGCGAAATTCACATAATACAAGAGAGAGAATATTGGTTCTGAAGTTGACAGCAGTGAGATTTTTGCAGAAAACTTAAGGATATGTCAAAAGGATAGATTAATGGGAAATGGAAGTGGTCTGCTTGTCATAGTAGACAAGAAACTCAAATCCACTGAGACAGAAATTGAGGCAAAATGAGATATTATTTGAGTAGGAATTAATATCAGGCTTGGGCATAAAATTATAACTGTATCCATCTATCATCCACCAGACTCACCTCCTGATGTAATTGAAAACTCCAGAAAAAACCTCATTTCATCAGTATGTAAGTTCCCTATTCATTCAGTACCATCAGTGGAGACTTTAATCACTGAACAAACATTGGGATAGTTACAGTTTTGTTAGTGAAGGGTGTGACACTACATCCTGTGAACCATTTCTAAATGCCTTCTCTGAAAATTATCTAGAACTCATAGGTTTGAGCACCATTCATGACAGGCGTATATTGGGTCTAATAGCATTGAACAGACCTGAGCTCTTTGAGAATGTTCTCTTCGAAACTGATGTCAGGACAATGAGTCAGTTGTAGCAACAATGATTACCAAAATACAAAAGAAAAATAAAACAAGTACAAATATTTATGTGTTGAGTAAACAAGGTAATAAAGTGTCATATCTCAGTGAGTAGGTTGAAGCTTTTAGCTCAGGACAGGAGCATGTAGAGGAACTATGACTCAAGCTCAAAAGAATATTTGTCCATTCATTGGACAGATATGTACCCAGTAGAATAGCTCTTGATAGGAGGCATCCTACGGAGTATACAATCATTGTGAAGAAACTTGTAAGAAATTGGGACTACTGCATAATAAATGTAAAACAAAGCATAGGGCTACAGATATGGAGATGCTACATGAAAAGTATTTGACTGTCAAGAGAGAAATGTGCGAAGCCTTCAATGACTACCATAGCAGACCAATTTCACTTTTTCTGGCTTTCGCAAAAATATTTGAAAAGGTTGTATTCAAGCATCTCCTTAACCATCTGACTACAAATAATATATTATCCAAGTAACAATTGGGATTTCTTAAGGGTTCTGATGTAGAGAAAGCTATTTACACTTAAATGAGAATGTACTTAATTCATTAGATAATAAATTAGAGGCTACAGGCATTTTCTGTGACCCGTCAAAAGCCTTTGACTGTGTGAACCACACCATTCTCTAAGTAAATTAGAATATTATGGTGTCACTGGCAGTGCTGTGAAATGGTTTGAGTCTTCATCTACATCTACATCTACATTTATACTCCGCAAGCCAACCAACAGTGTGTGGCGGAGGGCAATTTACGTGCCACTGTCATTACCTCCCTTTCCTGTTCCAGTCGCGTATGGTTCGCGGGAAGAACGACTGTCTGAAAGCCTCCGCGCGCGCTCTAATCTCTCTAATTTTACATTTGTGATCTCCTTGTGAGATATAAGTAGGGGGAAGCAATATATTCGATACCTCATCCAGAAACGCACCCTCTCGAAACCTGGCGAGCAAGCTACACCGCGATGCCGAGCGCCTCTCTTGCAGAGTCTGCCACTTGAGTTTGTTAAACATCCCCGTAATGCTATCACGATTACCAAATAACCCTGTGACGAAACGCGCCACTCTTCTGTGGATCTTCTCTATCTCCTCCGTCAACCCGATCTGGTACGGATCCCACACTGATGAGCAATACTCAAGTATAGGTCGAATGAGTGTTTTGTAAGCCATCTCCTTTGTTGATGGACTACATTTTCTAAGGACTCTCCCAATGAATCTCAACCTGGTACCCACCTTACCAACAATTAATTTTATATGATCATTCCACTTCAAATCGTTCCGCACGCATACTCCTGGATATTTTACAGAAGTAACTGCTACCAGCGTTTGTTCCGCTATCATATAATCATACAATAAAGGATCCTTCTTTCTATGTATTCGCAATACATTACATTTGTCTATGTTTAGGGTCAGTTGCCACTCCCTGCACCAAGTGCCTATCTGCTGCAGATCTTCCTGCATTTCGCTACAATTTTCAAATGCTGCAACTTCTCTGTATACTACAGCATCATCCGCGAAAAGCCGCATGGAACTTCCGACACTATCTACTAGGTCATTTATATATACTGTGAAAAGCAATGGTCCCATAACACTCCCCTGTGGCACACCAGAGGTTACTTTAACGTCTGTAGATGTCTCTCCATTGAGAACAACATGGTGTGTTCTGTTTGCTAAAAACTCTTCAATCCAGCCACACAGCTGGTCTGATATTCCGTACTTCGTTTATCAGGCGACAGTGCGGAACTGTATCGAATGCCTTCCAGAAGTCAAGAAAAATAGCATCTGCCTGGGAGCCTGTACCTAATATTTTCTGGGTCTCATGAACAAATAAGGCGAGTTGGGTCTCACACGATCGCTGTTTCCGGAATCCATGTTGATTCCTACATAGTAGATTCTGGGTTTCCAAAAACTACATGATACTCAAGCAAAAAACATGTTCTAAAATTCTACAACAGATCGACGTCAGAGATATAGGTCTATAGTTTTGCGCATCTGCTCGACGACCCTTCTTGAAGACTGGGACTACCTGTGCTCTTTTCCAATCATTTGGAACCTTCCGTTCCTCTAGAGACTTGCGGTACATGGCTGTTAGAATGGGGGCAAGTTCTTTCGCGTAATCTGTGTAGAATTGAATTGGTATCCCGTCAGGTCCAGTGGACTTTCCTCTGTTGAGTGATTCCAGTTGCTTTTCTATTCCTTGGACACTTATTTCGATGTCAGCCATTTTTTCGTTTGTGCGAGGATTTAGAGAAGGAACTGCAGTGTGGTCTTCCTCTGTGAACAGGACTAACAGGAAACAAAGAGTGTCATTGTGAAATATGTGTGCAGTAAGCAGTCAGTCTTCATCTCATTGTGAATTAATTACATGTGGTGTTCCTCAAGGTTCCATCATGTGTCCATTGCTTTTTATTGTGTACGTTAATGACCTCTCATGTGTTACATTGCCAGATGCTAAATTTGTTTTGTTTGCAGATGATACAAACATTGCAATAAGTAGCAAGTCAAGTACAGATTTAGAAACAGCTGCTAATCAAATTTTCACTGACATTAATAAATGGTTTAAAGTTAATTCACTGTCATTAAACTTTGGAAAACTCACTATATGCAGTTCAGAACCATGTGTATAACATATGAAGACATGCAGATCGACGAGGTTGACAGTGTTATTTTTTTGGGATTACAGCTCGATAATAAATTCAGTTGGGAAGGGCATACCACAGAATTGCTTCAGCGCATAAACAAGAAGGTATTTGCAGTGAGAATGATGTCAGACATAGGATATACAGATATAAAAAAAGTTGCATACTTTGCTTACTTTCATTCTATTATGTCCTACAAGATCATATTCTAGGGCAACTCATCAAACAGAGCAAAAGTTTTTAGCATGCAAAAGCACATAATAAGACTCATTTTTGGTGTAAATTCAAGAACATCATGTTGAAACCTGTTCAAGGAACTTTGTATTCTAAACATAGCTTCTCAGTATATTTATTCCTTAATGAAAGTTGTTGTAAGTAATATATCTCTATTTCCAACCAACAGATCAATACATAGTATCAGTACTAGAAATAACAACAATCTACATAAAGAGCTAAAATCACCTTGGTCCAAAAAGGGGTCCACTATTGAGGAACACACATTTTCAATAAATTGCCAGCAACCATTAAAAACTTGATTTCAGATAAAGCATGGTTTGAACAGAGTTTGAAATACTTTTTGATAGGCAACTCCTTCTACTCTATATATGAATATCTTAACAGAGACTGTTAGGCCAGCTTAAGTAAAAACGTCTGTTAGATTTCAATTTTGACAGTGCTTGGTCACAACAGTCAAGATTTGGTATTTTGTGTATGATAAATTTATTAACAGCACATAACAATGTTTCATGCTGACAGAGCATTAATTCTGTAAATATTAGCTGTTCCAGTTTACTGTATTGTATTCATCTATTTTGACAATCTCCTGACAAATGATCAGGGTAGTAATTATTATATTCAAATGTTTTATGTTTTTTATGTTCTACTTTCTGACTTGTTCCACACCCATGAGAATCATCTCATTTTTTGGATCTATGGAATGAAAACTGAACCTAATCTAATCTAATACTGTCAAAAGATCTTTCATGAAACCCAAAGAAATTCTGGTCATATGTAAAGGCTGTCAGCAGTATCAAAGTTAGTGCCCAGACAATCATGTTTGAGATGGGAAAAGAAATTGTGGGTAGCAAACTCAAAGCAGAAATGCTTAACTAGATTTTCAAATGTTCCTCTAAAAAGAAAACCCAGGAATATTGCCCCAGTTTCATTCTTGTACCACTTAAAAGATGAGTGGAGTAGATATTAGAGTCAATGGAACTGAGAAACACCTGAAATCATTAAAATTGAAAAATTGAATAAAACTCCAGGGCCCAACAGAGTCCCTATCAGGTTCTATACTGAATTATGGTGAGCTACCCTTCTTTTAACTGCACTCTAACTGTGCCCAGTAGCTGAAAGAAGGCAAGGGTCGCATCTATTTATAAGAAAGGTAGCAGAAATGAACCACAAAATTACCATCCAATATCATTAACATACATTTTACACTGTCATAGAAACTTAGAACATATTCTGAGCCCAAATTTAATGAGTTACCTCAAACATAATGATCTCTTTTACGCATGGATTTAAAAAACATCGATTATGTGAAACCATACTTGCACTTTTCTTACATGACATACTGAATGCTATGGACCAAGGCAGTCAAGTATATACAGTAGTTCTTGTTTTCCAAAAAGAGTGTGATTCAGTACCAAACACATGTTTATTGTCAAAAGTATGATCTTATGTGATATCAAGTGAAATTTGTGACTGGAATGAGGACTTTTTGGTGTGGAAGACGCAGCAAGTTATCTTGGTTTGAGAGTCACTGGCAGATGTAGAAGTAACTTTGGATTTACCTTAGGGAAGTGTGCTATGACCCTTGCTATTCAAGTTGCTTATTAATGATATTGCAGGCAATGTTTATAAGTATTAATAGCAACCTCAGGCTTTTTGGAGATGATGCAGTTATCTACAATGAAGTACTGTCTGAACAGAGCTGCACCAATATTCAGTCAGATTTTGATAATATTCAAAGTGGTGCAAAGACTGGCAACTTGCTTCAAATGTTCAGGAAAGTAAAACTGTGTCTTTCAGGGAACAAAAAAGTAGTATCCTGTGAATATAATATCAATGAATAACAGTTGGACTTGGTCATTTGATATATATACCTGGGTGTAACAATTTGTAGGGATATGAAGTGGTATTATTAAATATGCTTAGCCATAGGTAATGAAAATGGGAAACTGAAATTCATTGGTTGAATATTATAGGAATGCAATCAGTCTACAAAGCAGACTACACACAAAACACTAATACAACGTCACCTAGAATATTGCTCACGTGTTTGGGACCCATATCAAATAGGACTAACAGGGAGTATTGAACAGATACGAAGAAGGGCAACAGAAATGGTCAAAGGTTTGTATGAACCATGGAAGAGTGTCATGATGATGTTGAAAGAACTGAGCTGGCGGATTTTTGAAGATAGATGTAAACTGTCCCATGCACACCTACTCAAAAGTTTTTAGAATCAGCTTTAGACGTTGAATCTAGAAATACAAAAAAAATGGCTCTGAGCACTATGGGACTCAACTGCTGAGGTCATTAGTCCCCTAGAACTTAGAACTAGTTAAACCTAACTAACCTAAGGACATCACAAACATCCATGCCCGAGGCAGGATTCGAACCTGCGACCGTAGCGGTCTTGCGGTTCCAGACTGCAGCGCCTTTAACCGCACGGCCACTTCGGCCGGCTCTAGAAATACACTCCAAGACAAAAAGACATACAAATAAGGAATTATCTGAATGGGATGGAAATCAGTAGATATGATGTACATGTACAAACAAATAAATGATCACAACTTCAGAAAAACTGCATGATTTATTTAAGAGAAAGAGCTTCACAAATGGAGCAAGTCAATAACACACTGCTCTACCTCTGGCTCTTATGAAAACAGTTTCTCTGCTTGGCACTGATTGATACAGCTGTTGGACATCTTCCTGAGTGATATCACACAAAATTCTGTCCAATTGGTACATTAGATTACCAAAATCCTGATCTGGTTGGAGGGATCTGCCCACAATGCTCCAAACATTCCCATTTGGGGAGAGGTCTGACAATGTTTATGACCAAGGTAGGGTTTGGCAAGCAGGAAGACAAGAAGTGGGAACTCTTATCACGAGTGGGTGGCCATCTTCTTGCTGAAATGTAAGCCCAGGATGACTTGCCATGAAGGGCAACAAAAAACAGAGCATAGAATATTGTCAACATACCACTGTCCTGTAATGGCGGTGTGGATGACAACCTAAGGGGTCCAGCTGTGAAAAGAAATGGCACCCCAAACCATCACTCCTGGTGGTTGGACCACATGAGCAACAGTCAGGCTGGTATCCCACCACTGCCCATGGCAACCCCAGACATGTATTCCCTGGTATCAGAGTTCAGTTCGAAGTGGGACTCATCACTGAGATATGAGGCTGATGACTTTTCTGGAGATGCCCCAGACAATGGTGGGATGCCATCCCGGCTGTCACCCTCCATAGAAATGACAGCCCAGTGTGATTGTCTGGGGTATCATTTCTTTTCATAGCAGGACTCCTTTGATTGTCATATGTGGCACCCTTACAGCATAGCTGTATATGAACAGTATCCTATGCCCCGTTTTATTTCCCTTCTGGGCAAGGCATCCTGGGCTTACTTTTCAGCAAGATAATGCCCCTTCACATATGGCAAGAGTTTCTGCTGTTTATCTTCAGGTTTGCCAGGCGCCCATGATCAGTTTTGGTCACAATGTTGCAGATTGTGAGCTTCATTGAAACTCGTTCAGCAAGGTTGGTCCTCTCGACCTTCTCTGACAGTCTGTGGAATGAGTACGACTACAAAGCCCAGATGACCATTGCCGTTTGTTCCTGTGTGCTCCACAATCCACAGCTGATTGTACATGTTCCCTCAGTGTCTATCAGAACAGCCACTTCAACATGCAACATTTTAAATGAGCCCAAAGGCATACACATTGAATGCATCTGGTGGTTCCTAACATCCCTTACCATCATTTCCCTAAAGGTTTGATTATTCATCACACATTTGAACTGCTGATGATTAATAGACCCTAACATTTTACATTTGCCTCCCATTGACACAGGACACTGAATATTCCTTAACAGGTTATACTATATTTAACCCCAATATTTAAACACTATCTATGTAGTTTCCGAAATTCCTTCACCAGGGAAGACGAATGGAATATTCCAGAATTTGAAACACGAACAGCTGCTAGCATGAGTTTCTTAAAAGTAGATACCTTAGGGGTTGCAAATCAACTCAAATCGCTTGATATGGGCAAGTCTTCAGGTCCAGATTGTACACCGATTAGATTCCTTTCAGATTACGCTGATACAATAGCTCCCTATTTAGCAATCATATACAACCGCTCACTCACCGATAGATCTGTAGCTGCAGATTGGAAAATTGTGCAGGTCGCACCAGTGTTTAAGAAGGGTAGTAGGAGTAATCCATCGAACTACAGACCTATATCATTGATGTCGGTTTGCAGTAGGGTTTTGGAGCATGTACTGTATTCAAACATTATGAATCACCTCGAAGGGAACGATCTACTGATACGTAATCAGCATGGTTTCAGAAAACGTCGTTCTTGTACAACGCAGCTAGCTCTTTATTCACACGAAGTAATGGCCGCTATCGACAGGGGATCTCAAGTTAATTCCATATTTCTAGATTTCCGGAAAGCATTTGACACCATTTCTCACAAGCAACTTCTAATCAAGCTGTGGGCCTGTGGGGTATCATCTCAGTTGTATGACTGGATTCGTGATTTCCTGTCAGGAAGGTTGCAGTTCGTAGTAATAGATGGCAAATCATCGAGTAAAACTGAAGTGATATCAGGTGTTTCCATGAACAATACGAGACTGGAATAGAAGGGAGAACCAATAGAGGTACTCAGGGTACCGTCCGCCACACACCGTCAGGTGGCTTGCGGAGTATGGATGTAGATGTAGATGTAGATGTAGATGTAGATGTAGATGTTCCCCAGGGAAGCGTCCTGGGACCTCTGCTGTTGCTGATCTATGTAAATGACCTGAGTGACAGTCTGAGCAGTTCTCTTAGGTTGTTCGCAGATGATTCTGTAATTTACCGTCCAGTAAGGTCATCCGAAGACCAGTATCAATTGCAAAGTGATTTAGAAAAGATTGCTGTATGGTGTGGCAGGTGGCAGTTGACGTTAAATAACGAAAAGTATGAGGTGATCCACATGAGTTCCAAAAGAAATCTGTTGGAATTCGATTACTCGATAAATAGTACAATTCTCAAGGCTGTCAATTCAACTAAGTACCTGGGTGTAAAAATTACGAACAACTTCAGTTGGAAAGACCACATAGATAATATTGTGGGGAAGGTGAGCCAAAGGTTGCATTTCATTGGCAGGACACTTAGAAGATGCAACAAGTCCACTAAAGAGACAGCTTACACTACACTCGTTCATCCTCTGTTAGAATATTGCTGCGCGGTGTGGGATCCTTACCAGGTGGGATTGACGGAGGACATCGAAAGGGTGCAAAAAAAGGGCAGCTCGTTTTGTATTATCACGTAATAGGGGAGAGAGTGTGGCAGATATGATACACGAGTTGGGATGGAAGTCATTAAAGCAAATACGTTTTTCGTCGCGGCGAGATCTATTTACGAAATTTCAGTCACCAACTTTCTCTTCCGAATACGAAAATATTTTGTTGAGCCCAACCTACATAGGTAGGAATGATCATCAAAATAAAATAAGAGAAATCAGAGCTCAATCAGAAAGGTTTAGGTGTTTGTTTTTCCCGCGCGCTGTTCGGGAGTGGAATGGTAGGGAGATAGTATGATTGTGGTTCGATGAACCTTCTGCCAAGCACTTAAATGTGAATTGCAGAGTAACCATGTAGATGTAGATGTAGATGAATGGAATGTCTATAAATATTGCTGGTCTAGTTGGAATTTATGTTTATGGTCTATCAGATATGAAGCAGATTAAATTGAATTAATAATGTTTGTTAACTGTGACTAGATTTTTCCTTTTTCAAAAAATAATTTCATGTCTTCATTGTGCACCTAGTGTTGAATCTTTTTTCCTAAAGATAAAAAAAATACGAATATCATTAGCTCTTGTATACAGAAAAACCCACCACTGCACAATAGACCTGCCAAAGGAACCTGAAAGGCTTTGCTGAAATTATTCATTGGTGAATGACTGTGTCTGCTGTGAAAAGCTGAATCTGGTCTAAAAATCAGGGAGTTTGTCTAATGTGGATGATGAAGCTCAGTGTAGAGAATGATCAGATATTCTGGCCATGCTGTACATTAACATGCCATTCCATTTCTTAAAAGCTTACATAAATCACTATGGGCATGCTTCAAGATTTGATCAACCCATCAACCTTCACAAGTCCCTGGGTCTTACATAGATAGTTCCTGGTACATTCACTGAACATAATAATAAATGATTAATATGGATAATTATATATTCCTTGAATTTTCACAGTTCACAGCTTCTTTATTATGTAACCTAATGAGTAGATTCTTGTTCCACAGCAGACATACTTTGATAAATTACAACTTTTCCTTTAATAGTATCCAACACTGGAGCTTAACTAAAACAGTGTGATGCAATCCCTTTCAATCTGTACATAGTCTAAAACGTAAGTCATTCAAATAAAATCTCTCAAGTTTATAGTGATATTGTGTGGAGTAAGCATCACTTGTTCCAGAGAATACGCAGTTAACTCACATCAGTCACTTCTCTATCATTGCTGGCCCCACTCAGTCATGCAGCAAAATTTCCCATAATATATGCTGTACACAGATACTGAGAAGTTCATACAGGGATGGGGATACCATTTGGTATATACTGAGTCATTTACACTGATTACAAGTATCCTTTTTGAAATTAGTCATTAACTTTATTAACTTTGAAGTTCAAATTCTTTGAATTTCAGAAATTACCTAACTTGAAATATCTTGCATTTGAATTTAAAGTGAGCATTATTGATTAGCATTGATCAGTTGATTCTGGTTTTCTGGTACATGACACTGAGCTACCTTAAAGTTTGACCAAGGTTGAGTTTCAAAAGGTCAGCTGGGTTTACTTTACTTTAGCTGCTATCATGCCTGTTAAATTACCAGTTTAGTTCTAGGGTTTCCATTCAGAAGGTACGTCAAAGGGAAATCACAGTAAAACCTCAATAATACCATGGCCAACACTGATTTACATGAGTTTGTGGCGTAGAGTGCCATAAATATCGATATTTGTTCTGTGCGTAAGTGTGCTATCTTTGAGGAGAGGGCTTTGGGCAGGATGTTGGACGCTAACGGCAGTTAGCCTCCGGACTTGTATCCGTGTAGAAGCTAAGTGTGAATAAATCTGTATCTGAGAGAATTCTAGTTGTTTACCTACAACTATTCTATATTCCCTCACTGGTGACCCCGTTTTTGTGTAATACGCGTCCGAGTTACCGCCCGAAGGTTATTTACGCGCCTACCGCGTCGGGTTTCTCCGCGATCGCGAGGGCCTTTGTTCAGCTCCAGACAATGGCCTTTCAGCATTCACCGCCGCCCAGATTCCAGCAACATCTCCCCAGCACTCCTGCCGTCATAGTGGACATGCCGCAAGAATCTTCGGAATCCTTCAGCCAGAACATGCAGTGGAATTCATCGAGTGCCGCCAGTTTCTTCCAACCGCCAACGGTCGTGGACTCTGGCTTTGTTAGCCTGGACGTTCCCACGTGTTCTCCACAGAGTGTTGGTCGGAACATTCCTACTTCTGTGTTGAACACACAATTCAATACAATTTGTGGCATCGAGCGAGGTTTTGCTACTTTGGAAAATCCAGTAGTAAATTCAAACTCGAATCAGTTCCCGCCACGTGTGTATCCTTCCGCACCGGCTAGTCAACAGGTGTTCAATGCTCGCCAAACAGCAAATATCACACCGAGTGTGCATCCTAGTGGACGTGTGTGGGATACTTGTGTTGCTTCTAATCAAGTCAACAATTCTGTGCTGGACAGTAATTACTCCGACATCTACAACCAGCCCCACCACTCATGGTCGAGTGAATACCGTGTGCATAACGGACATTCACCGGCGTACTTAAGCACTTGTGGCTTCTCTCCGAGCTACCACGTCAACGAGAATGCACATTTTGATGACGATCCTCACACCGTTTGAGCGTCCGTCACTTCTCAGCCCCCCCCCCCCCCCCCCCCCGGCGTCAAGTGAATTTCGCGAGTCCCGCATTACGGGACGCCAATAATTCGGACTCGCAATCTTCGGCATGCTCTACTTCCATCCGAAATAATAGGCGCACTTCCGCAGTGACTGCAGTGCTGAATCTGCCGAAATTACCAGACTTCAAACCTGCTCACCCGGAGTTCTGGTTTAACCTGGTTGAGCAAACATTCAATGTCTGTGCTTCGCCTGCCTCATGAACCATCTTCATGACCGCGTCGATTTAATTTACGATCTGGTCAAAGCACCCCCCCCCCCCCCCCCCCAAGCAGGGAAGTATGCTGTGGTGAAACAGACGATACTGGAGCGCGTCTCTAAAACCAGGAGAGAAAATGTGCGACAGCTCATCTACGAAGAGCGTCTCGGCAACAGGTCTCCGTCCCAGCTGTGGCGATGCATCCGTCTTCTCGTCGATGAGCAAGTTATGCCTGATGACACGCTCGCAGAAATCTGGACTGAAAAGTTGCCTTTGCCTGTCCAGACTGCAATTTCTGCGTTTGAAGAACGTTTACGCGCCGCTAACAGAGAATACTCCGCAAGGCAACATGAGCTCCGTGCACCGCATTCTGGACGTGACCGCACTAAGACGCTTTCTGATGCCACGCCCTTGTCTGGTGCTGCTAATAACAAGTTTGTTAAACTAGCCGCCCTGCCTGCACCTTCAACTCCCCACAACAACAGTGCATCGGCTTCTGTGGAAGACTCTGGGGCACATACTCTGTCACCTAGCAACTACCCACAGGAGCACAGGCCCGCCCAACCTTACTGCTTCTTCCACGCGAGATTCAGGGAGCAAGCTCGCAAATGCCAGTCACCGTGTTCTTACCCAAACTCCAACCGCAGGTAGGCCAAGGTGCCACCTCCTGCGATGTAAACAACGGGCACCATCCCACGTTGCACTCCATTTCGGACAATAACAGTAAGTGTGGTCGAGTCTATGTTCACGATTTATGATCAGGTGTATGTTTTCTGGTAGACACTAGCGCAGACGTCTCTTTGCTGTTGGTTCGCCTAGCAACCAATAAAGGGCAACCACACAAAACAGTACTTCATGCAGTGAACTTGTCTACCCGACAGTGTTCGGGTTCCACTTTGTATACAGTGAAACTTTCGCCCGAGTGCAAGCTGGAGTGGACGTTTCTAGTGTCAACAATTGAAGAACCTATTCTCGGAATTGATTTCCTCAAGCACTATCAGTTGTCACTAGATTTTGTGCAAAATACTGTGTTTTACCCCCTCCTTAACATGCATATTCCTTTCGCTTCGCCGAGTGACAGTTCGGCTAACACCAAACATGTGTGCTGTGCTAAGAAGTGTGTAAACCTATCCTTGGAGCTGCAATCTTGGACAAACAAGTGGCTAGTGGAGTGCGCCAAGTCTTCGAAGTTGCGGATGGAACGTACGGAAATGCTGCTGCATCTCCGCGACATACACCATGAGTTGGCCTCCACACAACAACGCCTCGCGGCACTACAAGCAGACAACTCGTCGGCTACAGACAAGGTCAGTCCATGCCAATCGGGTGTTCCTGTGCCCGCACACGTTAACGACAATGTTGTGAACTCTGTGAACTGTGTCATCACCCCCTTTTGTAATGATAGGATATGCCCGAGTGCTCATGCTCCTTGTGTTCCGAATGGACAATTAACTTGCCAAGCTCGTGGCAATGAACTACGGCCATCTGCTGTTCGGCCACACCCACTCGTACCTACAGCGCTCGTAGCGGCACGGCCCGCTACCAAGAACCAGTGTACCAACCTCGCCCATGTTAACACGTGTGCGGCCTTTACGCAGCCTACGAGCGGGTGGCACACCTGTACTTCCGTGCCCTCAGCGCCACAGCTTGGCCCGTCCGCCACTGCCTGCTCCGCTTCAAGGACATCTGACTGTCGTGCCGCGCCACGTACTGCAGTAGTCACTAATGGCACAGTTCATCGGTTACGTCTAACTGATGGGCTGCCCATATCGCAACGCCCATGTCGCCTCAAGCCGGAATTTATGAAAATTGCAAAAGAACAATTGGACGATCTGTTACAAAAGGGAATAATTGAACCTTCTTCTGGTTGCAGGGCTAGTCCTCTCATTACAGCTCCTTTTATACACAATTGTCATGCACAGTCACTGATGTTTTGCTGTCCAGAGCATCTGTTGGACATTTTGTGAACTTCGTTTTTTGTTTGGTTCTAATAAAACCCCCATGTCATTCCAAGCATGTGTGTCAATTTTTACCCTCTATCTACATTATTCTGTGGTTCATTAAGTTTTCAAATTTATACTGACCCGATACATAAACTAACTCAGCCCATGTCCAATAGCACTGTATAGTGGCTGGTGCAATAGTTCAGAGAACAGTCAACAAATAACTTTAAATTAAGCTTTTTGGTTCTCTTTTAATTTGTGTGTCTGATATGCTACAAGTATTGCCAGTTGCTTTTAAGAATTGAAGGAATTAACAGACAAAAAGTGATATCAGTTATGACAACAGAAGAATCTGGGACAAAATTAACTGATTCCCCAAAACATTTTTGAGGTAATGGGCTCTAATAAACTTTGAAATAGCATTAATGTATGATTAATGTGGACAATATACACTTGGGTTAGAAAAATAAATGCTATGTTAGTTATAATATACAAACCTCAATAAAAGTTTGGAATACCATAGGGTTATCATAGAGTTTAATACAGTGACTTTTTATAATACACCCACTGAGGTTTATATGATACCTTATTAACAAAATTAACATAACTACTTCTGAAAACAAGAACGATTTTGGTTAGTTACTTCAAATCATTACGCAACAAAGCAGGCTCTCTCCTAAGTGAACATCTTGAAAACAAAAACAGCGAAAATCTTTAAACCATTACAAAACAAAGCAGACTCTCTCCTACAGGTACAGCTTGAAAAACAAAAACAGTGAAAATCTTTATCTCATGATGACGATCATCAGTCTTTAGTAGTGAGTATGTCCTCCCTGTGCCCGCCTGGCTAGCCGTGCGGTCTAATGTGCTGCTTCCCGAATGGGAAGGCGTGCCTGTCCCTGGCATGAAACCAAATGGTTCAAATGGCTCTAAGCACTATGGGACTTCATCTGAGGTCTTCAGTCCACTAGACTCAGAACTACTTAAACCTAACTAACCTAAGGACATCACACACATCCATGCCCAGGGCAGAATTCGAACCTGCAATCATAGCAGCGGTGCAATTCTGAACTGAAGCACCTAGAACCACTCAGCTACCACGGCCAGCTGGCACGAATCCACCCGGCACATTAGTCTCGAGGTTCAGTGTGCCGGCCAAACTGTGGGTGGTTTTTAAGGCAGTTTTCCATCTACCTCAGTGAATGCAGGCTGGTTCTCCTTACACTGTGTTGGTGATTGCTGCACAAACACTGTCTCCATGTATGCGTACACCGTCATTACTCCACCAGGCAAACATTTGGGGTTACACTCGTCTGGTATGAGATGTTCCTGGGGAGGTCCACTGGGGGCCGAACCATACAATAAGCCTGGGTTCAGTGTGGGGAGGCAGCGAGGTGGGTGGACTGCTGTGGCCTGATGTGGGGTTATGAATGACTGAGGGCTATGGCAGGATGAAGCCCCTCTGTTGTTTCTAGGTCCTCGGTTTAATACAAAATACACAATGTCCTCCCCACACATGGATGAGTTCTTCCACTCTGTGGGGCATGCTCTGTATGAGACTATCAAATTTATCTTGGAATATGAGGTCCCACTCTTCTATGGCAATGTCTGTGAGGTCCTGAAGATTGTCAGACAATGTGAAATGGCCACCTTCAACAGGGTCCATGCATGCTCAATTGCATTCATGTCTAGGGAATGTGCTGGCCAATGCATTCGGTTGATGTTGCATCTTTGAAGATACCAAGATGTTACTAGAGTATGGTGTGGTCTTACATTTTCATTGACTAGGACAAAGTTGTCACTGATTTCACATCCGTAGGGCCTTACAATCATCTGTAGAACCTCTTGGAGATATCTGGGACCAGTCAAATTGCTGTAGATGGGAAGAAGATTACACTTCCATGATCAGCAACATCTTACTGTGTATGACGTACTGAAAGTGAGCCACTATCCTGACTCTATCAGAGTGTTGTATGCCTCTACATGACATGTTACTGCAATGCTGAACACAAACTGAATGAAGTTGTTGTTGGCACTGAACTGGTCACAGCTTACTGCTGTGGCAGCAGTATGTTTACATGATTGGTAAACAGCCACAAAACATGCCAGTAGTAAACATCATGCAGCATATGGACTCCAACTGGGCAATACGAGAAGTGCTTAGGTCAATGAGACCTCTAGTATCATAGGCTACATTTTATGATGGTCTTCCAAACTTTTCTTGAGCAGTGTGTGCTACAATAACTGCAAATCACAAATGCCTAGTTACTACTACATACAATGTCCACAAAACTATTAACTTTTTGTGGGAAATACTTATCAGTAATTGTATTTCTTTAGTGTTTTTATGGGAACATGTCGTATCACTTTTGTACAGTTCTGGCATCTAGTGGTAGTCCACTCCACCAGCTGTAGTTTCTGTTTGTTGTGCAATACAGCTCTCAGGGCTGTGGGAAATATATGTCCCACAAAGTAGCATTGTTTGAAAGTTTCTTGGGCAGTACATTTAGTATGAAAGTAGTTACTGCAAGAGCTGGGAAGTATACTTACCACAAAATTAGTATGTTTTCTGTGGACCTTGGGAATCATACTTCCCACCAACTTTGTCATTTTACAAAGATTTTTGGAATATGTCTTAACAGGTCTGAATGTGCCTGACATCTTGTGGTACTACACTGTGCCAGATGATTAAAAACTACTACAACAATCAGTTTCTGTTTGTCTGGGGATCTCTACTATTGTCACTTGTGAAGTCAGAAAAAATGGCTTTGTTTCTGCAGTAGGAAACACACTTATCACTAAAATACGAGGGCCGTTCAGAAAGTAACCTCCGGTTGATTTAAAAAAACACACCAAGTTAAATAAAAATATTTTAATATATACATCTTACAACTACATCTTTGCACTATTTTTCTACATAGTCTCCATAGCGATTGAGGCACTTATCGTATCTCTTCACAAGCTTTGAAATTCCTTCTGCATAAAAATCACCCGCTTGTGCCTGGAGCCAGCCTGTGACCGCATCTTTGAGCTCTTCGTCGTCATCAAACCGCTGTGACCCGAGCCATTTCTTCAAATGCATGAAGAGGTGATAATCACTTGGCGCCAGGACTCAAGAAGGGCCGTTGTTCTGCGAGCAGAGTGAGGACGATCGTTATCGTGCAAAAACACGATACCGGAAGTCAGCATACCACGGCGTTTGTTCTGTATAGCCCATCGTAACTTTTTTATTGTTTCACAGTACACGTCTTGATTAATGGTCGTACCACGTTCCATGAATTCAACCAACAACACCCCTTTGGCATCCCAAAACACCGTTGCCATCAGTTTTCTGGCAGAAAAATCTTGCGAGGCTTTTCTTGGTTTGGTAGGCGAATTTGAATGTGCCCACATCTTTGATTGTTCTTTTGTCTCAGGGTTAACGTACTTAATCCAGGTTTCGTCACCGGTCACGATTCTGTTTAACAATGGTTCTCCTTCGTCCTCATAACGTGACAGAAAGTCTAATGCAGAGGCCATTCTTTGAGTTTTGTGGTGGTCGGTAAGAATTTTGGGCACCCATCGTGCACAGAACTTACGGTAACCCAATCTTGCTGTCACTATCTCGTACAAGAGAGTCTTAGAAATCTGTGGAAAACCAGTAGACAACTCTGACATTGAGAAACATCGATTTTCACGAACTTTTACATCATCTGAACGAGTTCGTCAGTCACCAATGACGGTCTATCATTCCTCTCTTCATCATGAATGTTTTCTCGTCCACTTTTAAATAAACGTACCCATTCACGGACGGCACAAAGCTCATGATGAATAGCTGCTGCAGAATATCCTTTGGCTGTAAAAAACCTTATGACAGCACGCACTTCACATTTGGTGGGGTTTTCTATTGCAGCACACATTTCAAACTGCCACAAAAACTAAACTAGCGCGGGTACGACGTTCACTCGACCACGGCTTGATGCCGACTGACCTGCTGAGTGCGTGAACGCACAGATGGCGTCGCTACTCCCTCCACAACCCGCACTGTGACCAATCGGAGGTTACTTTCTGAACCGCCCTCGTAGTATCTCACAGAAGGGCCATGAGAGATATTCATACCACCATAGTGTTTGGTCCTAAATTACAAAAATAAAACCATACAAAATACATATGGACCAATGATCACAATTCTAATACAATAAAAACTTGAGCTTACTGAATCACCACAGAAAAAATACCTACAAAAGGATTAACTTCTGAAAATTCTCAAAAATCTAAGTCTGTTTATATAGATATACACTGACACTTGAAGCAAACAATGTTTTTACTTGAATGAGAATACGGAAATTCTGTGTGGCTAGGGCCTCTCTCGGGGTAGATCGTTCACCTGGTGCAAGTCTTTCAAGTTGACGCCATTTCAGTGATTGCATGTCAATGGGGATGAAATGATGATGATAAGGACAACACACCAACCAGTCCCTGAGCGGAGAAAATCCCTGACCCAGTGGGGAATTGAACCCGGGCTGTTAGGTATGACATTCCGTCGCACTAACCACTCAGCTACCAGGGGCGGACAATGAGAATATCAATCAAACATAACCATGTTAGCTACCAGTACCTTACAAAACTGCTCAAAATTTGTTTTGCACCACCTGCAAAGGTGTGTGGTCTTAGATTCAAAATGAGTAGGGAACGAAAGAGTGGGCCTTCCCAAACTAACAAGAAAATAGGTTTCCTGTGAAATAAAAACAAAACAATAACCAAATTGAAGGCAGTCTGTTAGAAAGTGTACAACTATGAAAGCAGACATCTGTGAAATCTGAATCTGCTGTTGAGTAATATTCAAAATTTGTTGCCGCATACAATTCACTGCAATGTGGTTTAACAACATTGTTCCTCAAACTTGTCCCACTGTTTGATCCAGTGTGTGAGGAAGATTCTTGTGCTGATGTGCTGCAACTTGCAAGTATTCTCAGTTATATTCATGTCAGCATATATCTCATTCAATTCCATTCATTTGATTCCTGACACTTAGAAGAAGGTGCTCATGAAATGGGCACTGTATACTCATGTATTATCACTGAAATACTGACTGTATTGCTGGACAATACAGTCAGGAGTAGGGAAAATGCAACAGGGAATAACAATATTAATGTGCTAATAGTAAACTGAAGCAGCGTCTATAGAAAGGTCCCAGAACTGCTCTCATTAATAAACGGTCACAATGCCCATATAGTACTAGTGACAGAAAGTTGGCTGAAACCAGACGTAAACAGTAATGAAATCCTAAACTCAGATTGGAATGTATACCGCAGAGACAGGCTGGACAATGAAGGGAGAAGCATATTTATAGCGATAAGAAGTGCAATAGTATCGAAATAAATTGACGGAGATCCGAAATGTGAAATAATTTGGGTGAAGGTCACGGTTAAAGCAGGCTCAGACATGGTAACTGGATGTCTGTATAGGCCCCCTGGCTCAGCAGCTGTTGTGGCTGAGCACCTGAAGGATAATTTAGAAAATATTTCGAGTAGATTTCCCCACCATGTTATAGTTCTGGGTGGAGATTTTAATTTGCCGGATATAGACTGGGAGACTCAAACGTTCATAACGGGTGGCAGGGACAAAGAATCCAGTGAAATTTTTTTAAGTGCTTTATCTGAATACTACCTTGAGCAGTTAAACAGAGAACTGACTCATGGCGATTACATATTAGACCTTCTGGTGACAAACAGACCCGAACTATTTGAAACAGTTAACGCAGAACAGGGAATCAGCGATCATAAAGTGGTTACTGCATCAATGATTTCAGCTGTAAATAGAAATATTAAAAAAGGTAGGAAGATTTTTCTGTTTAGCAAAAGTGACAAAAAGCAGATTACAGAGTACCTGATGGCTCAACACAAAAGTTTTGTCTCAAGTACAGACAGCGTTGAGAATCAGTGGACAAAGTTCAAAACCATCGTACAATATGCGTTAGATGAGTATGTGCGAAGCAAGATCGTAAGAGATGGAAAAGAGCCACCGTGGTACAACAACCGAGTTAGAAAACTGCTGCGGAAGCAAAGGGAACTTCACAGCAAACATAAACATAGCCAAAGCCTTGCAGACAAACAAAAATTACGCGAAGCGAAATGTAGTGTGAGGAGGGCTATGCGAAAGGCGCTCAATGAATTCGAAAGTAAAGTTCTATGTACTGACTTGGCAGAAAATCCCAAGAAATTTTGGTCTTATGTCAAAGCGGTAGGTGGATCAAAACAAAATGTCCAGACACTCTGTGGCCAAAATGGTACTGAAACAGAGGATGACAGACTAAAGGCCGAAATACTAAATGTCTTTTTCCAAAGCTGTTTCACAGAGGAAGACTGCACTGTAGTTCCTTCTCTAGATTGTCACACAGATGACAAAATGGTAGATATCAAAATAGATGACAGAGGGATAGAGAAACAATTAAAATCGCTCAAAAGAGGAAAGGCCGCTGGACCTGATGGGATACCAGTTCGATTTTACACAGAGTACGCGAAGGAACTTGCCCCCCTTCTTGCAGCGGTGTACCGTAGGTCTCTAGAAGAGTGTAGCATTCCAAAAAATTGGAAAAGGGCACAGGTCATTCCTGTTTTCAAGAAGGGACATCGAACAGATGTTCAGAACTATAGACCTATATCTATAACGTCTATCAGTTGTAGAATTTGGAACACATATTATGTTCGAGTATAATGACTTTTCTGGAGACTAGAAATCTACTCTGTAGGAATCAGCATGGGTTTCGAAAAAGACGGTTGTGTGAAACCCAGCTCGCACTATTCATCCACGATATTCAGAGGGCCATAGACACGGGTTCCTCGGTAGATGCCGTGTTTCTTGACTTCCGCAAGGCGTTCGATACAGTTCTCCACAGTCATTTAATGAACAAAGTAAGAGCATATGGACTATCAGACCAATTGTGTGATTGGATTGAAGAGTTCCTAGATAACAGAATGTAGCATGTAATTCTCAATGGAGAGAAGTCTTCTGAAGTAAGAGTCATTTCAGGTGTGCCGCAGGGGAGTGTCCTAGGACCATTGCTATTCACAATATACATAAATGACCTTGTGGATGACAGTGGAAGTTCACTGAGGCTTTTTGCAGATGATGCTGTGTTGTGTCGAGAGATTGTAACAATGGAAAATTGTACTGAAATGCAGGAGGATCTGCAGCGAATTGACACATGGTGCAGGGAATGGCAATTGAATCTCGATGTAGACAAGTGTAATGTGCTGCAAGTACATAGAAAGATAGATTCCTTATCATTTGCACTCTTTTTATGGCACTTTTTGCTTTGAGCATTTCTATGTAGTACTTCACTTTCACAGACACAGCACATGAATCATGATCTGATGTTGAAGTTTAGGTCATTTGCAGTCCAGCCACCTCCATATAAATTTTATTTATTTATTTATTTATTGTTCCGTGGGACCACATTTAGGAGAAGTCTCCATGGTCATGGAACGAGTCAATACATGAAATTATAACACGATTGTAGAAACAGATAAAATGAAACAAGTCGTTAGTTTAAATAAAGAAAATCAAGAATGTAACACTGGAATTTGCTTAATTTTTTATCTCTTCCAGGAGCTCCTCGACAGAATAGAAGGAGTGAGCCATGAGGAAACTCTTCAGTTTAGACTTAAAAGTGTTTGGGCTACTGCTAAGATTTTTGAGTTCTTGTGGTAGCTTATTGAAAATGGATGCAGCAGAATACTGCACTCCATTCTGCACAAGAGTCAAGGAAGTGCATTCCACATGCAGATTTGATTTCTGCCTAGTATTAACTGAGTGAAAGCTGCTAACTCTTGGGAATAAGCTAATATTGCTAACAACAAACGACATTAAAGAAAATACATACTGTGAGGGCAATGTCAAAATTCCCAGACTATTGAATAGGGGTCGACAAGAGGTTTTCGAACTTACACCATACATAGCTCGAACAGCCCGTTTTTGAGCCAAAAATACCCTTTTTGAATCAGAAGAATTACCCCAAAAAATAATACCATATGACATAAGCGTATGAAAATATGCGAAGTATACTACTTTTCGTGTTGAAATGTCACTTATTTCAGATACTGTTCTAATGGTAAATAAAGCGGCATTTAGTTTCTGAACAAGATCCTGAACATGGGCTTTCCACAACAGCTTACTATCTATCCGTACGCCTAGGAACTTGAACTGTTCCGTCTCGCTTATAACATGCCCATTCTGTCTGATTAAAATGTCAGTTCTTGTTGAATTGTGGGTTAGAAACTGTGAAAACTGAGTCTTACTGTGATTTAGCATCAAATTATTTTCCACAAGCCACGAACTTACTTCATGAACTACATTATTTGATAATGTTTCAATATTACACACAAGATCCTTCACTACCAAGGTGGTGTCATCAGCAAACAGAAATATTTTTGAATCACCTGTAATACTAGAAGGCATATCATTTACATAAATAAGGAACAGCAGTGGCCCCAGCACCGACCCTTGGGGAACGCCCCATTTAACAGTGCCCCATTGGGACTGAACATCATTACCACTCTCAATATTGCGGAGGATTACCTTCTGCTTTCTGTTCTTAAAGTAGGAGGCGAACCAATTGTAAGCTACTCCCCTTACTCCATAATGTTCCAACTTCTGCAGTAATATTTTATGGTCAACACAGTCAAAAGCCTTCGTTAAATCAAAGAAAACACCTAACGTTCTCAACCTTTTATTTAATCCGTCCAAAACCTCACAGAGAAAAGAGAATATAGCATTTTCAGTTGTTAAGCCATTTCTAAAACCAATTCATGACTCCTTTGGCCACTTACTGTGCTGAAACAGGTATCAATCTGTACCGTCTGTGCTTAAGGATTATCTCTGTTGAAATACAACTGTGGAATAGTTACCAGTAGTCATATGACTTCCCAAATCCCCCTAGATCAGGCACTGAACACCCTCCCAAGTGGAATTGATACACTCAAAAACAGGACAGTAAGCAAAAACTAATTTAGAGCATAGGCAAAAGATTTGATTCTGCTAGACATTTCAAATACTGTGTTGATATTCCTATTAGAAAACACATCTTTCATGCTCTGAATATTCTTTGACACCCTAAATCCACAAACATTTTATCATTTCTCTGCAGTTTTACTGTGTGTGATTGGACACTTTAAAAGCAATACTGCCTTCTGCAGAAATTGTCCTTTTAACTTTCTTTTCAACTCAGCAGATAACTGCTTTCTAAATTCATCAATACCCCAGCTACATAATGAAACATTTATCTCTTGAATTATTCTCTTAAACATATTATGAAGTTGTCCACAAACTTTACATACAAAGCCATCCAAAACCCTTGTAAAGTTATGTACATCATAGAATTAACCCATATAATATACACCCAAAAACATATCTCATTATTTGCATGTAACTAAATGTTATAATCCTACAAGCAACTAAAATTTTAATGAGGTCTGGTGACCTCTACCCATCAAATATTGTGTGAACAATAATTACAAATAAACCACACATATTACATGAGAAACCCATCCAAAATACTACAGGTAACACATTTAAATAACTCCTCAAAATTTCCCCCGGTACAATTTATTCCTCTCTTTCAAATAATGGAATTAATTATGTTCAATCATCCTCTATATACCAAGAGTCATGCAGCCAGTGGTGACACTCTCCTTGCACTAAGCTGTACCTCCGTACATCTTGCATACATCTTAAATTCATCAAGTTTACCCTTTACACTGACCAGAAATAACCCCCAAAATTCTCATAAACTACACATGAAAATTATGCATACATATACACACACACACATTAATAGAAGCCATGTTTTTCATTCATAAGGTGCAACTCTGCCACCGTTGCCTCTTATAACATTTTTCTCATCAGTGCGAGTATCACTTGGATCCCACCTTTTTAACATTTTTGGCATTGCTTAAACTAGACATCTCTTTCCTCATTTGTCAATGGAAACTTTTATGTTTACAGACAAAATTTGTGACAATCACTGGAATGCCATTTTTAGATTCAAGAAATGCACACTTCCTTTCTCCATCAATACCATTTATTTCACTTACAGATTGCACATTTATAATTTCACCCATCTCTAAACATTGCTCCCTAAGAATACGTTTTTCAACAACCCTTCATTATTCCTCCATATTTATGGTACATATTACAACTTCAGACCAACCCTTAGTCTCATTATCACCATCAAACAATTCATTAAACACTTCCTTCATCCCAGTTGTATTTTTTCTCACTTCAAGACCTCTTGCTACTTTATATTTCTCCTGTGTCCACTAGTGGGGCAGTAATGACTTCAACATTTTTCCAACAGCCAATCATTTATAGAGTAGTTACTTTCTTCCTTGCTGTACCATTCAGCATTAAAATCATCTAAAGAAATACTTTCCCCATTATCCACTTGTATATCTCATGGTCAACCTTTAAATCATCTATTGGCTTTAAATCACCGTCAAAATCCTATCCTTCATCATATTATCCTCATAAGCAAGTAATATTCTGTTCCCTTCCTTTGAAGTAACATTGTCAGTAGCTGTAACATTCTCTCAGTTAACTATACAACCTAAAACTTCAAATTCCTTACAGAAAACCTTTCTTGTTTCCACCAAATTTTTACAAACTTCATCAAAATTAACTTTATTGAAATCTGCCAATAACTCATAGGATTCATTACTTAAAACATCCATTACATCTGTCAATATCTTATAGAAATCACCACCAACAGCTCTGATAACCTCTGCCAATATATGATGTAAATTACTGCTACAGCATCATTCCATGTTAGAACTCACTTTATGCTCAAATTGCACAAAATTTTGCTCTAACTCATTCTCTTTTACATTTCTTCTGCTCTCAGATTTCTGACACTTTGGATTCTGATCTACAATCTAACATATTACTTCCACATTCAGCCTTCCACATTCACTCATAATTCATGCTTTCATAAAGAGCCATTAGTTCACTTCCATCAACAGAGATAAATGCATAAATTATTTCCTCCAAGATATCTATAACTGTAGCTTCAACCTTCACAACTTCAGTAGCTAAAACATCACCTTTACTTACCATTAACAATAAATCACCCACTTCCACTGATACATAATAAAATTCATCGCCAGCTGACAAGACTACTGTTGTGACTCGCCGATCATTCAAAGTGCCGCCGCGCAGTTACATGCATCCTCTACATGCGGCGCTGTCTGCCAGCCATGCAGCAGCCGCGCCACCTAAGTGGCCAGCTAGCCAGTGGCCGCTAGACTTGGACGCAGTGCTGATTTGAATGTTACCGTGTTCACATATCTTGCTTGGTCAACTTGCTCTGTGACTTACATGTGTTGTGTCATTTTTGAAATACATGTGTTCGACTTGATGTTATATCAATTGGCAATGAGGTAGTGGATTTTTCCTTTTCATCATTGACCCACAGGTTTCCATGGCTACTGTAGAGCAACTATTGCAAGGTCTTGTTGAACAGAAAACACTTCTCACATCGGCGGTTCACGATTTCGTCGCAGCATCCAATGCGGGCCATTTCTCGTCGTTGTCTATACCTCCTTTTCCTCCTTACGATGAGATGGCGGAAGACTGGTCTGATTACGAAAAACGTCTCTGACAGCACTTCTTGGCTTTTCATGTCACGGATGAACAAACATGTAAGTCTCTGTTCCTTTCTTGGATTTCACCTCAGCTGTATCAGTTGTTGTCGCAATTGGCTCCCTTGAAAGATCCTGCATCTTTGTCCTTTGCTGACATGTGCTCACTTCTGTCTGTATATTTTCAAAAGCATACACATGTGGTAGCCTCTTGTGTTGCCTTTTATCACTGTCAAAAACAACCAAATCAATCTTATCGCACTTGGGCTACTGAACTTCACGGCCTCAGTAGAAAGTGTCAATTTGTTACTGAAGTTCACAAAGAATCCTATGCCGATTGCATGGTATGGGATGCTATTTCCGGCCGGCACCCGACAAAGAAGTTAGGCAACGTGCCCTTCAGTTGGCAAATCCGACTCTAGATGAAGTCCTATCCATCGCGCATCGTTCGAAATTTCTCACGCCGCTGGAGCGCAGATAGAGGCATGGGGTGATGTCAGGGAAATACAACCTCTGTGCGCTGTTGACAATGCGTGCGGCATGTCCCTGCCAGCCGACTTGACCACAGTACGCTTCCTAGTGCAGCCTCAGCCTAACCGCAAACAAACCTCTAAGAAACTGCAGCAAAACACCCGTCAAATTCCTACATGTCCGCAGTGTTTCACTAGACATTCACAGGAGGATTATCCTCAATGTTGGGCTGTGTGTCATAATTGCAAAAACAAGGGTCATGTGTCATCCGTTTGCAAATCCGACCGCATACCTGATGTTCATGACCATGATCCTGATTCTGATTCTGTGATGTCTGTCAATTGTACTTCTTCCTGTTCAGGGAAGTTATTCCTCACTGTCCAAATACTTGGTCAAGATGTTCGCATGCAGGTGGATACTGGTTCTGCTGCCACTATCATCAATTCTCACATGTGTCTTCAGTTGGGTTCTTCAATCCTATCACCTGTCACTCGGCAATTACGGACGTACAATAAACAGAAGATTTCTCTCTTGGGACAATTTAATGCTGAGCTATCTTACAAATCCGTCATTCACACTATTACCAAATTTGTGGTCGACCATAGAAACGTGGAAAATCTTTTTGGTTTCGATGCCTTTTGTGTTTTTGGGTTCTCCATAGATGACTCTGTCAATATCGTCTCTGATATCATTTCTTATGCGCAACTGGATTCCTTGTCAACGACATTTTCGTCCAATTTTTCTCCTGGGTTAGGCTGTACAAACGATTTTGAAGCTCATATCATGCTCGAACCCACTGCTCAGCCTAAGTTTTTTCGGGCTTGGCCCATTCCTGTGGCCCTTCATGATCAGGTAAAACGGGAGCTGGATTGTCTCACTGCTTCAGGGGTCTTGCTTCCTGTCACTTCAAGTGAGTGGTCCTCTCCTGTCGTTGTCGTTGCTAAGCCAAATGGTGATGTTCATCTCTGTGGTGATTTCAAAGCCACTTTAAATGCTCAATTCCTTATCAACACTTACCCTATGCCCCGACCTGAAGAATTGTTCACTAAACTTACTGGAGGCCAGTATTTTTCTAAAATTGACCTGTCAGAAGCTTATCATCAACTTCCTCTCGATGCTGCTTCCCGGTAGTTTCTGGTCCTTAACATGCCTTTCTATCAATACCAACGATTGCCATTCAGGGTTGCCAGCGCCCCTGCCCTCTTTCAGCGATTCTTGGAACAATTATTGCTCCCTGTCCCTGGGTGTATCAATTACATGGACGACATTGTTATCACTGGCTCCACCACTGAAGAACATCTTCAGAATCTCCGCACACACTTTCATGTCTTACAGAATGCCGGTCTTAAGTGTAATCTTCCGAAATCACAATTTTTTCAGGCATCTATCATGTACTTGGGGTTCCAACTTTCTCGGAATGGTATTCGTCCGCTTAAGCAAACTGTCACTGTGATCGATGCCCTTCCTCACCCTACATCTGTTAAGGAACTGCAGGCCTTCTTGGGGAAAATTGCATACTAGAACAGGTTTTTACCATCTGCGGCTTTGGTGGCCCAGCCGTTGCATCACCTGTTGCATAAAAATGTGCCCTTTCACTGGTCTGTGTCATGCAATTTGGCTTTCCAGAAATTGAAGACTATGCTGAAACAGGCCCTGTGCCTGGCTACTTATCGACCTGGCCAACATCTCATTCTTGCCATGGACACCTCTCAATATGGGGTTGGCACAATCCTTGCACACCGTTTTTCTGATGGTTCTGAACAATCCATTGCTTGTGCCTCCAAAATGCTCACGGATGCCCAACGAAAATATTCTCAAATTGAAAAAGAAGCTTTGGCCATTATTTATGCTCTTCATAAGTTTGGTGTTTTTCTTTATGGATCCAAATTTCATCTTTTCACGGACCATAAACCACTTGATTCCTTGTTTCATCCATCAACGTCACTTCCCGACAAGGCTGCACACCACCTCCAGCATTGGGCTCTTTACTTGTCTCATTTCAATTATGAGATTCATTCCCTGTCGATGGCTCAACATGCGAATGCTGATGCACTGTCTCGCCTTCCCATGGGTTCTGATCTGGCATTTGATAGGGACAAACTTTTGTGTTTCCACATGGATGTGGCTGAGCAGCGGGTTGTGGTCGGGTTCCCCATCACCGGGTACCAGCTGGCGGCTGCAACGGGTTCTGATCCTACCCTCTCCTGGGTTTTACACTGTATTCAGAAGGGTTGGCCAGATCATCCATCCGCTAAGACTTCTGATCCATTGTGGAACTACTATGCTTTGCACTACTGCCTCAAGGCTCGGGATGGTGTTATCCTCCTTTCCACTGACAATGCTTGGCCGCGTGTTGTGGTACCTGCATCTTTGCATGCGTTGGTCTTGCGCCTCCTTCACCAAGGGCACTGGGGTGTCTCTCGCACAAAATCTCTGGTGCACCGTCAAGTGTACTGGCCCGGCATCGACTCTGAAATCACACACATGGTTGCTGCCTGCTGCCCTTGTGCATCACAGGCCGCCGCCCCGAAGTCATCTTTATCACTGTGGCCTTTGCCTGAGAAGCCCTGGGAGCGTATTCATGCTGACTTCGCGGGACCTTTTTTAGGTACTTATTGGCTACTCGTAATTGACGCCTACTCTAACTTTCCTTTCATTGTCCATTGCACGATGCCTACCACCGCGGCAACCACAAATGCTCTAGCTCGCATTTTCTCTTTGGAAGGCCTTCCCTCTACTCTTGTCACTGATAATGGTCTGCAATTCGTCTCTTCCGAATTTGCGGATTTTTGTGCCCTTCACGGCGTCATGCATGTCATGGCCCCTCCATTCCATCCACAGTCAAACGGTGAGGCTGAATGACTGGTCCGCACATTTAAGGCTCAGATGAGGAAACTCCCGACTTCTTCTGCTGCTGATGATGCGCTTCTCCAATTTCTGGCTTCTTACCATTTCACCCCCATGGGTGACCACAGCCCGGCTGAGCTCTTACATGGTTGACAGCCCCGCACACGCTACTTCATCTTCTGCGGCCTTCCACCTCACGGCCGCAGGTGCCTTCGCTTGGCTGGTTCACCACCGGCGACCTTGTATGGGTACGGGGATATGGCAGGTGGCCAAAATGGAGTGCTGGCCACATCTTACGACACCGTGGTAGACGCCTATATGATATCCAGACGGACACGGGTGTTGCAGTGCGTCATTCGGACCAGCTTCGGCTTCGTGTGCCGACAATGCCTGTTCCAAATGGCGCTACGCCACCTTTGGCTCTACCTGACGCTTGGGATCTTGGCATCTCTCATTCCTCACAACACAGCCCTCTCACCATCATCTCGGTGCCTGCACAAGAACGGACACCACCAGGAGACGTGCCCATGCAGGAACCAGATGACCATCAATTGTCGGAGCAACTCTACTCGCCTCCTCCTCCTACAGATGCTGACACATTGCCCATGTCTCCTGTTATAACAACTGGCCTTGCCGCAATGGGCAGATTGGTGCACGGGGCCCCAGCAGATTCGACCCCTACGTCTCCTGTCATCTTGACCTGTTATCATCGGGGACACTTCCGTCCATACGGGAAGCCCCCTCCTCGAGACTTTACAGCCAGTCAAACAACACCTATGGATGTTAGCAATCTACAGGCTACCTCCATCAAGACCAGTGCAAACATTTCAAAAGGGGGGAAAAGTGTTGTGACTTGCCAATCATTCAAAGTGCCGCCGCGCAATTACATGCGTCCTCTACATGAGCCGCTGTCTGCCAGCCATGCAGCAGCCACGCCATCTAAGTGGCCAGCCAGCCAGCGACCACTAGACTTGGACTCAGTGCTGATTTGAATGTTATCATGTTCACATGTCTTGCTTGGTCAACTTGCTCTGTGACTTACATGTGTTGTGTCGTTTTTGAAATATATGTGTTCGACTTGATGTTATAACAACTACTGCCATGCCACCTTCAGAAATACCTTCTCCTACTTCCATCCATACATCACAAATTTCGCCTCCAGCTGATGTCACTACAGCTTTATTGCCTTCATAGTTATCCTCACATATTTTAGTTGATACAGAATCACCTATATTACTTTCTCATACATTACTATAATTGTTGCCACTGACTAGTATTCATTAGAATTAATCACACATTCCACCTCCACCAAATTTATTTATTATTTATTTTATTTTTATTTATTTATTTTCGAGTTCCATGGATCCTTGACACGAATGTATTGCTAGGATGTAGAACGTGTCAGCTTATTACAGTAATAGCCACATGTAGATGATCATGAGGCAACTAATTTAACATATACAAGCAGATACATGAAAAAAGGACATCCACATGTAAAATAATTACACACAAAAATTCAGATAACGACACAGATAATAGTATAGTAATGACATAGATGGTTGCATAAATAATAGTGCTATAATGACATAGATGATTACATAAACAAATTTAAAGTAATTCATCTACAAAATATTCTGCCAGCAAGTGATATGCGAATCTACATAATCAGTTCTATTAGAAATACATGAAATTAAACACAAATTCATGAAGTATTACACATTATCACAGAATTCCTGTAAAGAATAGAAAGAATTATCCAAAAGATAAAGTTTCTGCTCTGTTTTGAATTAATAAGATCCTCAATAACTGATTTGATATGGACAGGAAGTTTATTGGGACAGGAAGTTTATTGAACACTTTTATACTTGAATAATGAACTCCTTTCTGTGCCACGATGAGATTTTTTAAATCTTTGTGAAGATCATGTTTTCTTTCTGTATTGTGATCATGGTATGCACTATTCATTTTGTAAATTGCATAATTTTTGTTCATGAAGCACATTAGTGACAAGATGTATTGACAAGGCATGGTGAGGATCCCCAGCTGTTTGAATAAATTTCTGCAAGAAGATCTAGGATGCACTCTACTCATAATCCTGATAACTCTCTTCTGTGCAACAAGGACTTTATTTGCTTGTGGTTGATTTCCCAAGAATATGATGCCATATGTCATAAGTGAATGGAAATAACCAACATATGCAGTTTTGATAGTTTCCATGTCACAAACAGATGCAATTGAGCGAATGGCAAATGCTGCTGAATTCAGTCTTTTACATAGGTCAGTGATGTGGACAGACCAGTTTAGTTTGTTATCAATAAGTAAACATAGAAATTTGGAAGATACAACTTTCACTATTTCTTTGTCTCCACATCTTATTTCAACATTTTCCAATTTTTTGTTTACTGTTTGAAACTGAATGAAATGAGTCTTATTAACATTGAGAGTCAGACCATTTGCAGTGAACCAATTTAGAACTTTTTGGAATATAGTGGTCGCAATGTTCTCTAGACTGCAGTTGGGTACCTTGTCAATCACAATGGTGGTGTCATCTATAAATAGGGTGAAGTGTGCTTCTTGGGTCACACCATGGGAGGTCATTTACAAAGATTAAGAAAAGTAAGGGACCAAGCACTGAGCCCTGTGGCACTCCACATGAGCTGGCAGGTGCCTTTGTACAGTTGTTTAATACTACCTTCTGATTTCTGTCATCTAGATACGACTCAGGCCACTTCTCTACTTTATCTTTTAAGCCATAATGCTCAGCCTTTCTTAGTAGAATCTTGTGATCTACACAGTCAAAAGCTTTTGACAGATCACAAAAGATTCCAACTGGTGACATTTTCTTGTTTATTGATTCTAGGAGTTGGTTGACAAATGAGAAAATTGCTTGTTCAGTTGAAACACCCTTTTGGAAGCCAAACTGATTTTTATTAAGAATGTTATATTTATTAAGGAGATTCTATTGTACATAAGTTTCTCAAGGATTTTTGAAAGACTTGTTAACAATGAAATTGGGCAGTAGTTAGAAACCTCTGCTTTATCACCATTTTTGAAGAGTGGTTTAACGACTGAAAATTTTAGTCTATTAGGGACAGTACCTTGATTTAGAGAGTCATTAAATATATGTCACAGAACTTTAAGAATATATTTGTGGCAATGTTTCAGTACTTTGATAGATATATTGTCAGCAACAGTAGGTTTTTTGTTTTTCATTTGGGATATCACCTTCTCAATCTCATCTGCTGTGATGTAGGGTACATACATTAGGCTAATTTTTCTCTGCACTGCTTTTTGTAGAAGGTTCAAGGCTTCATCCATAGACCCTTTACATCCTATTTGATCCGCTGCTGTCAGAAAATGATTGTTGAAGATATTGGCAACTATTTCCCCTTCATCTACCATGCTTCCATTGTGACACACTTGGATACTGTCTGTATCCTCTGAAACTTTTCCTGTCTCCCTTTTTACCACCTTCCAGATTGTTTTTATTTTATTTTTATTTTATTATTTGATCTGTCAATGTCAGATTTGATAAACATACTCTTGGATTTTTTTTAATAACATTTTTAGGATGTTACAGTACAATCTGTAGTGTTACCTATCCTGAGGTTTATCAGAATTTCTGAGTGAAACATAAAGCATTCTCTTGTTTCTGCATGAAGTTCTTATTCCCTTAGTGAACCACAGTCTCCTAAAATCATTCCGGTTTTTGCTTTTTGAAACTTTCTTCGGAAATACAGCTTCAAAATGAGTAACAAACTCATTTAGGAAAAGGTTGAATTTATCATTTACATTTTTAGTCTGCTATACTGCCTCCCAATCCAACTGCTCCAAATGCCTACTGAAGCTTTCCAGATTCTCACTGTTGATTAACCTGTATGGTCTACTGATAGAACTGTTCTTGTTAGTAGGGCTTACATAATGTATTTCCAACAGCTGCCCATCATGGTCAGAGAGACCATTTAAGATTTTTGTTACAAATATATTTTCGATTCTATTATTATCTACAAAAATACTGTCAATCAGACTTGTACAGTTCCTTGTTACCAGAGTGGGAAAGTCAACAACTGCCCTCAGATTGAAAGAATTCATCACATTCTCAAACTCTGTTCTATCATTGTTACAGGTAAGAAAATGTACATTAAAATCACCAAGCATTATTATTTCTCTGGTTTTTTAATACAAGTAAGTTAAAAGTGATTCTACTTGCTTGAGGAATACACTGACCTTTCCTGAGGGAGCTCTGTAGACAGCAGTGACATAAACAGGCACTGTATTGACAAGGAATTCAATGCAACAAGCCTCAAAATGCTGGTCAAAACAATATTTTTTTACATCTACAGATTTGTACACTATATTATTTCTAACATACATTGTCACTCCTCCTTTGTCCATTTTACTTCTGCATCTCTTCTGATCTCATAGTTTTCCACCAAATATGCATTCATTCCATCATTCCCTCCCCTTTCACAAAACCAATTTTTCAGTTCCATTTCATTATCAACCTTCTTTTCACATTATACAATGATCCTTGCGCCCATTTATCTTTACACTGCTTAAAATTATTCCTCATCTTATTCTTATTTCTTATAACCTCCATCTCCAACATTGCTGAATTTTTGACATCCACAGAATTTTTAAAATAAAGTGTTATTTTCAACATTTGTTTATTTTGTCATCTCTGTACCTGAGATGTGGCCATTCATGAGACTGCTGGCTTCCAAATCTTCATTCCCAGTTTTGATTTCCAGTGTATGAATTCCCATTTCCATTTCCCTTTGAAAACTACTGCTACCATTGTGATGACAATTATTTTTGTTGTTCTTATACACATTTCCCTTTCTACTGTTCCAATTAAGTGTCCTGAATTTCAACAGATGCTGAAGTATCTCAATAAAATCTAAAAATTTATCAATGGAATTTGACAGACTGTGGACAAAATCCTATCTTAATCTCTTTCAGAACTTCCAGCAGATGCTTTATGTGCATCAACTTTGACGGTTCATGCACACAGTATCTCACATCGATCCACTCCAACGTTTGAAACTTGGTCCATTTAGGAACTCATTCTGAAGATGTATTTGTTTTGCTTCACTCCAGAATTTGTTCACAAGACAACCCTCAAACACTTCATAGGTAGTAAATGAAGACCCATAAAATTTTCCCATGATTGTGCATTGTCCTCAAAATATCTTTTAGTGAAATTAATTTTTGCCACTTCTGGCATTCCTCTCACAAAATCATCTCTACATGAAGCAAGAAAATCAGCTGCATAGTGTTTTCCATCATTTGTAAAATGATTTTTCATTCTTGAACCAACCCATGAAACACCAGTCACAGTAGTAGCCTGATTTGCTGCTAAAGAATTTAACTTTGTCCTCATGTCTTTTAAATGCTGTTCATGCTGCACGCCATCTTTAATACAGATTCAAAATCTTCTCTATTCTTAAGAACCTCTTTCTCACATTCTATCACTCTATCTGACAATTTGGTAACAGATTTAGTGGTCACTTCCTCAAGCACATTTTGCCTCAGGACATAATTCTTAACATCACCACTTTTCTTAGAAATTTTTTTCTACTGAATTGACTCTGGTGTTAACTAGGCCAACCTCCTCAGAAATATTTCCCATACAGGCCCTTATACTTTCTGATTTTAAATGAGCCATCCCTTCTATATCAGATTTAATTTTTTCCACCTCAGCTTTTACATTTTCTGCTACACTTATCTCTACATTTTAAATTGTCAAACTTAGCTTTGTTTTTACACAACGTAGCTCTGTGCCCAACATTCCCATAACAGACAGCATTGCTCCCATACTACATTGCATTTCTAGCAGAATTTGCATTAGTTGCGAGAATATATTGTCTGAAAGCTTGTTTCCCCTCCCTGATTTTTGACTACCTGGCCCATCAAAAAGTTCCATTTTCACATTCCCACATTCAGAGTTAGGACTAACTGGTCCACTAATATTATCTGAACCTCACAGACTGGGTGGCTGTTCATTCATTGCAGGCACCATCGCTGATGATGCTGCAGGTTCACACATATTAGCACTACCGACACAAGCACTTCACCTATTGGCCATGCTAGATGCTTGTTCTGTACTGCTGCTGCTGAATGATGCCAATATATGTCTGCTTGTGTCTGTATATGTGTGGATGGATATGTGTGTGTGTGGGAGTGTATACCCATCCTTTTTTCCCCCTAAGGTAAGTCTTTCCGCTCCCAGGATTGGAATGACTCCTTACCCTCTCCCTTAAAACCCACATCCTTTCGTCTTTCCCTCTCCTTCCCTCTTTCCTAATGAGGCAACAGTTTGTTGCGAAAGCTTAAATTTTGTGTATGTTTGTGTTTGTTTGTGTGTCTATCGACCTGCCAGCGCTTTCACATCATCTTTGTTTTTAGATATATTTTTCCCATGTGGAATGTTTCCCTCTATTATATTAATAATGAGTGTTCTATTCTAATGTCTGTAATTGATGTGGCAACAGAGAATTTTATTGAATAATGTTTACTCAAGAGAGACATCTCGAATAAACAGGAAGTTGTCCAACAATATTCAGTTAAAGTACAGACAGAAAATACCCCTATCAAATGCAGTAAAGTTTCTTTGAGGGCATTATGAATATGGTAGCAAAATTCACAATCTAAACCGTTATCAAAGCTAAATGAAAACTACATCCATTTTGTAATAACAACATACACAATATTCACCGGATCACAACAATTCAGAGTTCAATATTATAATTTAGAAATTAACACATACGATACAAAGAATAGTAACTCATCTCTATGTTTCATCTGTTCTGTAATACAAACATAAAGAGTTAGAGCTACTCTGGAGGAATTCAGACTTCTCAAAACATAAATTCCATTCAGAAATTAAAGTATGGTAGTGGCCATTCACCACCCAAAGTCTATCACCAATGTGACCAAAAGTCAAACATTGTCTGCTTTTCCATTGGCTGAAGGTCATCCCCATCAAAACTGCTCCATTCTTGAGCTCTACAGACATGATATGCCTCATTTCGATCAATTCTGGACTAAACTAATATATTACAACAATATTTAAATAAAGAAATATTATGAATATTGGGTTAAACTCAGGTTTTCAAGAGTGATGATCACAAATACATGCTACTAACCACTTTTAAATCAGGACAGTTTTTTTAACAGCATTTACAATCAACAGTTAAATAAAGCTACTGGCAGAATAACAAATTGTTCATTAAATAATTACACAAGTGTAACAATATGTGAGGTATTCATGCTGTATTCATTTGCTGTGTAATTATGGTGAATACAATGTTTTGACATTTGCGTAATAAAAAAGATATAAAAGATGTCACATGTCAATAAATATAACAGACACAGATGAGTGGCTTTCTGAGATGGTAGGTATCTTGCAGTGCTGTCATCTCAGATATCATTTGTTGAAATCACATGAAGTGTTTTTAAAAAAATTTAATTCAGAGGTTCATTGTGAAAATGTTTATTCATTGTAAAATATTAACTTCTGTAGTTTTTAAGGTACTGAAAATATAGTTGAGTCATTGTGTGTGCCTCATTTTTCTGGAACAGAGATTTGTATTCAGATTTGCTTTAATACTTGACTGTTAATTATTATAGATTCTCAAAGTGCAGTAAGAAGCCACCTTTCAGCTTGTCTGACACTCCACCATTTTTGGTGCATTTCCCGTACAAAAGCCATGTGAGTAAAAGCCATCCAAATTCCCAGGTTTGGGATTTACCCATTTCTGGCAATGCTGCTCATCTTTGTACCTGGACTCACTTGTACCAGTTGCCTATCCAGAGCTGCCTCTGTGTGTCCCAAGTCCTGCACCAACTAGCGTTCAGCTATACAACAATTTCACCTCCCCTGATACCACATCCAGGTAGCCGAATTGCTCACCTACATATGACAATGAAAACAATCAATTATTGGCAAAATTATTTTATTGTATAGATAAGTAATCTACTCACCAAGTGGTGGCAGAACATACACACCTCTTCCTTCCCCTTCAACCCTTCTGCCTGAAGAAGGAGCCACTGGCTCCAAAAGCTTACCAATTACAACCATCTTTTATGTGTGTCTTCTGCTGCCACTTGGTGAGTAGATTTTTTATCTATCCAATTAAATCACCTACATATGAGTAATGTTACACATGTCATGTACCAGCTCAACTGTAATTTATGAATAGCGTTTTATGTGGGCATGACCACCAGCTATCTGCCCACCAGAATGAATGGCCATGGCCAACCTGTCACCAAGAACAGAGTTCACCATCCTGTGGCAGAATATGCAGCTGAATACAATGTGTTTGGGCTCAGTACCTGCTTCACAACTCATGCCATCTGTGTACATTTCCCAGTACCAGATTCTCTGGCCTATGTAGATGAGAGTTCCTTGTGGAATACAACCTTTGCTCCTGCAATCCTCCTGCCCTAAACTCCACTGACCCACTGCACCCAAATCCTCGATAAAACAGGCTCCCCTTCTTCAGTCCTGTTACCCCACGCAGTCCACACCTTCACATCATTGCAACAGTGTGTTGCATCAACTGACCAGTCCCATCGTCTATGCATCTGCCACTTCTTCCACTCACATTCATATCCCACACAACTTCTGCCCCTCCTTCCTAGCTGCCAGCTGAAATGTGGTTCTGAGTAAATAGAAGAACTAGGCCTCAAATAGCCACCATTCATTGTATTCAATGAACATTACAATAAAATATAGAAATATGCTTGAACATTGCTTTCATCACAGTATTTCAAACAATAACGGTCCAGTTAGTTTGTGTGCTAATCCCAAATGGGATAGGACTCAAACGCATGCAATAACTCCAGCAACCAGATGCCATTTAAAAGGAGGCAGACCAATAGAGCACAGTAGACAATACTTTTATGGCACACAGATAAACCTTTTTAGGATCTTAACAGACATGAATAAGTACTAAAAATTTAAGGAATCACAAAATCCTGTGAGTGCATGACAATGACCTCTATAGCCAGCAAGGTGCAAAAATGAATCAGATCATCATGGGTAAAATTAATCTTAAAAGGAAGAAATCTCATTGACTAACAAGTTTCTGAATGCTTGATAGCACTTTTAAGCACTTGATAGTGATGGCTAAGCTAACACACACACACACACACACACACACACACACACACACACACACACACACACAGAGAGAGAGAGAGAGAGAGAGAGAGAGAGAGAGAGAGAGAGAGAGAGAGAAGCATTTATATTGTTGTTGTTGTTGTGGTCTTCAGTCCTGAGACTGGTTTGATGCAGCTCTCCATGCTACTCTATCCTGTGCAAGCTTCTTCATCTCCCAGTACTTACTGCAACCTACATCCTTCTGAATCTGCTTAATGTATTCTTCTCTTGGTCTCCCTCTACGGTTTTTACCCTCTACGCTGCCCTCCAATGCTAAATTGGTGATCCCTTGATGCCTCAAAACATGTCCTACCAACCGGTCCCTTCTTTCAGTCAAGTTGTGCCACAAACTCCTCTTCTCCCCAATTCTATTCAATCCCTCCTCATTAGTTATGTGATCTACCCATCTAATCTTCAGCATTCTTCTGTAGCATCACATTTTGAAAGCTTCTATTCTCTTATTATCCAAACTATTTATCGTCCATGTTTCACTTCCATACATGGCTACACTCCATACAAATACTTTCAGAAATGACTTCCTAACACTTAAATCTATACTCGATGTTAACAAATTTCTCTTCTTCAGAAACGATTTCCTTGCCATTGCCAGTCTACATTTTATATCCTCTCTACTTCGACCATCATCAGTTATTTTACTCCCTAAATAGCAAAACTCCTTTACTACTTTAAGTGTCTCATTTCCTAATCAATTCCCTCAGCATTATCCTCGTTTTGGTTTTGTTGATGTTCATCTTATATCCTCCTTTCAAGACACTGTCCATTCCATTCAACTGCTCTTCCAAGTCCTTTGCTGTCTCTGACAGAATTACAATGTCATCGGCGAACCTCAAAGATTTTATTTCTTCTCCACGAATTTTAATACCTACTCCAAATTTTTCTTTTGTTTCCTTTACCGCTTGCTCAATATACAGATTGAATAACATCGGGGAGAGGCTACAACCCTGTCTCACTCCCTTCCCAACCTCTGCTTCCCTTTCATGCCCATCAACTCTTATAACTGCCATCTGGTTTCTGTACAAATTGTAAATAGCCTTACGCTCCCTGTATTCTACCCCTGCCACCTTCAGAATTTGAAAGAGAGTATTCCAGTTAACATTGTCAAAAGCTTTCTCTAAGTCTACAAATGCTAGAAACGTAGGTTTGCCTTTTCTTAATCTTTCTTCTAAGATAAGTCATAAGGTTAGTATTGCCTCACGTGTTCCAACATTTCTAAGGAATCCAAACTGATCTTCCCCGAGGTCCGCTTCTACCAGTTTTTCCAGTCATCTGTCAAGAATTCGCGTTAGTATTTTGCAGCTGTGACTTATTAAACTGATAGTTCAGTAATTTTCACATCTGTCAACACCTGCTTTCTTTGGGATTGGAATTATTATATTCTTCTTGAAGTCTGTGGGTATTTCGCCTGTCTCATACATCTTGATCGCCAGATGGTAGAGTTTGGTCATGACTGGCTATCCCAAGGCCATCAGTAGTTCTAATGGAATGTTGTCTACTCCCGGGGCCTTGTTTCGACTCAGGTCTTTCAGTGCTCCGTCAAACTCTTCATGCAGTATCTTATCTCCCATTTCATCTTCATCTACATCCTCTTCCATTTCCATAATATTGTCCTCAAGTACATCGCCCTTGTATAAACCCTCTATATACTCCTTCCACCTTTCTGCCTTCCCTTCTTTGCTTAGAACTGGGTTTCCATCTGAGCTCTTGATATTCATACAAGTGGTTCTCTTCCGTCCAAAGGTCTCTCTAATTTTCCTGTAGGCAGTATCTATCTTACCCCTAGTGAGATAAGCCTCTACATCCTTACATTTGTCCTCTACCCATCCCTGCTTAGCCATTTTGCACTTCCTGTCGATCTCATTTTTGAGACGTATTTATTCCTTTTTGCCTGCTTCATTTACTGCATTTTTATATTTTCTCCTTTCATCAATTAAATTCAATATTTCTTCTGTTACCCAAGGATTTCTACTAGCCCTCATCTTTTTACCTACTTGATCCTATGCTGCCTTCACTACTTCATCCCTCAGAGCTACCCATTCTTCTTCTACTGTATTTCTTTCCCCAATTCTTGTCAATCGTTCCCTAATGCTCTCCCTGAAGCTCTCTACAACCTCTGGTTCTTTCAGTTTATCCAGGTCCCATCTCCTTAAATTAGCACCTTTTTGTAATTTCTTCAGTTTTAATCTACAGTTCATAACCAATAGATTGTGGTCAGAGTCCACATCTGCCCCTGGAAATCTCTTACAATTTAAAACCTGATTCCTAAATCTCTGTCTTACCATTATATAATCTATCTTATACCTTTTAGTATCTCCAGGATTCTTCCATGTATACAACCTTCTTTTATGATTCTTGAACCAAGTATTAGCTATGATTAAGTTATGCTCTGTGCAAAATTCTACCAGACGGCTTCCTCTTTCATTTCTTCCCCCCAATCCATATTCACCTACTATGCTTCCTTCTCTCCCTTTTCCTACTGACGAATTCCAGTCACCCATTACTATTAAATTTTTGTCTCCCTTCACTACCTGAATAATTTCTTTTATCTCATCATACATTTCATCAATTTCTTCATCATCTGCAGAGCTAGTTGGCATATAAACTTGTACTACTGTAGTATGCATGGGATTCATGTCTATCTTGGCCACAATAATGCATTCACTATGCTGTTTGTAGTAGCTTACCCGCACTCCTATTTTTTTTATTCATTATTAAACCTACTCCTGCATTACCCCTATTTGATTTTGTATTTATAACCCTGTATTCACCTGACCAAAAGTCTTGTTCCTCCTGCCACTGAACTTCACTAATTCCCACTATATCTAACTTTAACCTATCCATTTCCCTTTTTAAATTTTCTAACCTACCTGCCCGATTAAGGGATCTGACATTCCACGCTCCGATCCGTAGAACGCCAGTTTTCTTTCTCCTGATAACGACGTCCTCTTGAGTAGTCCCCGCCCGGAGATCCGAATGGGGGACTATTTTACCTCCGGAATATTTTACCCAAGAGGACGCCATCATCATTTAATCATACAGTAAATCTGCATGCCCTCGGGAAAAATTACGGTTGTAGTTTCCCCTTGCTTTCAGCCATTCGCAGTACCAGCACAGCAAGGCCATTTTGGTTAAAGTTACAAGGCCAGATCAGGCAATCATCCAGACTGTTGCCCCTGCAACTACTGAAAAGGCTGCTGCCCCTCTTCAGGAACCACACGTTTGTCTGGCCTCTCAACAGATACCCCTCCGTTGTGGTTGCACGTACGGTACGGCCATCTGTATCGCTGAGGCACGCAAGCCTCTCCACCAACGGCAAGTCCATGGTTCATTGGGGGAAGCATTTATATAGCCAGAGTAAAAAAAAATGCCAAAATGTCTCTCTATACAATAAAAAAACTTTAAAAATGCACAAAAATGCAAGGTTTATATACAGAAGAAAACAGCTTAATCAAAAGATTTCCAACTGCTACTACAAACACAGTCTGACTGATGTTTGCATACAAAACATTTCAAACAGTAACATGAGCAAACAAACATGTAATTGCACAAGCAAAACAGTTACTAATTGAAAATTTTTTCATTACCAAGACCAGCCAGCAGCACCAATAGATTAAACATGTACATTTCAATCAATAACCAAAACACACAGCAGCATAATTGACCATGGCTGTTATTTGGTTCAGAGCTTCACAAATCTGCCAATTAAGAACAAGTTGATCACAGGCTGTGGTTGAGGCAAACCTGTCTAACACATCTAACTAACATTGGCTCTTCATTGGCCTGAGTTTAAGTGCAAGACCCCACCAGTCACTTCCAGTGGTCAACAACCAGGCAAAAACTTTTTCTAGTAACAGATGCTGGATGTGCACATACATCACAATGCAAAAATTCCAGAAGTTGCTTACCAAATTCCACTGTACTGCAGCAATTCCAGAATATGGTGTAGGTAGGGCTCTGAGTAGGATCCTGGTGCTGCTCACCTCCAAGACCAGACAGACAGGAGGGGACCATTACTCTTCCACTGGAAGGCTGCAGTTGAATGGTATGTTGCTAATGTGGCCTCAAGTCATTCATCCTGGCCTGTGAAACCTACAGTCAGTCTTAGAGTATGTGTCAAAGCACGTTTGGCCCCCACCATCCTTAGAATCCATTACCTAAACACACATTATATGAATTTACAAACTAATGTAAATTAATTTCCGCTGTGGAATCTATTTATTCAGATTATGCAATTCACTGTTCTGAACTTTTTCCATTATTTAGTTTTGCTGGAAATGATGTATTTCAAAAGTTACTATATTTTAAAGGTTTTGATCTAGAAGGCACTCATAAAAGAACTAGTGAGCTAATAAATAGATTCAATAAAGCAGATTATCTCTAAACTGTAGACCAATTTTTGTTCATTTCAGAGGCATGTTCATTTAAGCTCAAACCCAATTAATTAGGAGATTAATTAATTAAAGATTTCAACCTGCTCAAAGTTTCAGCTCAAACCACTATAAATTTCTGGAATATGTTAATGTAATATTGATGGGCTATATTTTCTGAACCAAATGACACCAGTAACAAATATGTAATTGCCATAATTAAGAATTGCATAATTTCTAATATCCAAACTATAATAATCAATATGGATGTCATACCTAAGTGTCAGGAATTGCTGTGGTGTAAACACAACTTCATTTGATATATTTTAGTAGCTACCGCTCCTATCAGTAATTTGACAATTAATAGTAATCTACATCTATTTAAAAAGGAATAATTTGTCCTAGAGAAATTTCAAATAATAAACAAATAATCAAAATCACATAATATTCTAGCACACATCTGTATAAAGACACAATGCAAGCTTTTCCATCATTACTCTTCTAGTTCTTCTTGGAGTTAAGTATTGGTCAGTACGTAACTTGCACCAGGATTTCAGTACTCTCTACACTATGTGCTGAAGTGTTGTTGTTTGAACTAGCCTCATGATTATTCAAGGATATGAACAGTGAGAATTAGAATCAGTGATAGATTTAACAAGTAACATTTGTAAACATCCACTGTACCTAAACAAACTATTATCAGCATTTTGTGTGCCCGGTAGACAATTCATTGATCTGCTATCATAAAAATTACTTTGTATGCCAGTTAATCCTTGGTTCTCATCCTTTCAGCAGAATATAATTTAAAATTATCAATCAGATGTGAGTACAAGGAGACCTGCATAAACATTTTTGATCTCTAATGAGGCCTGGTCATTAGCAATAGGAATCAAACACTGCAAATAGAAATCTGAAGTGATTTCAAATGAACGCTAGAAAAGAACTACTGGACTTCTCTTATTATTTATTAAGAGATACACTCCTATCATGAATATTTTCAGCTAAAGGAACACTGGCACAGCTACCGAGAGGCAACATTAATCTATAGGTAGATTCTCCTTGTATCCTTACAAGTAGTTGGCTATTTGTTGCCAAAGTCCAGAAAACCCACCTCTCACACTACTGGTCTGCTGCAAAACTCCGAAATATGCCACATGTGCCCTCTGAGCAGGCAGCGATTAAACCTACTTACACAATCAAAGATATATGGGGCAACCAACTAATACAAGCCACAACGGCTCAATTCCCACCCTTAAACTACAATACCCTGGTGTGCGGCTCATAAAACATGCAGTCCTCTTTTTTATTTTTGGAGTGTTTAAGATCCCCAATTGCCTTAGTCCATTGATCAAATCACATTCCACTGGTGGACACCAAATGTCGCAAAAAGAAAATTTCTTGCTTAGGTATATTCACCCTTTTAGGCTTTGACGTGAGGCCAGCACCTTGTAGGCAGAGTAACACTGGACAGGCATGCTCAGAATGTCATCATGCAAACAATTATAAATGGTTTTAAATTTTAGATAACCCAAAACAAAATCCAAAATCATGGACAGTAGTACAATTCCAGTTGATAAACCAAATGGAACCGTGTTAAATTTGTACGAGTTCCAATCGGTACTATATGTTGTAACCAGTTTGGAATCCTGCATCAATGGAACTTGGTGGTATGCTTGAATGAGATCCAATACTGTGAAGTAATGTGCTCCATAAAACCAGTTCAAACAATTGTGCATAACCAGAAGCAGAACTGATTCCAGCATAATCTTTTGATTTAGGGCTCTATAACTGACATCAGTTCTGTATGCTACACAATTAGGCTTAGGCACCAAACACACACACAATGCATATGGTGACACAGGTGGCCTTATAACACCATCACACAACATTTGATTGATAAATTGCCATAATATCTTCATTTTAGGTGGTGATAGCCAATAAAGGGCCACATCCACTGGCACCTGATCCAGTAACTGTATTCAGTACTTTATTTCATCAACAACTCAAAACCTCTCAGTCAGAACTTCAGGAAATTGTTTAAGAATTTGAAGTAATTGCTGTACTTTGACAGTGAACAAATACTTGATGTCATATAATGGAAGGAAACATTTCACGTGGGAAAAATTATATATAAAAACAAAGATGAGGTGACTTACCGAACAAAAGCACTGGCAGATCGACCTGCCAGCGCTTTTGTTCGGTAAGTCACTTCATCTTTGTTTTTATATATAATACTTGATGTCAAATTAATCTGAATAACTCAATACATTACACATGCCTGAGACTTCACAACAATCACACAATTTGTACCGTTTACTAGGCTGAAACCTAAAGTGAAACTGTCTACTCAAACAATCTAAAACCAAACCTGTCTGGTTGATAAAATCACAGCCTCAAAGAAGGAGAACATTTAATCATTTAGCTATTAGCCATGATATACTATAATCTTGTAATAGGCCCACCCAACTAGAGGTTACAGCTGACCATTGACAGTGTGACATGTCTGAGCCACAGAACCCAATGAAGAGAACTTACATAAATTTGATTTCTGACACACCAGTCATAACCAAAAATGGAGACACCATTGTCCAAATACAAGAGGGCACACAGATTGTTAATTGATAACAGTGCACATACAAGGAAGTTTGCACTTCGTTACCTTCTTCATCCTATTACATCCCTTTGGAAGGAACCTAAGCAGGCAAATCCTTTTCTTCTCGCATCAGCTACTCCCTAATTACCTTCCTCTCAATGGTAAGCATGAACAAAATGCCCCCCCCCCCCCCCTCAGTGGCACTGGTAACAAACACCTTTCCCCCACAAAACCTTTTCCCTAACTTCCTGCATCTTTTGTGAGGAGCTCCCAATCCTATTAGCTTTCACATAATTATGCCTCTTGTCACCTAGCCTGTTGCTTTCAATATCTACAGCTAACTTGTCCAACTCAAAAAAATTTTTTTGTTTCTCTGAAAATAAAATACACAAACAGTCCTCAGGCCTGATTCCTTCCAATATGTTAGCTACTAAGTCAATGACCTGAATATCCAAGACCATCATAGCTGTTTGAATTTGTTATGTATACTGTGCTAAGTTTTCTTGAGTCCCTTGCACCTGAAAGTAGATAATTTCTCACATACGATCCTCCCCCACAATAATGGAAGTGTGTCTCATTCATTGAAAACAACATTAATCATCTGCCTTAAACAACCATCACACAGGGGATACAATATTTGCAAAAGCATGGCATGCTTAGTTTTAAGGACCTGAGACTGCTCTTCCGGTTCAGTGGAGAACCATAAAAATTGGACAATATACTTCAAATTCCCAACAGAAAGACCTTTGATACCGTAAGATGCTTGCAACATAAAATTTGGTAACTTGGAAAAACAGCTACTGCCATACTCAACACCACTTGAACAGCTAGTTTGACAGCACACATGCTATGGAAATATTTTAGACCTGGTAGTTAGAACCAGACCTGAGCTAATCAACAGTGTCAGTGTAGGACCAGGAATTAGTGACCACGATGTCACAATAGTGATTGTGATTGCTAAAGTTAAGAAATCAATCAAGAAAGCTAGAGGAATATTTCTACTAGAAAGAGCAGATACACAGTTCTTAGCATCCCATTTAGACAATGAATTTACATCATTTAGTTCCAATACAGTGAAGATAGAGAAATTATGGGCAAAGTTTAAATGGAACGTAAATCATACTCTGGAGAAGTATGTGATGAGTAAATGGATTAAGGATGGAAAAGACCCATACACTTTAACAATGAAATTCTAAAAATGCTGATGAAGGAAAGGTTGTCGCACCTTAAGTTCAGCAGAGAACATGCAAATGACAACAGGCAAAAGTTAATGGAAATTCATGGCAGAAGTTCCTAGAAATTCATGGGTCTGTAAAAAGATTGCTGCACAAAACTTACAACTAGTACTATCATTAAACCTTATCAATTGATGTTGCCAAAAACCTGAGAAAATCTGGTCCTATATAAAATGACTGAGTTGGTCTAAAGCTTCTACCCAGTGACTAACTAACCAGTCCGGCGTAACAGTACAAGACAGCTAAAGTAAATCCAAAGATTTTAATTTCACATTTAAGAAATCAACCACGCAGGAAAATCATACAAACATACCATTGTTTGACCATCACAGGGATACCATATGTAGGACATAGTAATAAGCTCCCCTGGTGTAGAGAAACAACTGAAATAAGTCACCAGGTCCTGATGGAATCCCCCTTCCCCATCTTACCATGAATCTCTACACCGTGCGAAGTCCCAACTGACTGGAAATAAGCACAGATGACTCCTGGTTATACACAGGATGAAATAATGTATCCGTAAAATTACAGACCAATTTCTTTAAAATCTGTTTGCTGCAGAATCCTTGAACATATCCTCAGTTCAAATATAACAAATTTCCTTGAGAAGGAAAAGCATCCATCCACAAATCAGTATGGCTTTATAAAGCATTGCTCATGAGAAAAAACTCAGTTTCCCCTTTTCTCACATGAGATCATGGGAACCACAGATGAAGGGAAACAGGTATATTCAATGTTTCTAGATTTCCATACAGCATTTGATATTTTGTCACACTGTGGCTGTTAATAATACAGAATAGGTTCCCAGTGTTCATCAGAGACAAGGGTATCATCAGAAGTGCCCCAGGTATTGATATATCAATATTTCTTCAAAATAATACTCATATATATCATCAATATTTAAGTTATTGATATATTGATTAGTTGATAACTAATACTGAATGTCAAAAACAATCTTATTGTCTGTCTTTCTTTGATTCATAGGCACTACAGTTCTCATCAGCAGATTTCTTGTCAATTCAAACTACTACCAATTTTTGCCGTCTGACAGTAAATGGGCCTAATTTAATTTCATATTCAATACTAAAAATGAGTACCAGATTTGATCATGAATGTAGCTATACTGCATATTCATGAACTCAGCACAAAAATCACACAAATTACTGCACTGGTAGTTAATAGGAAATGGATTCTGTTGCCTGAAATGTTTGTGATAAGTACAATATTCCATGCTCATAACAAATATCAGAAGTGTTTCACTCCCAAGAAGCCAAGATTTCTCTCTCATCAACCATTTCTCTACTGCTGGCTCAAACATTGTTCCTGAGAATGGTGTAACTCATTGTCGCATATTGCATGATGCCATCTACTGATGATACAACAAAGCCATTCATGTCACACCTAGAACATCCACCAAGGAATGACACAACCTGACGGCCTCTTATTAGCTATGTCTTCAGCTGTTTAGGTGTTCTGCTACTATTATTTAGTTATCACAATAGGGCATACCTGTATATACTAGTTAAACTGAACACTATGTCAGTCCATTGTGGGACATGGCCCCACACTGTTACATGTCTGCCTGTGACTATGTGCAAAAAGTGTTAGCATTTTAATAATCAAATAATGGGAAATCCACAATGGAATGTAACAATACCAGAGAATGAAATTTGCTACTCACCATATGCTGAGTCGTGATACTCACAACAAAAAGATTCACACACTTATAGCTTCCAGCCATTAAGGCCTTTGTCAGCAGTAGACACACATACACACACGTACACACACACTCTCACACAGACGCAACTTGCACACATGTCTGCAGTCTCAGAGAACTGAAACCACACTGTGAGCAGCAGCACCAGTGCATGATGGGAGTGGCAAATGGGTGGGGGTAAGAGGAGGCTGGGGCAGGGAGGGGGAGGGATAGTATGGTGGGAGTGACGGACAGTGAAGTGTTGCTGTTTAGACAGAGGGCAGGTGAGAAGGTGCAGAGGGGAGAGGGGTAAGTAGTGGAAAGGAAAGAAATAAAAAGAAATTAAAAGACTGGGTGCAGTGGTGAAATGACCGCTGTGTAGTGCTAGAATGGGAACAGGGAAGTGGCTGGATGGGTGAGGACAGTGACTAACGATGGAAGCCTTAGTCCCATAGAAATATCAGTCCTTTCCGAAGGCCTCACCTTTTGCCCCACTCCCAAATTCAACCATGCATCACTAGTTAAAGACCTTCTCTCCTTCTCCCAGTCCATACAGTGGAAACACTATTTTGCCACCAACCCGACCAATCTGAATCAACCAAAGACCAATATTGAACCTTGCCTAACTCAGTTCAGTCCTCCATCCAACCGTGATCCACCCCCACTGCCTCCAAACCACTCCCTGTTAACTTTCCAGAATTTCTTAACCTCGAACCTTGCCTCACCACCATTCCCCAAATCCCTTAACATGCAAACTAACCTTACATCCACAGAAAGAACTTCAGTCCACCATCTCAAAACTGATCCCGACCTTATAATCCTACCTGCAGACAAAGGCTCCACCACTGTTGTTTTGAACTGTAAGGATTACGTGGCAGAAGGACTCCATCAGCTGTCAGATACTTCCATCTACAAACCATGCCACAATGATCCATTCCAGGAATCCAGCAGGATCTCCAGTCACTACTCAAACCCTTAGGCCCATCCCATTACCTCTCCCCAGAGTCCATCTCCTTACTTAACCCTACCACTCCCCACATCCCACCTTCTACATGCTTCATAAAGTCCATAAACCCAACCACGCAGGATGCCCCATTGTGACCAATTACTGTGGCCCCACTGAGAGAATCTCTGCTCTCATAGACCAACACCTTCAACCTATTACCTGGAACCCATCCCCTTATATAAAAGATTCCAACCATTTCCTCAACCAACTCCCCACAGTTCCTGTCCCTTTACCACACGGTGCCCTGCTCATCACTATTGATGCCACCTCCCTGTACACCAACATTCCTAATGCCCATGGCTTTACTGCTATCGAAAACTACTTTTCCAGACACCCTATGGGTTCCAAACCAACAACCTCCTTCCTAGTCTCCATGACCAACTATATCCTCACCCACAATTACTTCTCCTTTGAAGGCATTACCTACAAACAAATCCACAGTACGGCTATGCGCACCCACATGGCACCATCCTATGCTAACCTATTCATGGGCCATCTAGAGGAATCCTTCCTAAAAACCCAGAATCCTAAACCCCTTACCTGGTTCAGATTCATTGATGACATCTTTGCTATCTGGATTGAAGGTGAGGACACCTTATACACATTAATCCAGAACCTCAACAACTTCTTCCCCATTTGCTTCACCTTCCTAGATGTTGACCTCTACCTCAGATATGGCTACGTCAATACCTCCATCCATATCAAACCTACTAACCACCAGTAATACCTCCACTTCAACAGCTGCCACCCATTCCATACCAAAAAGTCCCTTCCGTACAGCCTAGCCACCTGTGGTCATCGCATCTGCAGTGACAAGCAGTCCCTCTCAAAATACACCGAGGATCTCACTCAAGCCTTCACTAACCGTAATTACCATCCCATTCTTGTACAAAAACAAATCTCCCGTGACTTATCTTCTCAGTCTCCCACCACCTCCCAAAGTCCCACAGTCCAGCCACAGAGGAGCATTCCCCTCGTAACTCTGTACCATCTGGGACTGGAGCAACTGAATTACATTCTCCGCCAGGGTTTCGATTACCTCTTGTTGTGCCCTGAAATGAGAAATGTCCTGACAAGCAGTCCCTCTCAAAATACACTGAGGGTCTCACTGAAGTCTTCACTGACGGTAATTATCCTCCCATCCTTGTACAAATCTCTCGTGACTTATCTTCTCAGTCTCCCACCACTTCCCAAAGTCCCACAGTCCGGCCACCCCTCCTACTGTGGTATTCCACCATCCAACCAAACCTGCACAATATACTTGTCCATCCTTACACAACCCCTGCTCCCAATCCCTTACTTCATGGCTCATACCCCTGTAATAGACCTAGATGCAAGACCTGTCCCATACATCCTCCTACCACCACCTACTCCAGTCCGGTCACTAACATTACCTATCCCATCAAAGGCAGGGCTACCTGCAAAACCAGTCATGTGATTTACAAGCTAAGCTGCAACCACTGTGCTGCATTCTATGTAGGCATGACAACCAACAAGCTGTCTGTCTGCATTAATGGCCACCAACAAACTGTGGCCAAAAAACAAGTGGACCACCCTGTTGCTGAACACGCTGCCAAACATGGTATCCCTCATCTCAATGACTGCTTCACAGCCTGTGTCGTATGGATCCTTCCCACCAATATCCAGCTTTTCTGAATTGCGCATGTGGGAACTTTCCCTGCAATACATCCTACGTCCCCATAACCGTCTTGCCTCAACCTTCATTAGTCATTTCCTCACCCATCCAGCCACCTTCCCGTTCCCATTCCAGCACTACACAGCCGTCATTTCACCGCCACACCCAGTCTTCTAATTTCGTTTTATTTCTCTCCTTTCCGCTACTTACCCCCTCTCCCCTCCGCACCTTCTCTCCTGCCCTCTAAATGGTTCAAATGGCTCTGAGCACTATGGGACTTAACATCTATGGTCATCAGTCCCCTAGAACTTAGAACTACTTAAACCTAACTAACCTCAGGACAGCACACAACACCCAGCCATCACGAGGCAGAGAAAATCCCTGACCCCGCCGGGAATTGAACCCGGGAACCCGGGCATGGGAAGCGAGAACGCTACCGCACGACCACGAGATGCGGGCTACCTCTCTCCTGCCCTCTGTCTAAACTGCAACACTTCACTATCCACCACTCCCACCATACTATCCCTCCCCCTCCCCGCTCTAGCTTCCTCCCACCCCCACCCAGTCACTACTCCCATAATGCACTGGTGCTGCTGCTCGCAGTGTGGTTTCAGTTCTTTGAGACAGCAGATGTGTGTGCAAGTTGTGTGTGTGTGTGTGTGTGTGTGTGTGTGTGTGTGTGTGTGTACTGCTGACAAAGGCCTTAATAGCCGAAAGCTATAAATGTGTGAATTTTTTTGTTGTGCCTACTGCGACTCAGGATCTCCGCTATATGGTGAGTAGCAACTTTCCTTTTTTGATATTGTAACATTTTAATAAATGTGTTTGGTTTAGTTTCAAGTTGCTTCGAGCTTCCAAAGCAATTATGTCTGCAGTCTGCAAATTGTTTTCGAAATAAGGCAACAATGAATCTGTTTCCTGCAACTTGTATGGTAAAATTTATAAAATTTGTGATGACACAAGCATCTTGACTACTCATCTGAAACTTAAACATCATTTTGCCTACTTGCAATTGGCAAAAAGAAAGAAAATCAGCGTCATCAGTACCAGCTCCACCAATATCTACAAACAGGCAAATGACTTCTGCCGAAGATGATGTCAATCGTGCAAGTTCAGAGGTTTCAGTGATGTACCATATGGATGATTCTGCTGTTGACAATGTAAGTATCATGCAATGGTCATACAAAATTAATGTTAATAGGTTATTTACACTAACAACCCAGGTTTCCATAGTGTATATCGAGGTACATCGTCTCCTTGAAATACCCAGTACTAATTATTATATTTCTGAATCACACACTACACAAAATTTTGTCTTTCTTTCCATGCCATCTCACACATGAAGCTCATAATAATAATGAGGCTTTTAAATTGACAATGGCTACTTCCTGTCATTATTTTGTTTACATATTGTTAGGCTACAAATTAAACTTTTCTACCTGCATCTTAACAGGGGGAAAAGGTGGGGTATGGTCTGGGGAGGGGGTGGGGGAAGAGGAAACTGACCCTAAGAGATTCTTTGAGACATGTATAAGCTTTGAAGGTCAGCCATATTTGTGATTTTAAACCTGGATTTGTCAAAAACATTTATCGTTTACTCATGATTAAAATTTAATTCTAACAAAAAAAATTATCTGGACAAGTTATTTGGGCTGATAAAGTTTCTGTTTTATTTGATTATTGTTTCACTAAAATTAACAAATCATAGTGACAAATACTACATTTCAGTGAGGTCTGTGCCAAACTTTAAACATACTGATAGCTTTAATATCACTAATCTGTGTTTCTAAACTTTCTTATTTATCAATGATTTTAACTTTTCAGAAGCTGGCCAAAAGCACTGTGACATTACACAAGCCTTGATCTACATGATTTGCAAAGGCAATTTTCCATTTTCAAGCGTGGGAAAAGTATGGCGTGAAAAAAAATTGTGCACACAGCTTGCCCTCTCTATAAAAAATGCTTTTCAGAAAGAGGTTTGTAAGTTATGTTTTCATTGTTTCATTTTAATGATATGCACATTATAATGTATAATAATTTGTGTAACTATTCTGTAATTAATACCTATATTTTCTTCTAAACTGTAGGTAAAATAGTTGGTAGGAAAGAGATATAAAACAATAAATGTCATTCTTTAAAAAAAGACCTATTGAAGTAACCTTTTTTTTAAGTGAATCCTGTCTGTCACCAACTCCAAAAGGAGTTTCTTGGTATGACAGCTTGCTTGCTAGACAGCATCAGTAGCTCTCCTGTGCTTCAAAATATAAGCCCATTTCCGGACAGACTAGCTCAGGTAGGATTCGTTTAATAAAGAGGTAATTTCTAAATTATTATATCAAGTATATGAATAAGTATATGAATAAAAACAATATTTATGTAATAATGGTATCAAATATTGTTTCATGGGCATTATTTTACAGGCGCACTCAAACAGTCCATCACTGTCAATGGAAATTGGTTTAGGATATCCTTAAGGTCCTGATCTAGCAGAAAACTGATTTCCTTCTGCTTGTTGAAATTGACATTAGGAACCACTGATAACCGTGACTTAGTATCATGCACTCAGGTGCTGTGAGGTGGGTCGGTACTGAGTTTCATAGGAAAAATTACTCAGAAACAAGGCCAATGCTGTAAATGCTGTGTTGTTCTGCCTAGGAGCTTGACCAGAGACCAAATAGGGAGATTATGAGCTTATGCTCTGGAAGGAGGTGGAATGTGGTGTTGTATACAAAGAACTTTTTTAAGCCATATATGATTGCAAGTCACTATCCTCAATCTGGGATTAATTTCTCTTTGTTGCCATCAAAGTCTTTGAGGCAAATGCAGTAGGCTGTCATGAGCCATCAGGATTTCTGTGAGAGAGAATGGTGCTGATTCCATATTTGAACACATCTGCGACCAGAGTCAAAGGCTTATTGGGTTGAACATGGAGAGAAGGTGTTGCTTCTGTTTCTGGAACATCAACTGACAGGCCTCTGATAACTTAAAGTTGTCTCCTTTCTTACAAAGCTGACTGAACGGATGACAAAGGTAAACAGCTCATGGAATTAATTTCACATAGTAATTTACCTTCCATAAAAGCACACCTGGATAGCTGTTTCTGTTAAAGCACTGCTTCTGAGACAGGGAGGAGCACCGGCCCTGGAACGAATACGTCCAGAAAATTAACAATAAAGGTCATTGTGCTGGCCAGCCTGGAGGAGTTCTTATGCAGTCTTCCATGTCTCACTATGTGATTACTGGGCTAGTACCCAAGCCTTGACTCAGTTACATAATTTGTAAACACTGAGAAAAATCTTCTGCCCACTTTCAGGTGAATAACATTACACACCGTTGGGGTGCACATCTTCCATCCCAGGGGCTAGTGGGGTGGTAACAGGAAGGGTATCTGGACATGGCAAATCCATTAACAACCATGCTGACCCTGCACCAATGTGGGAAAAAGACACTAGAAAAAGATGAAGAAGAAGAATGTCTATCTACATCCGGATCCCACTCCAGCTACTGCCAGGACTGGGTGCTGACGAGTCCTCTCCATTTGGCTCGGTCCTCCCACCACTTTTCTTTCTCCACTTGCTACCAGGTCACACCTCTCCTTTCCACAGATATTCTCACTCCCATTTTCCACAGTGTTGTTGGGTGCTCTCTAGGTCTTTTCCATCCATCTTTAGTTCGTCCATAATTTTGGGGAGTCTCTGCCCACGCATGCTCTTACCATGCCCATACCATCTTAATCTCTTCTTTTTTTTTTTTTTTCAATTTCTCCTCTCATACTTTCTTGTTTAAAGTCCTTTCTAATATCTACATTCCTTACTCACCCCATTCTTGTTTTTCCCTTAACTACTCTGAGAAATTGCATTTCCCCTGCTTGCAGTCTGCTCCAGTCCCTTTCTGTCATTGCACATGTTTCTCCTACATAGGTGACAATAGGGAAGTAATAACTTTTACACATAAGGACTTTTGCTTTTTCTGAAACTTCCTTATTCCAAATCAGGTGTTTTATTGTTTGGTAGAAATTGCTTCCCTTCTGTACCTCCTATTAATTTCGTTGGTTATTCTTCTATCACTAGATATTTCGCTCCCTACATAAGTGAAGCTATCTACCACTTTGAGAGGTTCTCAATTCAAAGTAATATTTCCATTGATCCCTTTGTCTTTTCCTAATACCATTACTTCACTCTTATCTTTATTTATTTTTAAATCATACCTTATCATTATTTCCTTCCACACATCAAGTTGTTACTGTACATCTACCTCTTTATTGCCTCATATTACCATATCATCTGCAAAAATCATGTTTTTGTCTTTTCCTTTTACTATATCTTAACTGCCCTATTCATTCCCTCCATCACAACATTAAAAAGTGAAGAGATAGAATACTTCCTTGTTTAAGTCCTTGTATTATTTTAAAGTATTCAGAGTTCCCCAATGGTGTTCTAATTCTACAATTGTGTCCCCTGTACATTGTCTTTATTACATTAATGTATCCATCTTCTATATCTATCTTCTTCATTTCTTCCCAGAGTCTTTCCCTGTTAACTGAGTCATATGCCTTTCTGGGGCTATATTGATTGATTGATTGATTGATTTTTATTGTTGTAGAGACCTCAGAGATCATCTGAGGCATTACAAAAGTCAATATTACACAGTATAAATGTTACACAAATAATTACAAAAACAAGAAAAATATTACACAATATAAATATTACACAAATAATTATGGTACCTTCACACAAATACAAAACAGAGGAACTTCTGGTACAAATTGATATTGCATAGTAAATTTTGCCAATTACAGACTTACTCATATATAGAAGCATATAAAAACTGATCACAAAGTGTAGTCATACCATATTCTTTGCCTCCCTTAAAAATTCGTCAGTTTCATAAATGCTGAGCTCAAGAAGAAATTCTTTTACTTTTTTTTGAATTGTTGAATTGGAAGATCCCTGATATGTTGGGGTATGGCATTAAAAATTTTTATGGACTTGTATAAGAAGCACTTTTGTGTTTTTTATAAAGACCATTATCATCCTTTCGTTATACTCCCAACTTTTTTCCATCAGTTGACAGATAGAAAATATCAGGATGAATGTCCTTCTCCCTTTCCTAAGCCCATGCTGTTCTTCACCCATCTCCTTTTCTACCTTTTCACTTATTTGATTTATTAAAATTCTTTCAAAAATCTTGGCTTCCCTAAAAATGACTGCACTTCCTAATATTCTTAGGAACTGGCAATTTTTTGATTGCTACTGATACTACATCCTCACCATAAGTAGCAAAAAAAAGAAAAACATTTCTCAAGCTTGCACAGTACGTCTTTGATCGGTTACCCAAAAGTCTGTGGGAATATAAAAAGCTTCCCCAACAGAAAAACTAGTACATCCCGTAAAGAATAATTAGTGCTAAAATCTGCCAAATTTCAGTGTTTAATGGCAACTGCAAGTATACAGCTCTGAGATAAATTTTGAAAAAATACTATTGGCCAACTTAGCCAATAACTCCTCACGGGCAGTAGGGGATAAACATCTATTTCACTTTGTGTATTGACTGTGTGCTTGAAATTGCCACAAAATCTAATACCACTATTGGGTTTCTGGATCACAACCAAGTGGGTGGCCCAATGCTTGATGAAACTGTGACACCATCCTGAGATCCTGAAATCTGTCAAGTTCCACCTTGACTTTGTCTTGGAAAACAAACAACACCGTGTGGGCTCTAGAGAACTTAGGATTCACTGGTTTAATGAGGATCTCAAAATTGGTGGCTCTACACAGATTCATATCAAAAAGAGGATTGAAAAAGTCCAGCAATATATTCAAATTCTGAATTTTCACTGCTGGAGAGACAAGGATAACTTTATTGACCACTCACAATTTCTGTACCATCTCATACAAATTACTATACTAGACAGCAATGAAGTGCTTTTATCTACAGGCTCAGTGATGCACTTTACCTGGTAGTACAGCTTAAAATGTTGTGCATAATTTTCCCACTTTACCATGGTCTCATCAAAACCTGTATATCATTCCTGTGGTGGAGGCTGCACTGGCCGAGTTCCTGTCACCAGCTGCAAGGCTAGCAAACAGATGAGCTCCTCTGTTTGCTTCTGTTGCTGTTTCAGCTGCTTCTCCATCAGATGCATTTGTTGTCTTCAACACTCCAAAAACACTGTGCCCATGATGGCTACAATATACTACATCAACATGAAAACAAACATTCATGTGAGAGCAAGTTCTTGTTACCAGCTGTTATACCTCTCATGTAGTGAAATGGCAGCATCCACCAAATGCTTCAGAACAAAATTGGAGTACCAGGATGTGTAGTACCCACAAACAACACCTAGTGTCATTCCGGCCAGCAAGCAGAATCTGAATACATGGACATGGACAAACACAGAACGAAGAGAATGTGACAGTCTAAAAGAATTCACATCAGAAATGCAAGTAAGCAAGGGCCACATAAACAAGAATCCTACCTAGTCTAGCATATGACTGACACTTGACTCCACATGGTCGATCCAGAAGTGTTACAACTCCTGAGGAACAGGCCAATGTATGTGACAATCATGTTGCTTACTGTAGACACATGGATCACTCCAATTTTTGACTGCAAACAGTTCTTCATTAGACATGCACAAGTCTGTCAGCAATACCATAAAAAACCATTCAGAATTTTCAGTGAATTTTGCTCACAAATATCAGTCTGTTACTGTTATCATTCACAATATTTTCACCAAATAGTCCTATAATTTTGTGTGTCCTTCTACTCTCTGTTCTGATATTAGATTATCCTGCAAAGATCTCATTTTTGCAGTATCCACCAATCCATTTAATATGTAGAGAATTCATCCTTTCAATGAAGTGGTTCAGCTTTGCTAATTCCACTACATTCCCAAAATGCACACTTTTGTTTGTGTATATTAATTTTAATCAAATTTTCATGAGTAGGTTCCCATTTTGTGAACATTCTTCTGAAGTACTTTATCACAAGTATCTATTTCCTACATATAACTCTGAGTCTTTCAGTACACTGCTACAAAAATGTGTTTATGGATCCTTGCTTTCAATACTACATCCCTTTTTCTTTGTTTCTGTGAGAATATCTTAGTTCATAACTTCCAGATCTGTAATCAAATCTCCTATTTAATTTTACACATTTATATGTTTCATACAGTAATTAGAACAGTCACTTTCCATAACCTTTTTTTGTCTTCTACTCTATCTGTCCTTGTATTATTTTATAGGCTCTTAAACAAGCAGTTTTCCTGTGAATAGGAAGTTGTCTCATCAGATCAACCTCCATATGGATGATTTGACACGTCAACGAACAAAGCAATGCCACATTGTCTCACTCCCAACTGGTGACACAGCATGCTGTACTTTTACCTGCATTACAAGACAAAGTATATTAAGGATGAAGTTTCTGATGAAACAAACATTCTGTGCAACTCATGAAGGTGGTACCCAAGCCCTTTTGAGCTTTTTGTATGGATGAATTACCCTGAGGTTGTGACGAAGCAAGCCGGGATCTCTTTACTTCCCCTCTTGTTTTGCCTTCTGCCTCCTTAAATTCATTTTATTTTCATTTTTCCTTAATTACCATTAACATGCATAAATATAATCTGCATTTCCATAAAAGAGAAATGTTGGCCCTCAGTCTTAAGGAATATAGCGCCAGGTCTAATTTCTTGCTTAGTTTTGTGTATGTAATTAATTTCCTAATTTATTTTGACCATTTCTAGTTAATACCTTTTGTTACAGATCATTATAGGGTGAAATCAGTAATTGTTTCATGGCTTATATTCAATTGTTGACTTATAAACAAATATAAATTCTGTGATAATTACAAAAACTTTGAAGAAGAACTACTAGGATTATTTAAGTATTTATTTGACTCTATTCAAAACATATTAGCAAAGCCAGCCCTTAATTAATTCCAAAATAATGAGCAGGTATGTCAGAAGTATTGTTTGTGTGACTAGTATCTGTTAATTTCATTATTTAAACAAATAATTTGGCTTAATCTTTGTGGTAGAAGAAACTGTTAAAAAGAAAGAATTTTTTGATGCTTTCAGTTAACTGAATGAGTTACATTTTAATTGTAATTTCTGTAACTCAAAACACTGAACAATGTATAGCTTCAGTGCCTATTATTGCAAGGATGTATAAAGGACCAATTTTTGGTCCCAAGACAGTCCCCATTCCGCTGCTCGACTCGCTGCGACTCAGATCGTCTCTGCTCACGCAACGCCATGGCTGGGAAGCAGATTGCCGCCGCATTGGCTACTCTCATTAACGCGATGGGGTTCACCGGCGGCCGCCAATGGCAGCCAAGGCGCAAGCGAACGCAGCGGGACAGGACGATGCTCCAGTGCTACAACTGCCAGCGGCTGGGGCACACCGCGCGCGGGTGTAAGAACGCCGTCGCGTGCTTGAAGTGCGCGGCGGCACACGACACCCGCAGCTGCACGAAGCCTCGTGGGGTAGCCTGCGTCTGCGCGAACTGCGGCGGACCGCATGCCGCCAACTCGCGTAGCTGCGGCTACCTCCGCGAGTCACGCCGTTTACCCGCCGCACCACGCCCTGCGGCGACGTCAGGCGCCTCGACGGCTGCCCCGCCCCCCCGCTTCGGCGAGGGGTGCGAGCCGCGCCGCCTTGAGGCCACCACCGACAAAGCTATGGCCAGCTTCCAAGCCGCCTTCGCGGCCGAAAGGGCCGCACTGATGGACGAGCTCACAGCTGTGCATCGCCAGCTCCAGCAGCTACGCGACGAGCTGCGGGCCATCAAGAAGCAGCCGCCAGACCGCGCCGCCACCCCCGCCGTGAGTCGTCCGATGGGGGTAGACGCGGCCACGCAAACCACCGCTCCTCCTCCTGCAACAGTCCAGGAGGTGGCGCCCATGGAGACAGAGGAGGTGCCGCCGAGGCTGCCCCCCTCCAAGGTGGCAGCCACAAGCAAGGGAACTACCGCGCCTCCTGACTGCTCGCAAGCCGAGCAACCAAAGAAGAAGAGGAAGGTGCGGGTACCATTCCCAAGAGCGGACTGTGTGCAGGAACTCCTCAAGTACACTGCCTCGTCACTGAAGAGCGGGTCGTACCCCCAATCATATCTCCCATACCCCTACACCCTACCCGGCCAGTCTAGGCCTCCCCTCCCCCATCAACCGATCGACCTACGGACATACAGATGGCGTACCATACTAGCGGAAGCAGCCACGGACGAAGAGTTAGACATCATCAACTCTCACCCAATATTTACGCCCCCCCAATGGGACATGCTGGTCGACGTCGTAGAATCGTGGGTGTGGGAAGAGGCCCGGTCGGGTAGGAGAGAGAAGAAGCTTCCAGTTGACATATTTGTCAGGAAAAAATTGAAATCACTGACTCAAGTCCAGAAATGATCACACACCGGGCAATCATCAGGCGTAGCGGAGACTAACCATGACCACCGGCCAGTCACTTTGGCCTTTCGTTTTCCCTCTCTCTCACTGTCTCTCTCACTGTCCTTTAATCTGTCATTTTTTTTAAAAAAAAAAAAAAAAAAAAAAAAAAAAAAAAAAAAAAAAAAAAAAAAAAACCCAGCACAACAGTCAAGGTCAAATACCACCCGTCATGTCACACCCACATTTTCACCCCGTCAATGAAGAAGGAGAAGCGCTTAAACGCGCTAGAACTTCGCTCACAGCTGAGGGTTCACCCCTCAACCATGTGCGTCGTCGTCGTCGTCGTCCCAAGACAGTCAGTCCACAACCGAGTTTCAGAGGGGAATTATGTACTGTTTCAAGTAACGACAATGCATCAACTTAATAGTGGAAGTAGTGTAACACAAATAGGCTGTGTGTTATAACAATGACAGTGTCTGTTCAATTTATATGAGAAATAGTGTCACACATACCTTATTATTCTGCAAGAACTGGGAACTGTGTGGTTAGATTTTTACTGCCCATAGGTGTTTAACAGCCAACTACAGTATGCTGAAGTTTGCCTGCAACCTATTAATGAAGTGTATCAACATTTAGCAATAGTGAACTGTCTATATAACTGTGTTATATTGGGGGGGGGGGGGGGGGGGGGGGGTTTGAACAGTGAAAGTAAAGAATGGACATAATTTACAGTAGTCATTGTTGAACATCCTCCCCCCCCCCCCCCCCCCCCCATTTTTCAGCCACTATAACAATGAAGTATGTCGACAATGAGGACCATCAACAACAAAGAAATAAAACAGGTGAACATCACATGGTGACAAAAGTCACAGGATACATCATAATATCATGTCAGACCCCTTTTGCCCAGCATAGAGCAGCAAATTGGTATGGAATGGACTCAACAAGTTGTCAGAAGTTCCCTGCAGAGCTTCTAAGCCATTCTGCCTCTACAGCCATCCATAAATACGGAAGTGTTTCTTGTGGAATCCTGCCCAATTGTCTCTTATAAGGTGCCTAGCAAGCTGTTTTCTTGGATAGCTAAACAACACACAAGCAAATCATACTAACAGAGTTTATTACAGAAATTGAATTGAAAATACTTAACTTTGGGTCCCAAGCAATTGGCAGCAGGCAAATAATTAATGTCCTTTGCTATATACAATGTCTATGCAAGTTAATCACACAAGTGCATACAGAACCCAAGTCATGGCTCTTCTAGTGCCTCTCTTCTTGTCCAGGTCTACTAGTGTACGTCTACTAGTGACTGTCTTCTACTGTCCAGCTGAGGCTGACAGGAATGGCACTTATATTCTTTTCAGAAACAGGTCACTCCTATCTTGGTGTGGTCCTAGTCAGCCTATTATTGGCTGATGTCATCTCACAGCCTTCTCTGTGGTTACATTCTTGATCTTCATATCAGCACTTGTCGTTATGCCGGAACATTCCTCACCTCCAAAGCGATGGACCATCATCATGTAGGGAGCAAAACAAGGGCATGGGAGGCAGGAGTATGGGTGCAGTAATGGACCAGAAGCTGTGGCTGCAGAGGATGTCCAGCTTCTGGTCATACCCCCCCATTCGGCCTTCGCTCTGGCAGATATGTTCCCTAGTAAACAACCAGATGGGTACGCATCCACATCCTGATGCCACGAACCAGATGAAGGTGGCAACTTATGCAGTGTGGGCATGTCCAGCTCCATTGGAAGGACGAGAGGAGGCAGAGGTGATGAGGCTCCATCTCCATGTGGTGGTCCCACGGTGTCATGATGACACCCTCTGGTGGCTGCTGTGGCCATGCTGTCCTCGGGATCTTTGAATCTGGGGGAAGAGACACTTAAAGATAATCGTGCACATGACCGAGATGAAGTTGATTTTGATGTCAGCACTGCAAGCCATCTGGACCTGATACATGCAAGCACCAAGTTGACGAATGATCTCGCTTCACACCCAACATCTGCTGCCACTAAAAACACTGTAAAAGACAATACTATGTGGTACAAAGTGATACCTGCAGCCTTCCTTTGGTGCCAGATGCTGAGGAGGGAGGAGCAGGTGGAGCAGTGTCTGATGGTGGCAGCCGTGAAGCAATTCTGCCAGCGATGGTCCATCTCAGGGGTGCGAATGATAAGAGGCAAGAAACAGTTGCAGTGCTTGATCCTTGGTGTGTACAGAGCAAAGTTTGGCCACCTGCTGCTTGGAAGTTCTGACAAAACGTTCTGCTTCACCGTCTGACTGTGGATGGAATGGTGCACTAGTTAGATGCTGTATGCCATTGCATACACAGAATGTTTCAAATGCATTTTACATGAACTGAGGTCCATTGTCCGACACAATGACTTCAGCTAAACCTCCCAGACAAAAAATAGAGGACAACACATGAATGGTGCTATGTGATGTTATCGAGTTCATTGGCACTGCAAGAGAAAACTTGCTATGCATGTCAACCACAATCAACCAACGACTGTTCCAAAGAGGTTCTACGAAGTCTATGTGAATGCATTGTCATGGTGATTGCAACTTAGGCCAAGCAGAGAATTTTTGTTGTAGAGCGAACTGATTTTCCACACATGCGTGACACTGTGACATCACCTGTTCTATTTGGGTGTCCATACCCTGCCATGTACAGTGTCGATGAGCTAACTGTTTCATACAAACAATCCCCCAGTGTGCTTGATGAAATAACTGCAATGCTTGTTGTTGCAAAGCTTTAGGGATCAACGCGCATGACTGTCCACTATTATTTCGAACAAGAATCACACCATTCCTGTAGAGCAAAGCTATGCTGATGGGCAAAGTATCCGCACACTACAGAGTTCTTTATGCTGTTCAATGAGTGAGGCCAAGATGTGCGAATGTATGTTGGCAAAATGTTCAAATCTTAATCAACTTCTGTGACCTGTGCCATTTTCCTATAGTTCAGCAGAAAAGATTAAAACAATTCTAAATCATGAGCACTGATGTGACAACAAGATGCAGCAGATACATCAAAGTCTGTATCAGGGCCACTCGGAAGACATGAGAGTGTGTCCACATTACCATTTTTTTTTTTTTTTTTTTTGGATGAAACAAGGACTGAAAAGGCTTGTGATCCATTACTAAGTAGAATTTACTGCCATGGTGAAATTTGGTGACACCATACACAATACGCAAAGCCTCTTTCACAATTTATGAATAGTTACATTGAGCTTTGGACAACACTTTTTATGTGAATGCAATAGGCCTGTCTTTATCACCAGTTCTGTGTGAAAGCACTGCACCAATTCCGTAAGAGGAAGTGTCGACTTGCAATACATCTGGTTTGTCAGTATCAAAGTGAACTAAGCATCGGTCACTGAGCAATGCATCTTTAAGTTTTTGAAAAGCTACTTGGTACTCATCTGTCTAAACAAAGGGGACATTCTTGCAATGCAAGTGACACAATGGAGCTGTGATTTGTGTGGCATTTGGTATGAACTGACTATAACAGTACATTTTCCCTAAAACTGACTGCAATCCTGTCACAGTGTGAGGAACCGGCTAGTCTCATATGGCTAACAAATGTGAGTGAAGAGGATGTACACCTTGACTGTTTATGACATGATACTGTAACTTGGGTTTAAGAAAATTGCACTTGTCCGGTCTACACTTTACACCTGCATCAGATAACACACAAAACAGGTTCTTCAGGTGTATGACCTGCTACTACAATATCGTCCAAATAGTTTGAATAGTTTGGCACTTGTGCAGTCAGCTGTTCCAAATATCATTGAAAAATGGCAGGTGTGGAAGCAATGCCAAAAGTCAAACACAAATATTTAAATAAATCCAAATGAGTATTTACTACACATACTTTTGAGATTCTTCATTGAGCAGTATTTTAAGATACACATTGCGCACATCAATTTTCAAAAAATTGGGTCCAGCTCCTAATCTGTCCATGGATCCTCTGGGCATGGCAATGGATAAGTATCAATCACAGTTTGTGGGTTGACTGTAGACTTAAAGCCAACACAGAGGCAAATACGACCTGAAGGTTTGGGGAGCAAAGCCAGTGGACTTGCCCACTGACTAGCTTGTATAGACGCAGTAGCTTCGCTATCTTGCAATTCTTTAAGTTCAGCCATGACTTTGTCCCATAATGCAATAGGAACAGTTCTAGCCTGGCAAAATTTTGGCTGGGCATTGTCTTTCAGAGTTATATCTCCAACAAATTTGTTAGCCTTTCCTAAACCTTCTGAAAAGAGTTCCGGGAATTCTTTTAGGAAGCTAGCAACACTGTCTCTTTTACATGGAATGCAGACACTAACAGCACATTGTCCTGAATGTTAAAGACAAGCAAATGAAAAGAATCAACACCAAATATGTTCTCACACTTGCATGATTGTAGCACCATAAAAGTCATTTTTCGCTTGTGCAAATGATACATGGCAGGCAAAGTACACTTTCCAAGAAAGGGGATGTCTTGTCCATTATAAGCTGTCAGTTGCATATGCTAATTTTAGACAGGCGTGGGGAGCCTAACAGTTCATATGTGTGACAAAAGAGTAATGTGACAGAGGCACCCGTGTCCAACTGAAATTTCCTACATTTCCATGAAGAAGTAAATGAACAAAAAGTTTGTTTGAGTGGTGTATCACTGAAGAAACTGAATGCTTGCCAGTTTTGCTAATGCCTGTTCCTGACTTTGAATATACTGCATTAATGACATGGGCCTTGTGTCTAGATATTTGTGAGTGGGCCAAATTCTTATGTTTTTATATTTGTTCTGTTGCTAACATAAAGATTGTACATGTCCTTTCCTACCACAAGTGTAACACTGAGCTTGTCAGGAGGGACAGTCTTGCCATTTGTGCTGTGAATAACACTGACGGCAAGACTTAATTCTGTTCGTCTGTGTAGCCACCTGTTTAGTGAACTGCTTGCACAGCACATAGATGTGTTGTTTACTTGGTATGGTGAGCACAAGCTACTGCCACTTGCAAATGGACTGAAAGCAAACAAAGGATTCAATTTGATAATTAGCTGGCTGCTCAAATTTATCAACTGACAGGGCACCTGAATCATACTAATTTAGTATTTGCACTATCTGCTAAATGATGGATCGGACCATTTCAAAATCTGTTCTCCAAGTTTGACATCAGGCACACTCTGCATGATCACATCACGCAACATAACATCTGAATATAAAGCACCATGGTCACATTTGAATTTGTATTTCCTCGTCATACCCTGCAAATCTGTCACACAGTTACAATAAGTTTGTCCTGACTATTTTTTGCAATTAAAGAATTGATACCTAGCTGCTATGACACTTGTTTGTCGTTAATAGTTAGTTACCTAAGTGACCACCTGTTCATATACGGGTTAACTCTGATTGGCATTAGGAAATAGTTTGTTGGTGAAGTGGAACAGTGCACTTCCTACCATGGATAGGAAATCATGACTTTTCACAGTACCTGGTATATTGTAGGCGAGGGTGTGCACGTCAAATTGTTGTAGCCACTCAAGCCATCCCCCTTCTTCTTCATGAAATGAGCGAAAAATCTGTATAGCAGTATGTGTAGCTGTATGTGGTGCTTGTTCTGTTAGGTGTGCAGCATTGGCCATTAGCTGCTGCACCATGTTGAGCAACGTAGTTATTTGCTGCATCTGGAACTGAAACATCTGTATTGGCTGTGTTGCATCTAATGCTCGCAGCTGTGGTGCCTGAGCAGGGGGAGTGGGGGGGGGGGGGGGGGGGGTGGACATGTTGGAAGAGACAAATGCAAGAAACAGACAAGGCAAACAAGAAAAATAAGTACAAAGACAAAGAAAATTTCTGCAACGTCCACCTGAAAACACTAATTGGCAAAAGAGACTGTTAAAGCAAGTAAATGACACTGCAAAGAAAAGACAAGAGAGAATTGAGGTGCCAGCTAAACAAAAGAAAAAAATTCCGTGGTTGCCAGGCCCTGGGTTCTTTGTATAACTCATCATCAATGTGGGATCCTGCCCACTCATCTCTTATAGGTTGCCTAGGAAGCTGTTTTCTCAGACAGCTAAACAACACACCAGCAAATCATATTAATGGAGTTTATTACAGTAATTGAATTGACAATACTTACCTTTGGGTCACAAGCAATTGGCAACATGCAAATAATCAATTTCCTTTGCTATATACAATGTCCATGCCAATTAATCACACAAGTTCATATGGCTCACAAGTCACGGTTCTTCTAGTGCTTCTCTTCTAGTCTGGGTCTACTAGTGTCCGTTTACTAGTGCACGTCTTCTACCGTCCGGCTGAAGCTAGCAGGAGTGGCACTTATATTCTTTTCAGATAGAGACCGCTCCTGTAGTGGTGTGGTCCTAGTCAACCTATTATTGGCTGACATCAACTCGCAGCCTTCTCTGCCGTTACGTTCTTGATCTTTGTGTTGGCGATTGTCATTATACCAGAACATTTCTGGTGCAAGATTTTGTGCATGAACTGATATCTCGATTATGTCCCATAAATGTTCAATGGGATTTATGTGAGGAGGTCTGGTTGGTCAAATCATTCGCTACAATTGTCCAGAATGTTCTTCAAACCAGTTGCCAACAATTGTGGTCCAGTGACATGGTGCATTGTCATCACTAACATAAAGTCCATGAGTGGCTGCAACTGGTCTCCAAGTAGCCAACCATAACCATTACCAGTCAATGGTGGGATTGTTGGACAAAAGGACCCAGTCCATTCCATGTAAACATGGCCCACACCATTATGAAACCACCACCAGCTAGTGCAGTGCCTTGTTGACAACTTGGGTTTGTGGCTTCGTAGGGTCTGCCACATTTGAACTCTACCATCAGCTCTTAAAAACTGAAATCAGGACTCATCTTACCAGGCCATAGTTTTCAGTCATCTAGTGTCCAACCAGTATGGTCATGAGCCCAGGAGAGGTGCTGTTGGTGATGATGTGCTGTTAACAAGGCACTCATTTTGGTCGACTGCTGCCATAGTCCCTTAATTCCAAATTTAGCACTGACAACTCTATGCAAATGCTGCTGCTCTCAATCATTAAGTCAAGGCCATCAGCCACTGCTTTGTCTGTAGTGAGAGGTAATGCCTGAAATTTGGTACTCTCAGCACACTCTTGACACTGTGGATCTCAGAATATTGAATTCCCTAATGATTTCCAAAATGGAATGTCCCATGTATCTAGCTCTGACCGCCACTCCACATTCAAAGTCTGTTAATTCCCACCCAGTGGCCATAATCATTTTTGAAACCTTTTCATGTGCATCACCTGAGCACAAATGACACCTCTGCCAATGCACTGCCCTTTTATACTTTGCATATTCGATGCTACTTCAGATGTGCATATTGCTACCCCATGACTTCAGTCACCTCTGTGTACCTTACCTTTGGTTTATTTCAATGAATTTCAATCAAGCATCTGCCTCTCCTGCAACTACTTTTACTAGGTTGTTCCATCTCCTAGCACTGCAGACACATACTCCTAAATAGTTAGTTCCTTGTTCCATAGATCAAAGTCATGATAAATGATATGTCAAGAGACAAGTAAACAGAACAAATATAGAACTCTTACATACAACTTTCAAAATTATATACAAAAAATATATGTCATTACATGTTGGTCATTCACAGTTTTTTTAATGATTATCTCCATTCAAATGTTTCACAATTGTACAGCAGGAGTCAAGGAGAAATATCTTTAATCGAAATTTGAAAACATGTCTGCTATCTGCCAGACATTTTATTTCCACGGGTAAATTGTCAAATAGCTTCATAGGTGCATATTTCATCATTCTCTGTGCCAAAATTGGATTTAAAGAGTAATACAGATAATTTTTCCTTCTAGTGTTGTACTTGTGAATATCTCTGTTACTCTTCAAGTAGACGGTTGTTAATATGTTTCATAAGTGAATAAATGCACTGTGAGAATTGGTAATATTCCCAGTTGCTTAAAGAGATTTCTGCAAGACGTACATGGGTGAGCTCTGCGCATAATTCTCATTACTTTCGTTTGTGAAATGCATACTGTTTGGTTAAGTGAGAAGTCACCCCAGAATATCATTCCATAAGGCGTTAATGAATGAATATTGTAGTGTAACGACGTAAGTTTTGTATAAATGGTTTTCTTTTGATATATGACCATGTGCAGACTTCGTCACCTACGTCAGTTACAACACACTTCAAAATTATTTAAGTTCTTTTAAATTGTCTCTAAATGGTTCTTGAACGAAACTGTAATTAAAACATCATCATTTGAGTCGTATGCGCAGAATTACATCACTCAGTCCTATTCGTTTGCGCAAACTTTTTCCAATTTAGATGTCGTTTGTTTCTTCTCGGATATTATATTAATGCAAGTTATCAGCTTTAATTAATATTAGAACCACATTGAATAAACTTTCAGGACTCAAACTCGCGATGAACGTTGTCAAAATTAATAATCTTGTCAATTCATTAACATAATTCTTCATAAATAAATTCTCGGAACACGTATTTAAACTTTTGTAGTATACCCTAGTTTATTATCTTCCTACATATAGACGTGAACCTGAGCCTTGACAAGATAGGACTGAACATTTACACATGATTAAACTTTCTATGACGTCATTGTTGTACAAAACATTAAAAAATCACAATTTTTCAATTTTTAAAAGCACGACACAACAACTCGGTTTCAGGATCTTCTGTTGCTCTTTGGCTGTCAACCCGCGACGTATAGTGGCCAGCAATTTTCTCTCTGGTCCCGGCAACGAAGATGCTGTCTCCATTCGTTGCGCTGCCCTCTCCGTACATGAAACATAAAAAATAAATACAAACTTTAGACAATTCACAACCATTACAAATATTACAAAAAATACATAAACAAAAAACTAAAGTAAACCTATATTCACCTGCAAACTGGGCTGACACTGGTGGAGGGGTGACACTTCAATTTCGCGTCCCACTACAATATGCAAAATATGTTAAGTTACTGACTTCTGTATTTCCCGATCGGTTGTTATTCTCACTGCAAAAGTAGCTATACTTAAATGTTTTAGCAAGTTTACCATATGGGTTTCTCCAGTTTAAGTTTTCAACAATATTTGCACCTAAGAACTTACAATTTTCTATTCTGTTTATCACTTCTTGTTGGTACATTACATTAATAGGAGATGAGATATTTTTGACAGTACAAAACTGAATGAACTCCTCCTCCCAAGTTTAAAACTACCTTACCTGTGATAAAACATTCAGTAACTTTCCCAAAATCATAATTTACTATATCCTCTGGTGATGCTTCTTTGCCCAGCTTCATAACAGTTCTTGTATCATCTGCAAAGAGGACTATTTGGATTCAAATAAAATGCCAAATCGTTAACATAAAGCAAGAATGGTAATGGGCCAATGATCCAACCTTTTAATTTCTCCCCATGCAGATGATGTGGCACCCCTCTTTGTGTTACTCAAGCAGCCTGCGGTAACTTTCTACTTATTGTACCTTATATAACTAAACTAGGCATTTGCTGAACTGTGTTTCCCATAAAAACTTAACTTCTCTGATAGAATATTGTCTGACACAACCAAACATCTTCAAACAGCCACAGAAGATCCCAATTGATGATATTTTATCATTTAATGATTTTATTGTGTGCTCTGTAAAAGTAAAAATAGTTGACTCAATAACATGGCTCTTTTGAAATCCAAAGTTTAATTGGCTAGGCTGACAACCCCAAGTACATTACCTTCAAAAAATGTTTAGAAAGTGATGGAAGGAGGGACACTGAGTGGTTGTTATTGACATCTGTGCAGTCACTTGTTTTTTATAGATAGGCCTAAAAATGGCATATTTCAGTATTTTTGGGAAAACACCTCGAATTAATGTTACATTATGTAAGAGTCTCTGATGTTTTTGACGATTATGAGTGTGAAGAGTATGTGCAAACTCCCCACTTCTCTTACACAAGTTGACTTACTTGGGAATACGCAGCCGATCTTCTTCTCTGGATAGCTGGCTTCTGGAATCTCTACAGCCTTCTTCTCCAAAGAATGATGCTAGTCACAGGAACCTTTAAGACTCTCACTCTCTTTGTGAAATAATGAGGTACTTGAAGAATACTTTTCAACAACTATCGGTATATACAGAACAAAATTCACATTTCTCACATAAACAATTGACTTCTTCTTGTAAATCACCCGTCATTTTACATTAGAAACAATTAATTTACATTTACAACAGGGTTGTAACCTTGATAACCACAACTATATTGTACAGGAATCATATACGTCTTGCCTCTAGCAAGTTCAAGTTAAAAGTTACTAAAAATTTTTTTTCACTCAATTGTTCTTTCATCACTAAAAATAGTCACAGTCACAAGAAAAGCACACAATAACACAGAAATCAAAATATCCACGGGTGTACTGCTGGTCTACAGTGTCCAACGGGCACAATATTTCGGCGATCAAACATGTCGCCATCATCAGGTGAACTGACAGACTGAGCTCCTGTGAATGTGCCGGCATGGAGATCCGTATGCTATGGCTGCCCAGGGGGAAGTGGGTTCAGTCATGGCGGCGGCCAATTTAAATACCCTCCGCCCGCGGCACGCTCCCCCGCTGTCCGCGCCCCGCACCAAGGGTCGCGTGGTGGAACAGATTGCAACGGCATCTGAGATGACGTCGGTGTGATGGCTCTGTCCGCCATGGTCGTCACAACTATATGTTTGCTCGATTTACTCTTGATTAACCCAATCGCTGGTTCCCAAGCTCTGCTAAGATTATAGCCAGTCACAGTTTATGAGGTCATCTTTGGCGGGAATTTCGATGGCCTCTCTAACAACGCTGTCCCAGTATCTCGACGTCTGTACCAGAATCCTCGTGCGTTCATACTCCATAGCGTGATTTTCCAATAAACAATGTTCAGCGACCGTGACTTGCTCAGATACATCAGTCGAGTGTGCCTCTGGCACACATCCTGGCACACATCCATAATTCTGTGGATTTTGTTAAACGCCTTGATAGCTTCAGGTTGGATGAGTCAGATATCAATGTGAGTTTTGACATCGTTTCCTTGTTTATGAGGGTACCCCTGCGAGAGTCACTAGAATTGATTAGTCAGAAGTTTGACGAGAAGACCACTGAACTTTTTAGGCATGTCTTGACTTCCACATATGTTCTTTTTAATGGAGAATACTATGAACAAACGGAGGGAGTCGCCATGGGTAGCCCACTCTCACCGGTGGTAGCGAATTTGTACATGGAGAACTTCAAGGAGGAAGCCCTGTCGTCATCCGAATGGAAACCTACTTGCTTTTTCCATTACGTGGACGACACATTCGTCATCTGGCCACATGGTATGGATAAACTCCTGGACTTCCTTTACACTCCAACATCAAATTCACTATGGAGACTGAAACGGAGGGTAAATTACCTTCCCTTGATGTCTTGGTCAAGAGAAGGGCTGACGGCACCCTAGGTCATGGGGTGTATCGGAAGACAACGCACACTGATCTGTATTTGCATGCAGACAGCTGCCACCACCCTTCACAGAGGAATGGGGTACTTAAAACTCTAGTACATAGGGCGCGCACTATCTCTGATGCAGAGAGTCTACCCCAGGAATTGGAACATCTGAGAACTGTATTTCGAAAAAATGGGTACTCAGAGTGGCAGATTCAATGTGCTCTCCACCCAGCCACTACAGCACAACCTGTTGAGATGGATGAAATCATGAGGGAGGAGGTAGGCACTGCGTTTATTCCATATACAGGCGCACTCTCAGGGAAAATCCCCTGCATTTTGAAGAAACACCGGGTCGGAACTGTGTTTTGTCCTCCAAATAAAACTCGTGCACTGGTGGGGAGCGCCAAAGATGACCTCAGTTTGAGGAAGGCTGGCGTGTACCAGATTCTGTGTCAATGTGGCAAGTTGTATATCAGTCAGACGATGCGTACCGTCGAGGATCGATGCCGTGAACACCAGAGGCACACTCGACTGATGTATCTGAGCAAGTCGGCGGTCGCTGAACATTGTTTGTCAGGAAATCACGCTATGGAGTATGAACGCACGAGGATTCTGGTACAGACTTCGAGATACTGGGACAGCGTTGTTAGAGAGGCCATCGAAATTCACACCAATGATGACCTCATAAACCGTGACTGTGGCTATAATCTTAGCAGGGCTTAGGAACCAGCAATTGGGTTAATCAAGAGTAAATCGAGCAAACATATAGCTGTGACGACCACGGCGGACAGAGCCATTACACCGACGTCATCTCAGACGCCGTCGCAATGTGTTACATTGCGCGACTGTGGCGCAGGGCGCAGGGCGCAGGCGGCGGGGGGGGGAGGGGGGGGGGGGGTTGCCGCGGGCGGAGGGTATTTAAATCGGCTGCCGCCACGACCAAACCCAGTTCCCCCTGGGCAGCCATAGCGTACGGATCTCTGTGCCGGCATATTCACAGGAGCTCAGCCCGTCAGTTCGCCCGATGATGGCAACATGTTTGATCGCCGAAATTTGTGCCCGTTGGACACTGTAGACCGGCAGTACACCCGTGGATATTTTGATTATCAAATACGCCAGGAGAAACTCAAGAATCACAATAACACAGAGGTTCCTTGGTTCTGCTGTGTGCTTTAATTACGACTTCTAGTGGACCGACCGACAAGTACTTGTCACTGCCATTCGACCACTGTGTCTACCGTCTCCATACGACAAACTTCAAACCTACACACACAGACAGGTGACACGCAGTAGATAGGGTTCCTTTCTCCCACTCACATCTAAAATATCGTGTGTTTGAGTCGAGACGGTGGAAGGCTGAGTGATTTAAGAATTTGCATGGAAATTCTCGAAACACTACACATCCCCCCCCCTCCCCCCCTCAGATCGGACACATGATATTTTATACGTAATCATTATGTAAATAACATTTCATACCATAACAATATACTTTTCTTACACATGTTTCTACATACATCTTTCATTTCAACAACAATCTTTTCTTTTCTCTAGAACAATCTTTAGCTGAGTGTTTCTTTATTCTGTTCTTATTTCACCTTGACATCAAGACCTGAACATTTTTCTCTGTTTTTAGTCTTCTTTTATAATATTTAAAAATTGTGAGGACTCTTTCTTTATTTCCAATCGTAAACTGCAGGTATTCATGACACTTGAGTACTTCATTTTCTATTTTTAGCCTCTGTACTACCTTTTCTTCAGTATGTACTAGCTTCATTATCTGTTGTAGTTAGGAGGAACTCTGGGCAAAATGAGAGTGTTCTTTTTGACACTCGTGAACTTACATAAAACGTAATATTGCTCATTGTGCATAGAATTCAAACTTTCCAGAATAATCCCTACAAAATTTTGGGGTTTTCGTCATGATACTGTCCCTTTTCCCTAGAATCAGTAGCTATACCGTGCTTGTGGGCTGACTTTATGAGAGCACTTCCTCTTTCTATTCTGGTAGGTATGCCCTTTTATTTTTTCAGGTCACAGGCTGTCCTATCTCCAAGTAGGTACGCCCGCCCCATATACTTAGCGAATGCTGGGAAGGATTTCTGCGATAGAAGTAGGTGAATATGGAAAGAGGGAAAAAATAGATAGGTCCTCTAATGAGAAATAATATAGGAAATAAATAGAAATGGTTGCTAAGCTTGAAGAAGAGGAAAGAAGATAGCCCAAAGACAGGAAACCCTCCCCCCCCCCCCCTTTTCACTGAGTGAGGTGGCGCAGTGGCTAGGACACTGGACTCACATTTGGGAGGACGATGGTTCAATCCCACATCCGGCCATCCTGATTTAGGTTTTCCATGATTTCCCTAAATCACTCCGGCAAATGCCAGGATGGTGCCTTTGAAAGGGCATGGCCAACTTCCTTCCCTAATCTGATGAGACTGGTGACCTCGCTGTCTATTCTCCTTCCCCAAAACAACCCAACCCAACCCAATCCCCCGTTCCCCAGGATCCCTACCCCTCAGGTACTTGAATGAGACACCGGAGGAGGTTTGGTGTTAAATCATCTCCTACAGAATGAACATTCCCACCTTCACCCTAGAGGTCCCCGAAGGAAATCTTAGCAACCCTATGGAAATGGCAAATGGTGAATAATCAGGCACACTTGTTTGCGAGGGTTGTCTGAAAGGTGTGATGTGTGTTTTATGATAGCCGTGGTTTATTTGCTCTTGTAAACCATGCTTTTATCTACAACACCCACCCCTTTCGAACTTAGTACAAACCCTCCCATTTATGTCACATCTCACAAAAGGTATAAAATATTATATACAAAATAGAAAATCTATGTACTATGGTGCATTAGTAGTTCAACTAGTCACATAGTATTATATTTTCTACAAACATAATATTCCATTCAGTTCACTTTATCTAAATATCAGTTTTTACTTGTGATTCTCTAGGATTGTTTTTTATTTAAGTGTCATATCCAGTTTCCTAAGATATAAGATTAAAGGATAGTTTAAGATTTTAGAAATAGATGGCAGAACAGTTTAAAGTTTTAAAGGAATTTGGTGGAGGAAAACTATTTTAGAAGAAACACCGAAAACAACTTGGGATCCGACGGTCATCACTCCGCCCGTTAACTCAGAATGTTAACATCCCTGGGGGATATGTATAACTTTACATCTTTTGCATTGTACTTTATTTGATCCAGTTGTAGGATCCACTAAAAATAATGTCTTGGGATGGTTTGCCGATTATACTTGGTAAGGTCCTTCATATTTTTGGAAAAAATTTTGTCTCTCTTTCTTAAGGGCAGAGCTTTGAAGTTGTTGTTTTACTAGAACTAGGTCATCAACCTTGTACCAAGGTTCAACAGCTTTTACATTATGTTTACTTACTGTTTGTTGTGCTTTTTCAATTAAATTCTTAGAAACTATTTCCTGATTCAGTTTGTAATTGACAATAGGTTGTTCGGGCCAATTAAAACATATAATGAGAGGTTCTCCTACAAAGGGTTTGCCTATTACTTCTAACGGTGTCAAACCAGCTGATAAATGTGGTAATTCATTTAGAATAAATTCAAAGTCTTTAATTTCCATTGCCCATAATGTATGTTTTTCACAGCAGTAGGTACGGCATAGTTTTCCAATTTCCTTCATCGCTCGTCCACATGGATTCGGGGATGGATTATAGTTGGATATTAATACTTGACTAATACCTTCCCATGCTAGAAAGTCTTTAAATTTGTTACTCATGAATTCTGGGCCATTATTTGTAAAAAACTGTTTTGGTTTACCTACTTCCGGAAAGTATTGTCATAAACAGTGTATAACTGTCTGTGTATTGGCTCTTTTGATTGGATATAGTTGAACACATTTTGACCAACACTCTATGATGATTGAACTGTACGACACTCCTCCCTTTCCTTTTGGAACTGGTCCAAAAATATCTGTTGCTGTGAGATCGTGCAATGACTTAGGAGTAATCAGATGCATTTTGTACTTCATATGAGTATTAATCTCTTTCACTTTCTGGCAAATTTCACAAGTTCTTATCAGAGATGCTACATTATGCCCTAGCTTCTTAAAATAACAAAACTTATGCATTTGGTCTATACACTTTTTTATTCCAAAGTGTCCATATCCTGTATGAACATACCACACAAGTGCATCTTCCATTAACTTTGGAATGCATAAGTGTCAATGTTGCAATGTTACGCAGTCTCTCCAAAACAAATTATGACCTGTAATTTTCCATTTTCCTACTTGATTACGAGGTAAGCAATTTTGGATACACATAGAAAACATTTCTGTAGAATGGGGATCATGGTGCATATTTTCTTTTATTCTTTGAGCCATCTCTTGTACCCTGATGTTCGGATATTCTACTGACATAAAATTAATTGTAAAAATAACGCCGGGTCCTTCCGTACATTTTAATTCTTCCATTCCTATTGGTAGCCAAGACAAAGCATCCGGTACAATATTCGTGGAACCTTTTACACATTGTATTCGAATATCATATTCCTGTAGGAACAGCATCCATTGCATTAACCTACTATGCAACAATCAACTACTCATTAGAAAGGATAGAGCTTGATGATCGGTATAAACATTGATTTCTGATCCCCATATTAGTGTTTGAAATTTCTGAATACTCCACACAATTGCCAATAGTTCTTTTTCGGTAGCTGTATAATTTAATTCATGCTTATTTATACTATGGCTATCAAAAGCTATGGTTCGGTGCTCTACATTATTTAGATCCCACTCTCCTTGGAACAGTTCAGCAGCAATACCATAATCAGATGCATCTGTTGACAATTTAAATGGTTCACTCACAACTGGATGATATAACATGGGTGATTCAACAAGTGCTCTTTTGACATTTTCAAACATATCATTCGCCCCTTGATCCTAAACCCACGGTATTCCCTTTCTTAATAAACATAAAATTCTTGGGTCATTTAGTTCTTGCCCTTGTATGTACCGTCTGTAATACATCTACATCTACATCTACATTGATACTCCGCAAGCCACCCAACGGTGTGTGGCGGAGGGCACTTTACGTGCCACTGTCATTACCTCCCTTTCCTGTTCCAGTCGCGTATGGTTCGCGGGAAGAACGACTGTCTGAAAGCCTCCGTGCACACTCTAATCTCTCTAATTTTACATTCGTGATCTCCTCGGGAGGTATAAGTAGGGGGAAGCAATATATTCGATACCTCATCCAGAAACGCACCCTCTCGAAACCTGGCGAGCAAGTTACACCGCGATGCAGAGCGCCTCTCTTGCAGAGTCTGCCACTTGAGTTTATTAAACATCTCCGTAACGCTATCACGGTTACCAAATAACCCGGTAACGAAACGCGCCGCTCTTCTTTGGATCTTCTCTATTTCTTCCGTCAACCCGACCTGGTACGGATCCCACACTGATGAGCAATACTCAAGTATAGGTCGAACGAGTGTTTTGTAAGCCACCTCCTTTGTTGATGGACTACATTTTCTAAGCACTCTCCCAATGAATCTCAGCCTGGTACCCGCCTTACCAACAATTAATTTTATATGATCATTCCACTTCAAATCGTTCCGCACGCATACTCCCAGATATTTTACAGACGTAACTGCTACTAGTGTTTGTTCCGCTATCTTATAATCATACAATAAAGGATCCTTCTTTCTATGTATTCGCAATACATTACATTTGTCTATGTTAAGGGTCAGTTGCCACTCCCTGCACCAAGTGCCTATCCGCTGCAGATCTTCCTGCATTTCGCTACAATTTTCTAATGCTGCAACTTCTCTGTATACTACAGCATCATCCGCGAAAAGCCGCATGGAACTTCCGACACTATCTACTAAGTCATTTATATATATTGTGAAAAGCAATGGTCCCATAACACTCCCCTGTGGCACACCAGAGGTTACTTTAACGTCTGTAGACGTCTCTCCATTGATAACAACATGCTGTGTTCTGTTTGCTAAAAACTCTTCAATCCAGCCACACAGCTGGTCTGATATTCCGTAGGCTCTTACTTTGTTTATCAGGCGACAGTGCGGAACTGTATCGAACGCCTTCCGGAAGTCAAGAAAAATAGCATCTACCTGGGAGCCTGTATCTAATATTTTCTGGGTCTCATGAACAAATAAGGCGAGTTGGGTCTCACATGATCGCTGTTTCCGGAATCCATGTTGATTCCTACATAGTAGATTGTGGGTTTCCAGAAATGACATGATACGCGAGCAAAAAACATGTTCTAAAATTCTACAACAGATCGACGTCAGAGATATAGGTCTATAGTTTTGCACATCTGCTCGACGACCCTTCTTGAAGACTGGGACTATCTGTGCTCTTTTCCAATCATTTGGAACCCTCCGTTCCTCTAGAGACTTGCGGTACACGGCTGTTAGAAGGGGGGCAAGTTCTTTCGCGTACTCTGTGTAGAATTGAATTGGTATCCCGTCAGGTCCAGTGGACTTTCCTCTATTGAGTGATTCCAGTTGCTTTTCTATTCCTTGGACACTTATTTCGATGTCAGCCATTTTTTCGTTTGTGCGAGGATTTAGAGAAGGAACTGCAGTGCGGTCTTCCTCTGTGAAACAGCTTTGGAAAAAGGTGTTTAGTATTTCAGCTTTACGCGTGTCATCCTCTGTTTCAATGCCATCATCATCCCGTAGTGTCTGCATATGCTGTTTCGAGCCACTTACTGATTTAACGTAAGACCAGAACTTCCTAGGATTTTCTGTCAAGTCGGTACATAGAATTTTACTTTCGAATTCAATGAATGCTTCACGCATAGCCCTCCTTACGCTAACTTTGACATCGTTTAGCTTCTGTTTGTCTGAGAGGTTTTGGCTGCGTTTAAACTTGGAGTGGAGCTCTCTTTGCTTTCGCAGTAGTTTCCTAACTTTGTTGTTGTACCACGGTGGGTTTTTCCCATCCCTCACAGTTTTACTCGGCACGTACCTACGAATTCCTTTAACTGTCTTACATTTCTAGGGTGGGGACATTCTTTAATAGCTTTGATGCATTCAGGGTCCAATCTAATTCCCTGCACCCCTACCATATGACCTAAAAACTTCAGCTCTTGGCGTGCAAAATATGAGTTAGATAACTTTATCATAATACCTTTCTCTTTAAATCTTTTCAAAGTCTTACTCAAGGTTCGACAATGCTCTTCCCAAGTAGCTGATATTATTAGGATATCATCTACATGTATTGTCAAATCCTTTAGCAAATCTCTCCCTGGTGCTTCATCCAGTGCACATTTAAATCGGGACTCAGGTATTTAGTCCAAATGGTAATACATTAAAAAAGATATGATTTACCATCAAACAAAAATGCTGTATGTTTTTAGGATTCCAGGTGTAATTTTACTTGCCAATATCCTGCAGTCAAATCCATTGTGCTAAAGAACCTCGCCTTTTCAAATCTGGACAACAATTTCTCAATGCCAGTCAGTCCGTCTCTTTCTGTCTCTATATGTCTATTCAATGTACGAGTGTCCAATACTAATCGTACTCTGCCTGTAGCTTCCTTTACCACAACCAATGGATTATTCATGACACTAGAACTTTGTTCTATAATATTATTATCAATCATCTTGTTGATTTCATCGCTAACTGCTTCCTTCAAACTTACCGGTATTGGATACAGCTTACAGAAGAATGGAGTGTCATCTTTGATTTTGAATTTACAAACACAGTCACTAATGTTACTAGACAAATGGAGAACACCACTTCTTACTCCATTAAAATTTTATATAAATCTTGCTCTTGTTGATCGGTTAATATTAGTGACTTTGTCTCGTATACCAGTTCGATGTGTTCCTGGATCTACATTATCGATCTCTGGTGACAACTGCACTGTGGCTGTTAATCACAAACACTGACACTCAGTTATTTGTTTTCCAATGTAGTTATCTGTCACAAACAGTATCTAATATCTACTGTCCCCTTTACCAAAACATAGAAGATTTTCATCAAAGTTCAAGATAACTTTAAACTCTAATAGCCAATCTAAACCAAACAACACATCTCTATTGATATTCTCTACTATTAACAGCGTTTGATGAAATAATACATTTCCAACACTGCAGTTCATTTGAGTTTCATACTTTACAATCTTACTTTTTGTTCCTGTTATTCCAACTATGTAAACTCCGGTCACTGGTAATAACAGTACGTGATGTTTAGGCTGTAATGAACTAAAGAATGTGTTGGAGATGAGCGATACCTCACTCCCTGAATCTATAGATATGTTAACCTGGGAATTTTCAACAGTCTCTGCTATAATAGGTTGTGGATCGTTGGTAGTTGAGCTTGTTTCTTCCAGTAGCAACCATTCTTTTGTAGGTATTTTGTGGGTAAAATTAATATACTTGTATGGACTAAGTCCTCCTAGTGTATTTCCACGACCTGGGCCGTAGGCCTGGATCCAGTTCGCACTACATTTTCCTCATTATTAGTAATCACAGGTTGGTTACCAAATCAAGATACTACGTTATCACTTTGTACTCTATTATTACTCGGTATAAATTCTTGCAAAGTTGTGGGACCTAAATTCGAAGATGGATGTTTCAGCTGATAATTTTCATTACCATTTTTTATGTTGAACTGGTGTACTCTACATAGGTTAACCTCATATTTTTTTAAAATTATTACCACTTTTTCTTTTGTAATTTGGATTATCACATTGGTGCAAGCTTTCATTGCGGTCCTTATTTAATGCATCCAGTGCGACCACAAAGGACAACAACTCTTCTACTGTTTTCCAACCACTACATATTATATCTTTCCTTGCATAAATGGGTAATCATCTAATTAAAATTTGTACTAACTCTTCTTCTTCCATCAGCTTATATAAGTACTTTGCCCTTGTTAGATGCCAATCAAAATACTTCTTCATGGTGCCATAAGTATTATTGTAGTATTTCACGTCTCACAGATCTGATACTAGTTTTTCCTGGGCACTTGCAGACCAATACTTCTCTTTGAACCTCTTTTGGAAATCTGCTCAAGAGGAAAAGTTCTCAGTATTTACGGCTCCCCATTCGGAGGCTTCTCCTAGAAGGTCACCCACAGCAAATTCAATCTTTTTAGAGTCCTCCCAATTTTTCGGTAGAGCTTGGTTAAACCTTTTCAAGGAATGTGTCAAGTGCGCATCTCCATTGGGCTTGAATTTAGGGAATTGTCTCGATAACCCTAAATTTGCTCCCCATTGTAAATCAGTAACTACTTCACTGGTTAACACAACATTGGATGAAGTTACCTGTTTTTCCACTTTGTCCTGGGCAAGTTTAAATTATTCCCACACGTCATCTATAACCTTTTGAGTATCTGAAAGTTTGGAATAAACAATAGGCGACATGTTCCCGGATGTCATTCTCTCAGTGACTTTTTGATCTATGATCCCTTCAAATTGTTCCTCCAAATTACTTATATTTACAATATCAGAGTTTGCTATCTTCTCATGGAAGCTTCTTTCTACATTATCCACTTGTGTACTTACACCTGTAATTTGCGATTGGATTATTGGCATAACTTATCTTGATTTTGAACACACTCTTTTAAAGTATGCAATCCCTGCTGTACACCATCAAACTTAAAATTGCATACATTTTCAGACTATCCTAACTTTTCATTGATTTCTGATTCTACAGTATTACATTTTCCCTCAATATCAAATTCTAACTTATTTGCTAAATCTTGTAATTGATCATTCTGTTTCAGACTAAAGTCAGTGAAAAGTTGATTTACATGAATGCCCAATGTATTGGTTAATTCTTGCTTCAAGTCTAATTTCAAATCCTCTACTTTACTATTCAAGGTGTCAAATTTAGTCTTTAAAGCATCCATGCCTTCGCCCAGATTACCAAATTCTTTGCTCTGTGAGTCTACTTTAGCATTTAACAATCCTAAATTTGTTGTTTGGCCATTCAGTTGGGACTTCACCGAGTCCAGTTCTCTACTTAAAGTCGCACTCTGTGCATCTAGTTATTCACTTAGAGCAGCGTTTATCGAGTCTAACTTAAGATTCTGGGCATTCGAAGCTTCCCTCTGAACATTTGAGTTAGAATGCAGTGAGTCTATCTTAAGATTCCAACTTTAGTTAGATTTACTGACTCAGACCAGTCAGGCCCTTCTTTAGTAATTCACATAGCCCTGGCTGGTTCTGATGTCTCTCCAACTTGCTGAATGCGATCCATGATTTTACAAGCTTTAGACCCTGTGAGCGTTTAAAAATTAAAATTAAGTGTAATAACTACAGTAATAAAGTCTATTATGACGTCTCTCCAACTTGCTGAATGAGATCCATGATTTTACAAGCTTTAGACCTTGTGAGCGTTTAAAAATTAATGCTAAGTGTAATAATTACAGTAATAAAGTCTATTAAATAGTTTGAATATAATAGAGGGAAACATTCCACGTGGGAAAAATATATCTAAAAACAAAGATGATGTAACTTACCAAACGAAAGCGTTGGTATGTTGATAGAGACACTAACAAACCCAAACACACACACAATATTCAAGCTTTCGCAACCCACGGTTGCTCCATCAGGAAAGAGGGAAGGAGAGGGAAAGACAAAAGGACGTGGGTTTTAAGGGAGAGGGTAAGGAGTCATTCCAATCCCGGGAGCGGAAAGACTTACCTTAGGGGGAAAAAGGGACAGGTATACACTCGCACACACACACATATCCATCCGCACGTATACAGACACAAGCAGACATATGTAAAGGCAAAGAGTTTGGGCAGAGATGTCAGTCGAGGTGGAAGTACAGAGGAAAAGATGTTGTTGAATGACAGGTGAGGTATGAGCAGCGGCAACTTGAAATTAGCGGAGGTTGAGGCCTGGTGGGTAACGGGAAGAGAAGATATATTGAAGGTCAAGTTCCCATCTCCGGAGTTCTGATAGGTTGGTGTTTGTGGGAAGTATCCATATAACCCGGACGGTGTAACACTGTGCTAAGATGTGCTGGCCGTGCACCAAGGCATGTTTAGCAACGGGTGATCCTCATTACCAACAAACACTGTCTGCCTGTGTCCATTCACACGAATGGACAGTTTGTTGCTGGTCATTCCCACACAGAAAGCTTCACAGTGTAGGCAGGTCAGTTGGTAAATCACGTGGGTGCTTTCACACGTGGCTCTGCCTTTGATCGTGTACACCTTCCGGGTTACAGGACTGGAGTAGGTGGTGGAGGGAGGGTGCATGGGACAGGTTTTACACCGGGGGCAGTTACAAGGGTAGGAGCCAGAGGGTAGGGAAGGTGGTTTGGGGATTGCATAGGGATGAACCAAGGGGTTACGAAGGTTAGGTGGACGGTGGAAAGACACTCTTGGTGGAGTGGGGAGGGTTTAATGGAGGATGGATCTCATTTCAGGGCAGGATTTGAGGAAGTCGTATCCCTGCTGGAGAGCCACATTCAGAGTCTGATCCAGTCCCGGAAAGTATCCTGTCACAAGTGGGGCACTTTTGGGGTTCTTCTGTGGGAGGTTCTGGGTTTGAGGGTATGAGGAAGTGGCTTTGGTTATTTGCTTCTGTAGCAGGCTGGGAGGGTAGTTGTGGGATGCGAAAGCTGTTTTCAAGTTGTTGGTGTAATGGTTGAGGGATTCAGGACTGGAGCAGATTTGTTTGCCACGAAGACCTAGGCTGTAGGGAAGGGACCATTTGATATGGAATGGGTGGCAGCTGTCATAATGAAGGTACTGCTGTTGCTTGTTCGTGGGTTTGATGCGGACAGATGTGTGAAGCTGGCCATTGGACAGATGGAGGTCAACGTCAAGAAAGTGGCATGGGATTTAGAGTAGAACCAGGTGAATCTGATGGAACCAAAGGAGTTGAGGTTGGAGAGGAAATTCTGGAGTTATTCACTGTGAGTCCAGATCATGAAGATGTCATCAATAAATCTGTACCAAACTTTGGGTTGGCAGGCCTGGGTAACCAAGAAGGCTTCCTCTAAGCAACCCATAAATAGGTTGGTGTATGAAGGGATGGCCCCTGGTACCCATGGCTGTTCCCTATAATTGTTGGTATGTCTGGCCTTCGAAAGTGAAGAAGTTATGAGTCAGGATGAAGCTGGCTAAGGTAATGAGGAAAGAGGTTTTAGGTAGGGTGGCAGGTGATTGGTGTGGAAGGAAGTGCTCCATCGCAGCGAGGCCCTGGACGTGTGGAATATTTGTGTATAAGGAAGTGGCATCAATGGTTACAAGGATGGTTTCCAGGGGTAACAGATTGGGTAAGGATTCCAGGCGTTTGAGAAAGTGGTTGGTGTCTTTGATGAAGGATGGGAGACCGCATGTAATGGATTGAAGGTGTTGATCTACGTAGGCAGAGATACCAATGGCCAGCTTCACACATCTGTCCACATCAAACCCACCAACAAGCAACAGCAGTACCTCCATTATGACAGCTGCCACCCATTCCATATCAAACGGTCCCTTCCCTACAGCCTAGGTCTTCATGGCAAATGAATCTGCTCCAGTCCTGAATCCCTGAACCATTACACCAACAACCTGAAAACAGCTTTTGCATCCCACAACTACCCTCCCAAGCTGGTACAGAAGCAAATAACCAGAGCCACTTCCTCATCCCCTCAAACCCAGAACCTCCAACAGAAGAACCCCAAAAGTGCCCCACTTGTGACAGGATACTTTCCGGGACTGGATCAGACTCTGAATGTGGCTCTCCAGCAGGGATACGACTTCCTCAAATCCTGACCTGAAATGAGGTCCATCCTTCATTAAACCCTCCCCACTCCACCAAGAGTATCTTTCTGCCGTCCACCTAACCTTCGTAACCTCTTGGTTCATCCCTATGAAATCCCCAAACCATCTTCCCTACCCTCTGACTCCTACCCCTGTAACCACCGCCGGTGTAAAACCTGTCCCATGCACCCTCCCACCACCACCTACTCCAGTCCTGTAACCCGGAAGGTGTACACGATCAAAGGCAGAGCCACGTGTGAAAGCACCCACGTGATTTACCAACTGACCTGCCTACACTGTGAAGCTTTCTATATGGGAATGACCAGCAACAAACTGTCCATTCGCATGAACGGACACAGGCAGACAGTGTTTGTTGGTAATGAGGATCACCCTGTTGCTAAACATGCCTTGGTGCACAGCCAGCACATCTTGGCACAATGTTACACCATCTGGGTTATATGGATACTTCCCATAAACACCAACCTATCAGAACTACGGAGATGGGAACTTGACCTTCAATATATCTTCTCTTCCCGTTACCCACCAAGCCTCAACCACCGCTAATTTCAAGTTGCCGCTGCTCATGCCTCACCTGTCATTCAACAACATCTTTTCCTCTGTACTTCCACCTCGACTGACATCTCTGCCCAAACTCTTTGCCTTTACGTAAGTCTGCTTGTGTCTGTATACATATGTGTGTGTGTGTGTGTGTGTGTGTGTGTGTGTGTGTGCGTACCTGTCTCTTTTTCCCCCTAAGGTAAGTCTTTCCGCTCCCAGGATTGGAATGACTCCTTACCCTCTCCCTTAAAACCCACGTCCTTTCATCTTTCCCTCTCCTTCCCTCTTTCCTGATGGAGCAACTGTGGGTTGCGAAAGCTTGAATATTGTGTGTGTGTTTGGGTTTGTTAGTGTCTCTATCAACATACCAATGCTTTCATTTGGTAAGTTACATAATCTCTGCTATTAAATAGTTTGTATCACTTCGTACTAAGGTACTAAAGTTTCGTTTAGCGCTCACCTGGCGTGGAATTCTCGCAGCTTACATGAGCGGATGTGTTGGCAGGTCAGCACCGGTGAACAGCAAATGCTGCCGTCAGTGTCCGATGTTGATTTCCGCATCTGTGTCCCTACGAGAGCTGTATACTCCCTACAGCAGGTCTTCTTAGAGTGATCTCAGCATATTTCTTCTCAGAGGAAAACACTGGAGTCTTCTTCACTATTTCTCAATTCAAATTTTTTTCTCCTTTGAATACTCAGCCACGTTCTGAAGTCTCAGAGCAAATTCCTTATCGTGTCTGGTTTGGTTGCTATGGCCATATTCAATATCTACTTTTCTCGTCTGGTCTTAAAATACTTTTTTTGCCTAAGTGTGTGTGAAGTGTATGTGCAAACTCCCCACTTCTCTTACACGAGTTGACTTCCTTGGGAATGCACAGCTGATCTTCTCTGGATAGCTGGCTTCTTGAATCTCTACAAACTTCTTTTCTGAAGAATGATGCTAGTCACAGGAACCTATAAGACTCTCTCTCTTTGTGAAATAATGATGTGCTTGAAGAATACTTTTCAACAACTATCGGTATATTTGAACTTCCACAAAGAACAAAATTCACGCTTCTCACATAATCAATTGACTTCTTGTAAGTCAACTGTGTCATCTCACATTAGAAACAATTAAGTTACATTTACAACAGTGTTGGCTTGATAACCACGGCTCTATTATACAGGAATCATACACGTATTGCCTCTAGGAAGTTCAAGTTAAAAGTTACTAAAAATATTTTTTCACTCAATTGTTCTTTCATCGCTAACAATAGTCACAGTCACAAAACATCACACAATAACACAGAAGTGCCTTGGTGCTGCTGTGTGCTTTAATTACGACTTCCATGGACCGACTGACAAGTACTTGTTGGTGCCATTCGACCACTGTGTCTACCGTCTTCATACGACAAACTTCAAACCTACACACACAGACAGGAGACGCGCATTAGATAGGGTTCCTTTCTCCCACTCACATCTAAACTATCATGTGTTCGAGATGGTGGAAAGCTGAGTGATTCTAGAATTTGCGCGGAAATTCTTGAAACACTACAGGTCCCAAGAACATTATACATTATAGCACCATAGCCGTTTGTGTGTTATCCACCCAATGTGTTGTTGTTGTGGTCTTCAGTCCTGAGACTGGTTTGATGCAGCTCTCCATGCTACTCTATCCTGTGCAAGCTTCTTCATCTCCCAGTACCTACTGCAACCTACATCCTTCTGAATCTGCTTAGTGTATTCATCTCTTGGTCTCCCCCTACGATTTTTACCCTCCACGCTGCCCTCCAATACTAAATTGGTGATCCCTTGATGCCTCAAAACATGTCCTACCAACCGATCCCTTCTTCTGGTCAAGTTGTGCCACAAACTCCCCTTCTCCCCATTCCTATTCAGTACCTCCTCATTAGTTATGTGATCTACCCATCTAATCTTCAGCATTCTTCTGTAACACCACATTTCGAAAGCTTCTATTCTCTTCTTGTCCAAACTATTTACCGTCCATGTTTCACTTCCATACATGGCTACACTCCATACAAATACTTTCAGAAATGACTTCCTGACACTTAAATCTATACTCGATGTTAACAAATTCCTCTTCTTCAGAAATGCTTTCCTTGCCATTGCCAGTCCACATTTTATATCCTCTCTACTTCGACCATCATCAGTTATTTTGCTCCCCAAATAGCAAAATTCCTTTACTACTTTAAGTGTCTCATTTCCTAATCTAATACCCTCAACATCACCTGACTTAATTCGACTACATTCCATTATCCTCGTTTTGCTTTTGTTTATGTTCATCTTATATCCTCCCTTCAAGACACCATCCATTCCGTTCAACTGCTCTTCCAAGTCCTTTGCTGTCTCTGACAGAATTACAATGTCATCGACGAACCTCAAAGTTTTTATTTCTTCTCCGTGGATTTTAACACCTACTCCAAATTTTTCTTTTGTTTCCTTTACTGCTTGCTCAATATACAGATTGAATAACATCAGGGAGAGGCTACAACCCTGTCTTACTCCCTTCCCAACCACTGCTTCCCTTTCATGTCCCTCGACTCTTATAACTGCCATCTGGTTTCTGTACAAATTGTAAATAACCTTTCGCTCCCTGTATTTTACCCCTGCCACCTTTAGAATTTGAAAGAGAGTATTCCAGCCAACATTGTCAAAAGCTTTCTCTAAGTCTACAAATGCTAGAAACATAGGTTTGCCTTTCCTTAATCTTTCTTCTAAGATAAGTCGTAAGGTCAGTATTGCCTCACGTGTTCCAGTATTTCTACGGAATCCAAACTGATCTTCCCCGAGGTCGGCTTCTACTAGTTTTTCCATTCGTCTGTAAAGAATTCGTGTTAGTATTTTGCAGCTGTGGCTTATTAAACTGATTGTTCAGTAATTCTCACATCTGTCAACACCTGCTTTCTTTGGGATTGGAATTATTATATTGTTCTTTAAGTCTGAGGGTATTTCGCCTGTTTCATACATCTTGCTCACCAGATGGTAGAGTTTTGTCAGGACTGGCTCTCCCAAGGCCGTCAGTAGTTCCAATGGAATGTTGTCTACTCCAGGGGCCTTGTTTCGACTCAGGTCTTTCAGTGCTCTGTCAAACTCTTCACGCAGTATCGTATCTCCCATCTCATCTTCATCTACATCCTCTTCCATTTCCATAATATTGTCCTCAAGTACATCGCCCTTGTATAGACCCTCTACATACTCCTTCCACCTTTCTGCTTTCCCTTCTTTGCTTACAACTGGGTTTCCATCTGAGCTCTTGATGTTCATACAAGTGGTTCTCTTATCTCCAAAGGTCTCTTTAATTTTCCTGTAGGCAGTATCTATCTTACCCCTAGTGAGATAAGCCTCTACATCCTTACATTTGTCCTCTAGCCATCCCTGCTTAGCCATTTTGCACTTCCTGTCGATCTCATTTTTGAGACGTTTGTATTCCTTTTTGCCTGCTTCATTTACTGCATTTTTATATTTTCTCCTTTCATCAATTAAATTCAATATTTCTTCTGTTACCCAAGGATTTCTACTAGCCCTCGTCTTTTTACCTACTTGATCCTCTGTTGCCTTCACTACTTCATCCCTCAAAGCTACCCATTCTTCTTCTACTGTATTTCTTTCCCCCATTCCTGTCAATTGTTCCCTTATGCTCTCCCTGAAACTCTGTACAACCTCTGGTTCTTTCAGTTTATCCTGGTCCCATCTCCTTAAATTCCCACCTTTTTGCAGTTTCTTCAGTTTTAATCCACCCCATATGAGCTTTTAATTTTTGGTCATGATGATCTTTCTTATTTCGGATGGTGATGAGAAATTAATTTTTAATTCACTAAATGTCTTCTGTATTGCTTCTTCAGTGTACAATTTTACTTTCTTTTGTGAATGATTTGTGCCAATTTTCCCACCAATTTTTTGAAAGTAAGTATTAAAAATATCTGCTACGCATGAACTGTCTTTTACAGTGCTCCCATTCTCCTTTCTCTTTAACATAAATAACATCATCTATGGTTTCTTCAGCCACACTATTAATAATACTACATATTGACTATTTTGCATCTAATGTGTCAATTTTGGACAGGCTATGCAAACTCTTTGATATTTTTTTACAACTTTTCTTGATATGTTACAGTTCTGATTATAGCAAAAATGTATTTCTGGGTCATTACCTGGTCTGGCTATTGGATCCAAGTCCATTTTTCATTGTGAAGAGGTTGGTACCTGTAGCGATCCAAGGATTGTTAATGACTTGACATTATTGCATTTAATTATCTTTTTAGGAAAACTATTTTCCCAAATGGATAAAAACTCATTAAGAAATATGTTCGGTTTAGTTTCAGCATTATAATCATTGTAAACTTCACCTCAGTTAACATTTTTTAAGGTTTCTTTAAAAATGTAAGTAGTTTTGTCATTGATCAGCCTCACTTTTTCTTAGACTGTTTCTGAAAAAGTGTAGACGGAGTCAAGTAATATAAAGTGACTTTCTGTGCATCGTGATCTGGTGATCCATTAACTACCAGATAGACTTCTGTCTCTGTAACTTATGCTTGTTGAATGAATACATTAATTATAAGGGTATTACTATCTTGAGCAACTCGGTTGGGGAAACTGAAGATATATGCCAAATTATAAGTGATTTAAAGCACCTCTATATCACTTTCACTGTCAGATTCCTTCCAGAAATTTACATGAAAATCACCATAAATTATTGGTCCCTTCTTTCTGCCTGACAGAGCAAAATAACTCATAATTTTTTTTGAAAAATTTCCCAGTCACCCAGTGGATCCCTGCATACTATAACAATCACAAATATAATGTTTCCCACCAGTAATCCACAAGAATGTTTCTCTACCTTGATCTATACAAAATTACTTATTTCTACATTGTTGTATTTATAGTCCTTCTTTCAGGTATGTGACAACTTGTCCTTTATCCGTATCGGATCTACCTGAATATACTACTAACTTATAATCACTAACATTATGATTTTATATGCCTGTGGTTATATGGTGCTGAGACAGACAAATGATATCAGTTTCTTTCCAACTACTGAGATATTGCAAACAAATTAACAACTTATTTACACTATTTTTAAACCCCCTAATGTTCCTACTAAAGAAGTTGCTTTCACTTTTTCCGTGTTATTATAAGCTGGGAGCCTCTGTCAATTTTATTTCCTTGTTTTCTCTGCTAGCTTGTCCTTAACCATCTTAGCCAGCTATAGGCCATCTGATTTATATTCTTATCTTCCTAAAACTAATACAAGATTTTGTATTCATCTGAAGGAGCCCTTTCAGTTCCATGTTTACTTGCTTTACAGCAGAGTTAACTCAGGGCTGGTCATAGTACAAAATGACTTCCACAAAACTCTTATTTGTGTGCTACTAGCTGCTCCTATTCTCCCCACATCGCCCCTAATTCTATATTTTTCATTTCTGGCTAGGCTGTTTCAAGCTCCATCACTATCAATACCTTATCTTCTTTGTTAAAATCTTTGCAAATTTGTTGGCTAGTTGGATGATTAAAGGAACCAAACTACTATGTCATCTGTCCCTTTTTTCTCAAACAGATTTGTCGATATGATTGTAGATCAGAGAAAACCTGCCATGCAAAACCCAGGGGTTGAAGACCTCAAGGTCTACCAAACACCAACAAAGCTGAGGGGAAAAAAGAAGAAAGGGAGACAGAGGAAGAAAGACAGGCAAGGTGTCTCATCTAGGGAGCAGCCAAAAGCCCCCAAAACCAGAGTGCAATGAGGGGACATAAATCCTCTGCCCCCACCTGTTATCAGACATACTCCACTCAGGAATTGCCCAGGAAAGCCTAGCAACACAGGCAGGGCAAGACAACTACACAGACAAAAGATGAACAAATCTAACAGACCACGTGAGAGGGGTGAAGGAGAGTAAAAGAGCAGGTAGGGTTAGGACCAGGCTGGACCACAAAGCCCAGACATCCGCAACCTGGTCTGGGCAGAGGAGGCAACAATGTGTTTTGCCAATATCTCAATGGGCCGATAAGGTTAAATGGCTTTCCCTTAAAGAGAGTGGTAAAAGATCTAATACCTGGGATAACGAGTCAGGGAAATTAAGACTCTGCCACAGGGCACTTAGGTTGAGGCAGTCCAGCAAAATGTGGACCACCGTCAGTCAGAAACATCAGTACCCGATGTACAGTTGGTCGACAGTACAACGCATGTTCAATCTGTCTATCACTATAACCATTTTGATGAAACGTAGCTTCAAGATGGGACAGCTCAGCTGGCAACGTCTCAGAGTCGGAAACGACATGTGCCCTGTGTACCAAGGTACTTTGTGATTGATGATAATTCTGAGTCGACACCTAAGTCTACTGCTTTTTTGCCTTACATAGGAAACACTTCCAACAAGATCAGTTGTATTTTACAGAAATACAATGTGAAATGTGTTTTCCGACCTCCATCTAAAATTAGAGTGATTTTGAGTTCCATTGCAATGGAGAGAAGGCATCGTTGTCCCAATGCTGAATCCAGGTAAGCACTCTCTAGAGATAGACAGTTATTACCCAATAAGTCTCACCATTGTTCTCTGTAAGTTGCTTGAACACATGCTAAGCTGGCGGCTGTGTTGGCTTCTTGAGTCCCGAGGTCTTCTAGCTTTGTCCCAGGATGGTTTTGGCCAAGGCAGTTCCACTACTGAAATTCTGGATTACCTGGAGTCTGCCATCTGAACAGCTTTTGCGTGACGACAACACTGTAAAGCCATTTTCTTTGCTACCTTACACAGAGTCTGCTCCTGATTTTTTATCCAGAACATCCTGCCACACAATACTTTCCGGGTTCAAGGTGCTGCTTCCCACAGTGCCCCCCCCCCCCCCCCCCCCCCCGCCCCCCGTATCCAAGAGAATGGGGTTCCGCAGTACTCTGTATTGAGTGTCCCTCTCTTTCAAGTAACCATCAGTGGTCCAGCAGCAGCTGTGGGCACTCAGGATCACCCTCCTTGTATGCTGATGACTTTTGCCTCTACATTCTTGCTCCTCTACTTTGCGTGTCGCTGAATGTTGACTCCAAGGCATCTTACAAAAGGCATGTAGTGTTCTCTCCCCCAAGGCTTTCGGGTTTTAGCTGCCAAGAGTTGACGTTGTACTGTTCACCCACAACCAGAACTTCATCTTGACAACTAATTATTCAATGTGGTGGAGACTTACTGCTTTTTAGGACTGGTCTTCAATTCTTAGTTGATGTGGATTCCCCATCTTTGTCAGCTTAAGTGCTGGCTGTACCTTAATACACTCCATTGCCCAGTAACACCATCTGGGGTGCATATCACACTACCCTTCTGCAGCTTTGCAAAGCCCAGATACAATCCTGTCTTGATTATAGTGTCTGCAATACAGATTGGCATCATCCTCGGCATAGCGGCTACTGGATCCGATACACAACTGCAGGGTTTGACTTATGACAGGTGCCTTTCGAACCAGTCAGGTCAACAGCTTACTTGCAGCACTTGGGGTCCCTACATTGTGGATTAGGCACCAACAACAGCTTGTTGATAATGCTACCCTCATTCACAGTTCCCCAAGCATCTGGACTGCCACCTTCTCTTTCCAAACATGTAAATCCATCTCTCACAACAGCAGCCTAGATCAGAAGTTACGATCGCACCCTGCACCTAGCCCATCCTCTCTGACCTCCACTTGTTTCCTCTTCCAAATCTCCTCTGGGTCCACTCTCATACACCTCTGTGCCACATCTGTGGGCCACAGCTTCATCTTGATGTATCACAAGGTCTGAAAAAATCAGTTCATCCCAAGTCCCTCTGCTGCCAGTTTTTCTCCATCCTTGGCACTTCCTGGGGTTGAGAAGTAGTCTGTACTGATGGCTCAATGGTTGCTGGTCATGTGGGCTTTGCTTACACTCATATGGGACATACTGAACAGTATTCCTTGGCTGTAGTGTTTTCACTGATGAGTTGTTAGCCACCTCGTGCTCTTGAACACCTCTCTTCTGCACCAGCGGATCATTTCTCAACTACAGCTACTCCTTGAGCAGTTTGCAAGCTCTTGACCAGTGTTACCCTCACCATCCCTTGGTCATTGCAGTCCAGATTTCCCTGTATGCCCTTGAACTATGTGGACTCTCGGTGACCTTCGGGATCCCAGGGAATGAAATTGCTGCCTGCCCAAACTGGCTACCAATAAACCGTCTCTTCAGATCAGTATCCCAGAAACAGACTTCCATTCGGTATTATGCTGTCAAGTTTTACGAATCTGGAATATGGAATGGCTCATTCTGACTTTACCAAATTATGTGAGACCTGAGTTTCTCCTTGTGTATACAACTTTCATATAACTTCCGGGAATTCAGCCAGCTAACACTTTCAGTGACCACCAATATTTCAGCAGGAGAACACCCCGCCATTTTCAAGGCAAACTGCAATGGACAGGCGACGTACATGCAAATTTAAAACCTCAGTTCTCGGACTGATGCAGGAAAGATAACACATACACTGAACACTAGTGGCACCAGAGATGACCGAAGTCAGAGATATCGATAGTGAGACTATGAACTCGCAGGTGAGGTAGCTATGACTCTGTCCTTCTGTTTTTTAACAAGGGAGAGAGCCAGATTCCAAACAGAGTTTAAACAAAAACCTCCATCCTTGTTAACGAGGTTGCTTGCTAATTTAATCTCAACTGCCTCCTTAATACCACTGTCCCAATAGCTGTATGTGCATGCCAATATCTTGGTGTTATATAATAACATGGGATGACTAATATCCAAGAAATGTTCAGCAATAGCTGATCTTCTTGGCTGCTGTAATCGTGTGTGCAGTTTATGTTCAGTACATCGGTCCTTCACGGTTGTGATAGTTTGACCAATATATGCCATGCCACAGCTACAAGGAATCCAATATACACCCACCTTGTGCAGACCAATATCATCCTTATCAGAACTCAAAATCACTCTAATTTTAGATGGAGGTCAGAAAACACATTTCACATTGTATTTCTCGGGACTCAAGAAGCCAACACAGCCGCCAGCTTAGCATGTGTTCAAGCAACTTACAGAGAACAATGGTGAGACTTATTGGGCAATAACTGTCTATCTCTAGAGGGTGCTTACCTGGATTTAGCATTGGGACAACGATGCCTTCTCTCCATTGCAATGGTAACTTGCCCACATTCCGAATGTGGTTAAAGATGCCAAGGATATGACACTGACAATCCACTGGTAGGTGTTTGATCATTTGGTTGTAGATGCAGTCTGGCCCTGGGGCTCTATCAGTGCAGTGGGCTGGGACACTGATTAATTCCCTCTCGTTGAATGGAGTATTACATGACTAAAAGTGGCATGTAGTAAAACATAACTGCTTTCACTCCAGTCGCTGTTTTAGAACACAAAAGACAGATTGATAATTCTCAAACGCTGAGGTCTGAGCATTATGCAGACAAAATGTTCAATGACGTGTCATTCAAGGTAATACCAGTTACACCTGCAGGTGTCTGGTATCCATAGAGACGTCTGATCTTAGCCCAAAACTGCAAAGGAGAGGAATGTGGTCTGATGGTTGAAACATACCATTTCCCACATTCTCATTTCCGTCATTTTATTAGGTAGTGGGCCCGGGCATGGAGCTGCTTAAAGGTAATGTGAGATGCTCCATTGATGGGTGCCACTTATGGCACTGCAGAGCCTCTGATGGCCCTTGATTTCTGATGACCACTAAGGTACTGTCTTCTGTTGGGGCAGGATCAAGGGAACAGGGGATCGCTAAATCACTTACCGAAAGAATGGCTGTAGCAGTGTTCTCAACTGTCTCATTGATATCGCCATGCAGCGGGAAGCGAAGGGTGACAGCAGAGGCGAAAGTGCCCCAGTCACCACTATTGAGAGCCCATCGGGGCAAGCGTCCAGGGGAATGATGCAGAGGGAATGACAGGAAGGAGGAAGAGGTCACTGCCACACAGGTCATCATAAATCTTCTGGTGGGTGGATGGGAGAAGACAAGGGCTGCAAATGTGGAAAGGTCAATAAAAGTTCCTTGAGCCACACTGAAGTGTTTGGAGGTGCCAGTATTCAAGAGGCTAAGGTTAAGTTGTGTCAGTAAGTTCTCAAGGTCTTTACTGTGGCTAGTGACTGTGGTTCCACCCCACAAAGGGTTATGGGCGTTGAAATCACCCAAGATTACGAAAGGTGGGAGGACCTGAGAAACAAATGAAAACAGTACATTCTGAGACACTTAACCATTGGGAGGGAGGTAATATCCTGAAATACCCTTAGTCTAGCAGCCACAGCCTCCAAAGATGTATTAAGAGCCACAGGTTCACTATATAGTGCGTCCAGAATATATGTGCGAACTCTGCCCGACACTCTGTCATTGATAGCACAATTCTTATGATATCCCTGGATAGCCATGAAGGGCCACAGCCTGCATTGCTGGAAACCAAGTCTCCTGAACGGCAATGCAGAAAGCAGAAGAAATGTTAAAAAATATCATAGTTCAGCCAGTTGGTGAAAAAACTGCTTCAATCTGGAGAATAATGTTTTTGATGCACTGTGAGTCCACAAAGGGATTATGGACACAGCCTTGGGTGACCTTGTGACATCGCAAGTTATTACGGGGTAACATTCATTGCAGTAAGATATGTAGATGTGAAGCTGGTGGTTGTGAGGAAGCTGCAGGACAATGCCTCAGCTATGAATCACCGTGCAGCTGACGCTATGTGGCCGTGTGAACGGGCTACCGTGTCACCTAGTGCAACCGTATATTCACAACCCCCTACGAATCTAAATAAAACATATTAAATATTAACCGATTTTTTCAAACTTGGTATACTACTTTTTGTTATTCAGTAGAAGATTTCATAAAAATGACAGCTTTCTAACTATTATAGTTTCGGAGATTGAGAAAATTACCTAAAAAACCATAAAACCGACACTTAGGGTGTAAAATTCAGTTAGGAACAATAATCATTTGTCTTTTGTTATCAACTGAAATCATAACCAAAGTTCTCAATGTGTAGAATCATTTAACTGGGATTTTTATTTTCAAAAACTTTAATTATTTCACATTTCATAGAATGAAATTCATGAAAAATTAATATTTGTTTATTATGTTGTTGTGGGAATAAATGGGAACGAATGAGTGTGTGTAGGTGGGACATACGTAAAATTTGATTTTACTTTCTGTAAAACACTATGCAATCGGATTGTGGGAAAGCTGTATTGTACCCACATTCATAATGACTTATGTCAAGGTGTGACTGCTTTTGTAAGAAGGCAGCCAGAATATCAGTTGGAAGTTTAATTGGTTTCTAAATTAATTTCAAGATTATTTTTCTTTTCAGTCTTTTTATTAAACATTATATTAGTATTTGCATTTGGAATGGCGTCAATGACTTTCTGTTTAGTGACTGGCTAAGGCAAGTTTTGCCACGAGAATGATCTAGAAGGATCATTCTGACTGATCAGTCAGACTTATCAGCCAATCAGAATTAAGATGTTCCCACATAGATATGAAGAGAGTGGAGTAGCACCGAGAAAGTCAATCGTCAGCTATCGGACGCGAAATGTCCCGGTGCTCATTGTGTGTAAAATGAAGAAATATTGAGTTCTCACATTTAGTATGAGTCATGACTAAAGCTGCCGCAGTTACGAACATTTTGATGAAAGTTTGAAGTTTATAGATTGCTTTGTTGGAAAGTTACTAGCATGTGAACTTTCGACCTCAGTGAAAATTCCACATGGCATATTCTGTATTCATTTATGGAGTATCTGGCAAGCACATCTTTTATGTAAGACCACTGAATGAGACTGAACGTAGAACTCGCAAATAGTGGTGACAGAGATCGCAAACATGAACGGGTCAGACTTGTGTAGATTTCTGGCTGCTTTGCGTGTGAAATCTGTTGTTTGACTGGGAACTGAGAATGATAAAATAGTACCTCACTAAATGTGGACTTGATAGCCATAAACATATGTTATTAAGCAATAAACATTACTGGTCTTGAAATTTTAGGACAGTTATAAATACTGAGGTAGGTGGACATTTAATAAGAGCAGTACAAGGTATGAACTGACCCCAACCCGCCGCAACCTACTGTCCCTGGTTGAGGGGTTATGGCATCAATATACATAGGTTCCGAGTTCTGTTGCGTGGTGTGAATTGGGGCCCCAGAGGCCACCGCAACTTCCGTCTCGGCCACAGGGGTGGAACATGTAGGATCTGGTGGCGTAGGGGCCACGAGAACGTTTTTCTTCTTGGAAGATTTCAGTGATTGCAAGGGCTTCTCTGAATCAGTTTCAGGTAAAGATGATGATTGTCAAGCCCTACAGCCAGCAGCCTGTGGCACCTTCGGCCACTGGCCGGTGTACGTTTGTAGACAGGTGTAAGCCTTGGACGGAAGTGCCCTGATGGACCCCACTCCTGGCATGACAAGCTATAGGAAAGTGATCTGTCTCCGTCTTAGAGCTTAGAGGTGGGGTCCAATGTGTCTGGTGGGTGGGAAGTGATCAATCCCAAAATAGGTGCAAGGAAGCAGCAAGAGGGGAGTCCCCAACCATTGGGGGGGGGGGGGGGGGGGGGCCTATTTGAGCGGCCTTGAGGGCCTACTGTAGGAGGGGTAAAAGGCCCGAAAACCGTTGCCAAAGGCAGCAATGTCATCACAGCTATAGCATCAGACAATGTTGTAAATGCTGGGTGCAACTACTCTAACCACTTCTTGGCCTCCTGGTAAGTTAATTTGTCCAGAGATGGTTGGTTTTATCTTCTTCTTTCTCTGGAAAACAGTGTACAGTTTCATACTGCATCACCTTGACCTTTTCAGACAATGAATCACCCCCAAAGGCCAAAATGAAGACACCGGTAGCAACACTATTGTCCTTTGGCCCTCTATGTATATGACAGACAAAGTGAACAACCCATTGCTCCAAGTTGGCACTTAGCTCACCAACAGATTGTAAGAACAGATCTCTGCAAAAAATAATGCCCTAAAACATATTAAGATTTTTATGGGGAGTGACTGTCACCAGTATACCATTCAATTTGTTACAAGCAAGCAGTGCCATGACTGGGCAAAGGATGCTGTTTTGATTGAAATTGATCCATCCTCATATTGGAGATTGCTGCAGGTTCCCCAGACTTGTCCTCTACAGTTTCTACAAAGAATAAAGGCTTCATGGCCAAGAAGGGATCAGTCCTTGTCCAAACTAAGTATTGGGAAGGAGTATTTCCCTGCTTGCTGCCCGGCCAACGCTCCTCCCATGGCATAGCCAAGGAAGGGAACACTTTACGGTCATATCCCTTTGCATTCAAAGAGTGTGATCCATGCATGGTCAGGGGGCTACTACCGCACAGCACAGCAACTTCCCCTCCTCTCCAACAGGATGGCTACTGTGTTGGGTTTTGAGCGTATCACCTCAGTAAAGGGAAGGGTGCAAAGATGGAAAGGCACAAAGGTGGAGCATACACCGCATTGGGTGACCTTCCCTGCATGATCTGCACTTCTAGATAATTCTGAAAATTGGTAGCAGGTCAAATCCAACAATGGGAACCACATGTTTATTTAATGAAAAGTTGAAAACATCAGAAATGAAAACTCTGATATAAAATGCCACACTTAAATATGTGAGAGGAGGGTAGCATTTTAATTATCACTGACGTTGAGTGAGAAAAAATACAGTTTCTCTAGTACAGTCTATAATTGGACTCAACCACAGTTAATGAAAATTCACATAACAACTTAGCTGTGCCATATGGTGAGATACTCAGCTTTGATATCCCTGGGGGTTGTTGCTTCACAGTCTCAGAATTCAGCATCGCTGTTGTACAACTTTTAAATAAAATGCCAAGTATAATACTTTTCTTTTCTTATACTGTGACTGGTTATCATGTACATTGGTGGAATATAAATTTGCCATCTGATAGCCTCCGAACGACAATAACACAGACTGACATCGTGACTCATTTGTGCCACTTCCTTTTATGTAAAACTAAACAATCGAATACATTGTTAAATGCAATATTTACAAATAACAATTAAAAGCCAATGGACAATTTTGGTTACAAAAAATTGGCCACATATTGTCCCACATCTTCTGATATTCAGTTTGGAAAAGTTTGCTTAATTTCATATACAATTCCAATGAATTTTACAGTACAATAATTTAAATTGCATTTTAGTTCATTATAAACAAATCACTTTGAATAAAATTTTGCTAACAGTTCTTTGGTTTGCTCTCAAGTAGAGCTATCACTTTAAATAATCATAATGAATGATAATCATCATAGCTTTTTAGAAATAGGAGAGAAGTAAATTTTCAAGAATATGTGGCGCAACATGACTGCACAGTTCATATCACAAAATTTCAAAGTTGGGTTATTAAGAAATGGCTTACTCACTCTATAGTTGCTAATATGAACTGGGTAGCATGTTAATGGAAAATTTAGTCTGAGATAGTAAACTCACTAGCAATAATTTTTAAAGGGTAGTTTACTACTGGATCTGGGTATAGATGTAACAGTATAAGGTCCACAGAGTTAAAAATTCGAGCTAAATTGACCTTTTCAGAAAATGTTGGCATGAGGAATTCAGATAAGAATGGGAAGGTAGTCCCGTTTCGAGCCCCAAATCATAAACCAGCTCCAAGCAGGGTCTGCACAACGAAACATCCAATGGAGAGGTAAAGGGGGAAGACATAATGGAAGTTTGCAGCACAGAAAGGGAGTAATGGTGCAAAGGCTGAGATCCCAGGGTAGCCAGGCACATAATCACCCCCTTGGGGGGTTGCAAATTTTCCGTTTTCTATGACCTGGCTAAAACTGGCACTTTGTTTCACAAAATCTGACCCAGTACCCTGAATCTAATTTTTACTGTAGCTGCTGGACTACACCCCTCTCACAACTGCTACCTAGCAGCAGAACTCCTCTTTTCCTGTCCCGATTTTTACTCCACGTACCATCCCATACATTAATGGTTCCCTGACCCAGGGTTCTGAGTGTACCCATTTTCCTAAACCTCTCCAGTCCTTTTTCTTCATTCCTCTTCCTTCCCCTTCAACTATTTTTCCAGAAGAAGGAGCAACTGTCTCCAAAAGGTTGCCTAATGAAAACCTTCTTTTATGTGTGTGTTCTGCCACCACTTGGTGAGTAGATTTTTTATCAGTAAAATTAATTATAGATTTATAACTGTAGGTGCAATAAGAAAAATACACTTTTTACACACACCATTTTTACCTTATTTCACACAACACACACACACTACCATGATTATATTTATAACAAGAAACATTTATAAGTAGCTTCTAATCTCTTACTTACAAGAGCAGAATTCACAAAGATCTCACGCACATAGTGTTGCCAATCACCGGCATACTTCACTGGTGTCAGTGAATCATCAGCTGGTTTAATCAAACTATGATGGGTCTCTCCTGCAATTTATAGACATTATGTTATGCCATGTTGAATGTCAATTGCCGATTCTTGGACAAGTATAAACTCCAGCATTTCATTAAACGTTTCTGTCATTGCAGTTTCCCCTATATACAACTGTACCTTCTATGAATAGCATTACGGAGCTCCTGAATTGGTCCACTATGATTTTCATATGTAAAATATTACCTTAGGTGGGAACATCAGATAGTTTCAGGAACTTTTAAGATATTCAATTCTGTTTTCATCCACGTAGTGCTAAATGACACAGACATATCACGCAGACATTAAACTGAGATATTAGCAACTACTTGGTGACAGAATTATAATAATTCCTCCAGAATGAGATTTTCACTCTGCAGCGGAGTGTGCAATGATATGAAACTAAAACTGTGTGCCGGATTGAGACTCGAACTCGGGACCTTTGCCTTTCGTGGGCAAGTGCTCTACCAACTGAACTACCCAGGAAGTTTCATATCAGTGCACACTCCGCTGCAGAGTGAAAATCTCATTCTGGAAACATTCCCCAGGCTGTGGCTAAGCCATGTCCCCACAATACCCTTTCTTTCAGGAGTGCTAGTTCTGCATGGTTCGCAGGAGAGCGTCTGTAAAGTTTGGAATGTAGGAGACGAGGTACAGGCAAAAGTAAAGCTGTGGGGACGGGGCGTGAGTTGTGCTTGGGTAGCTCAGTTGGTAGTGCACTTGCCCGTGAAAGGCAAAGGTCCAGAGTTTGAGTCTCGGTCCGGCACACAGTTTTAATCTGCCAGGAAGTTTCATAATAATTCCCGTTGCTGGTGCTGTAGATGCGTAGGTAAATATGATTTAGTGTCACAGAAATCAAATACGGAGTTTTTAGGAACAATTACAACATTTAGAACTTGTTGTTGTTGTTGTGGTCCCCAGTCCTGAGACTGGTTTGATGCAGCTCTCCATGCTACTCTATCCTGTGCAAGCTTCTTCATCTCCCAGTACCTACTGCAGCCTACATCCTTCTGAATCGGCTTAGTGTATTCATCTCTTGGTCTCCCTCTATGGTTTTTACCCTCCACGCTGCCCTCCAATACTAAATTGGTGATCCCTTGATGCCTCAGAACATGTCCTACCAACCGATCCCTTCTTCTGGACAAGTTGCGCCACAAACTTCTCTTCTCCCCAATCCTATTCAATACTTCCTCATTAGTTATGTGATCTACCCATCTAATCTTCAGCATTCTTCTGTAGCACCACATTTCGAAGGCTTCTATTCTCTTCTTGTCTAAACTATTTATCATCCATGTTTCACTTCCATACATGGCTACACTCCATACAAATACTTTCAGAAACGACTTCCTGACATTTAAATCTATACTCGATGTTAACAAATTCCTCTTCTTCAGAAACGCTTTCCTTGCCATTGCCAGTCTACATCTTATATCCTCTCTACTTTGACCATCATCAGTTATTTTGCTCCCCAAATAGCAAAACTCCTTTACTACTTTAAGTGTCTCATTTCCTAATCTAATTCCCTCAGCATCATCCGACTTAATTCGGCTACATTCCATTATCCTCGTTTTGCTTTTGTTGATGTTCATCTTATATACTCCTCTCAAGACACTGACCATTCCATTCAACTGCTCTTCCAAGTCCTTTGCTGTCTCTGACAGAATTACAATGTCATCGACGAACCTCAAAGTTTTTATTTCTTCTCCATGGATTTTAATACCTACTCCGAATTTTTTTTTGTTTCCTTTACTGCTTGCTCAATATACAGATTGAATAACATCGGGGAGAGGCTATAACCCTGTCTTACTCCCTTCCCAACCACTGCTTCCCTTTCATGCCCCTCGACTCTTATAACTGCCATCTGGTTTCTGTACAAATTGTAAATAGCCTTTCGCTCCTGTATTCTACCCCTGCCACCTTCAGAATTTGAAAGATAGTATTCCAGTCAACATTGTCAAAAGCTTTCTCTAATCTATAAATGCTAGAAACGTAGGTTTGCCTTCCCTTAATCTTTCTTCTAAGATAAGTCGTACAGTCAGTATTGCCTCATGTGTTCCAGTATTTCTACGGAATCCAAACTGATCTTCCCCGAGGTCGGCTTCTACTAGTTTTTCCATTCATCTATAAAGAATTCGTGTTAGTATTTTGCAGCTGTGACTTATTAAACTGATTGTTCGGTAATTCTCACATCTGTCAACACCTGCTTTCTATGGGATTGGAATTATTACATTCTTCTTTAAGTCTGAGGGTATTTCGCCTGTTTCATACATCTTGCCCACCAGATGGTAGAGTTTTGTCAGGACTGGCTCTCCCAAGGCCGTCAGTAGTTCCAATGGAATGTTGTCTACTCCGGGGGCCTTGTTTCGACTCGGGTCTTTCACTGCTCTGTCAAACTCTTCACGCAGTATCGTATCTCCCATCTCATCTTCATCTACATCCTCTTCCACTTCCATAATTTTGTCCTCAAGTACATCGCCCTTGTATAGACCCTCTATATACTCCTTCCATTTTCCTGCTTTCCCTTCTTTGCTTAGAACTGGGTTGCCATCTGAGCTCTTGATGTTCATACAAGTGGTTCTCCTATCTCCAAAGGTCTCATTAATTTTCCTGTAGGCAGTACCTGTCTGACCCCTAGTGAGAAGCCTCTACATCCTTACATTTGTCCTCTAGCCATCCCTGCTTAGCCATTTTGCACTTCCTGTCGATCTCATTTTTGAGACGTTTGTATTCCTTTTTGCCTGCTTCATTTATTGCTTTTTTATAATTTCTCCTTTCATCAATTAAATTCAATATTTCTTCTGTTACCCAAGGATTTCTACTAGCCCTCGTCTTTTTACCTACTTGATCCTCTGCTGCCTTCACCACTTCATCCCTCAGAGCTACCCATTCTTCTTCTACTGTATTTCTTTCCCCCATTCCTGTCAATTGTTCCCTTATGCTCTCCCTGAAACACTGTACAACCTCTGGTCCTTTCAGTTTATCCGGGTCCCATCTCCTTAAATTCCCACCTTTTTGCAGTTTCTTCAGTTTTAATCTACAGGTCATAACCAATAGATTGTGGTCAGAGTGCACATCTGCCCCTGGAAATGTCTTACAATTTTACACCTGGTTCCTAAATCTGTGTCTTACCATTATATAATCTATCTGATACCTTTTAGTATCTCCAGGGTTCTTCCATGTATACAACCTTCTTTCATGATTCTTAAACCAAGTGTTAGCTATGATTAAGTTGTGCTCTGTGCAAAATTCTACCAGGCGGCTTCCTCTTTCATTTCTTAGCCCCAATCCATATCCACCTACTACGTTTCCTTCTCTCCCTTTTCCTACACTCGAATTCGAGTCGCCCAAGACTATTAAATTTTCATCTCCCTTCACTATCTGAATAATTTCTTTTATTTCATTATACATTTCTTCAATTTCTTCTCATCTGCAGAGCTAGTTGGCATATAAACTTGTACTACTGTTGTAGGTGTGGGCTTCGTATCTATCTTGGCCACAATAATGCGTTCACTATGCTGTTTGTAGTAGCTTACCTGCATTATTATTTTCCTATTCATTATTAAACCTACTCCTGCATTACCCCTATTTGATTTTGTGTTTATAACCCTGTAGTCACCTGACCAGAAGTCTTGTTCTTCCTGCCACCGAACTTCACTAATTCCCACTATATCTAATTTTACCCCCCATGAACCATGGACCTTGCCGTTGGTGGGGATGCTTGCGTGCCTCAGCGATACAGATGGCCGTACCGTACGTGCAACCACAACGGAGGGGTATCTGTTGAGAGGCCAGACAAACATGTGGTTCCTGAAGAGGGGCAGCAGCCTTTTCAGTAGTTGCAGGGGCAACAGTCTGGATGATTGACTGATCTGGCCTTGTAACATTAACCAAAACGGCCTTGCTGTGCTGGTACTGCGAACGGCTGAAAGCAAGGGGAAACTACAGCCGTAATTTTTCCCGAGGACATGCAGCTCTACTGTATGATTAAATGATGATGGCGTCCTCTTGGGTAAAATATTCCGGAGGTAAAATAGTCCCCCATTCGGATCTCCGGGCGGGGACTACTCAAGAGGACGTCGTTATCAGGAGAAAGAAAACTGGTGTTCTACGGATCGGAGCGTGGAATGTCAAATCACTTAATCGGGCAGGTAGGTTAGAAAATTTAAAAAGGGAGATGGATAGGTTAAAGTTAGATATAGTGGGAATTAGTGAAGTTCGGTGGCAGGAGGAACAAGACTTTTGGTCAGGTGATTACAGGGTTATAAATACAAAATCAAATAGGGGTAATGCAGGAGTGGGTTTAATAATGAATAAAAAAAATAGGAGTGCGGGTAAGCTACTACAAACAGCATAGTGAACGCATTATTGTGGCCAAGATAGACACAAAGCCCATGCCTACTACAGTAGTACAAGTTTATATGACAACTAGCTCTGCAGCTCTGCAGATGATGATGAAATAGATGAAATGTATGACGAGATAAAAGAAATTATTCAGGTAGTGAAGGGAGACGAAAATTTAATAGTCATGGGTGACTGGAATTCGTCAGTAGGAAAAGGGAGAGAAGGAAACATAGTAGGTGAATATGGATTGGGGGGAAGAAATGAAAGAGGAAGCCGCCTTGTAGAATTTTGCACAGAGCATAACTTAATCATAGCTAACACTTGGTTCAAGAATCATGAAAGGAGGCTGTATACATGGAAAGAAGCCTGGAGATACTGACAGGTTTCAGATAGATTATATAATGGTAAGACAGAGATTTAGGAACCAGATTTTAAATTGTAAGACATTTCCTGGGGCAGATGTGGATTCTGACCACAATCTATTGGTTATGAACTGCAGATTGAAACTGAAGAAACTGCAAAAAGGTGGGAATTTAAGGAGATGGGACCTGGATAAACTGAAAGAACCAGAGGTTGTAGAGAGTTTGAGGGAGAGCATAAGGGAACAATTGACAGGAATGGGGGAAAGAAATACAGTACAAGAAGAATGGGTAGCTCTGAGGGATGAAGTGGTGAAGGCAGCAGATGATCAAGTAGGTAAAAAGACGAGGGCTAATAGAAATCCTTGGGTAACAGAAGAAATATTGAATTTAATTGATGAAAGGAGAAAATATAAAAATGCAGTAAATGAAGCAGGCAAAAAGGAATACAAACGTCTCAAAAATGAAATCGACAGGAAGTGCAAAATGGCTAAGCAGGGATGGCTAGAGGACAAATGTAAGGATATAGAGGCTTGTCTCACTAGGGGTAAGATAGATACTGCCTACAGGAAAATTAAAGAGACCTTTGGAGAGAAGAGAACCACTTGTATGATTATCAAGAGCTCAGATGGCAACCCAGTTCTAAGCAAAGAAGGGAAGGCAGAAAGGTGGAAGGAGTATATAGAGGGTTTATACAAGGGCGATGTACTTGAGGACAATATTATGGAAATGGAAGAGGATGTAGATGAAGACGAAATGGGAGGTAAGATACTGCGTGAAGAGTTTGACAGAGCACTGAAAGACCTGAGTCGAAACAAGGCCCCGGGAGTAGACAACATTCCATTAGAACTACTGATGGCCTCGGGAGAGCCAGTCATGACAAAACTCTACCATCTGGTGAGCACGATGTATGAGACAGGCGAAATACCCTCAGACTTCAAGAAGAACGTAATAATTCCAATCCCAAAGAAAGCAGGTGTTGACAGATGTGAAAATTACCGAACTATCAGTTTAATAAGTCACAGCTGCAAAATACTAACGCGGATTCTTTACAGACGAATGGAAAAACTGGTAGAAGCCGACCTCGGGGAAGATCAGTTTGGATTCCGTAGAAACGTTGGAACACGTGAGGCAATACTGACCTTACGACTTATCTTGGAAGAAAGATTGAGAAAAGGCAAACCTACATTTCTAGCATTTGTAGACTTAGAGAAAGCTTTTGACAATGTTGACTGGAATACTCTCTTTCAAATTCTGAAGGTGGCAGGGGTAAAATACAGGGAGCGAAAGGCTATTTACAATTTGTACAGAAACCAGATGGCAGTTGTTAGAGTCGAGGGGCATGAAAGGGAAGCAGTGGTTGCGAAAGGAGTGAGACAGGGTTGTAGCCTCTCCCCGATGTTATTCAATCTGTATATTGAGCAAGCAGTAAAGGCAACAAAAGAAAAATTCGGAGTAGGTATTAAAATTCATGGAGAAGAAGTAAAAACTTTGAGGTTCGCCGATGACATTGTAATTCTGTCAGAGACAGCAAAGGACTTGGAAGAGCAGTTGAACGGAATGGACAGTGTCTTGAAAGGAGGATATAAGATGAACATCAACAAAAGCAAAACGTGGATAATGGAATGTAGTCAAATTAAGTCGGGTGATGCTGAGGGGATTAGATTAGGAAATGAAACACTTAAAGTAGTAAAGGAGTTTTGCTATTTAGGGAGTAAAATAACTGATGATGGTCGAAGTAGAGAGGATATAAAATGTAGACTGGCAATGGCAAGGAAATCGTTTCTGAAGAAGAGAAATTTGTTAACATCGAGTATAGATTTAAGTGTCAGGAAGTCGTTTCTGAAAGTATTTGTATGGAGTGTAGCCATGTATGGAAGTGAGACATGGACGATAACTAGTTTGGACAAGAAGAGAATAGAAGCTTTCGAAATGTGGTGCTACAGAAGAATGCTGAAGATAAGGTGGGTAGATCACGTAACTAATGAGGAGGTATTGAATAGGATTGGGGAGAAGAGTAGTTTGTGGCACAACTTGACTAGAAGAAGGGATCGGTTGGTAGGACATGTTCTGAGGCATCGAGGGATCACAAATTTAGCATTGGAGGGTAGCGTGGAGGGTAAAAATCGTAGAGGGAGACCAAGAGATGAATACACTAAGCAGATTCAGAAGGATGTAGGTTGCAGTAGGTACTGGGAGATGAAGAAGCTTGCACAGGATAGAGTAGCATGGAGAGCTGCATCAAACCAGTCTCAGGACTGAAGACCACAACAACAACAATCTAATTTTAACCTATCATTTCCCTTTTTAAATTTTCTAACCTACCTGCCCGATTAAGGGATCTGACATTCCACGCTCCGATCCGTAGAACGCCAGTTTTCTTTCTCCTGATAACGACGTCCTCTTGAGTAGTCCCCGCCCGGAGATCCGAATGGGGGACTATTTTACCTCCGGAATATTTTACCCAAGAGGACGCCATCATCATTTAATCGTACAGTGAGGCTGCATGCCCTCGGGAAAAATTACGGCCGTAGTTTCCCCTCGCTTTCAGCCGTTTGCAGTACCAGCACAGCAAGGCCGTTTTGGTTATTGTTACAAGGCCAGATCAGTCAATCATCCAGACTGTTGCCCCTGCAACTACTGAAAAGGCTGCTGCCCCTCTTCAGGAACCACACGTTTGTCTGGCCTCTCAACAGATACCCCTCCGTTGTGGTTGCACGTATGGTACGGCCATCTGTATCGCTGAGGCACGCAAGCCTCCCCACCAACGGCAAGGTCCATGGTTCATGGGGGGGATTTAGAACTTAGGATTTATTTTGTAGTTCAAATTAGAAAATAAATTTAGAACTTAGGATTTATTTTGTGATTTGAACTACAAACTAACCGCTTTGTTGTGTAGAAGTTTCCATTTCCATACTCAAATTGGGAATGTGTCACTATGGATAACATGGAAATACAATATTGCACATAAGTTACATTTACTCTCCATCACTTTTATTCAAGTACCTTGCCGGTGGAAAGGTATGATGTCTTCAGAGATCAGGTTCATGCAGCTTTCCACAGTAGACTATCCTGGGAATGCCCCTCTATTTCTGTGTATAACAGCACAGATCACTCACCCCATACATCGTACATTGAAGGTTCTGGTAAGCATTTGGCAATATGCCCTGCAAGCTACTTTCATTTCTAAGGATTCATAGTATTCTTATACCACTTTGCTCAAATAATGCTGTCACTGTTATATCTAAGAAATTCATATTCATTTTTCCTATTTGTGGGCTTATAGCCTGTTGCCCAAAGAAAAGTGATTTATTTCCAAATTTTCAAGGCACAATTTTTTTAACCACGTTTATCCTAAAATGTCTGAATGAACATATACAAATTCTCTAATGTGAACTTTAAAAGTATCTTCTGTGACTCCTGTTGTACCAATCACCTTTTGCATACTTCACATTTATGGACACCTAACAAAAGAAACTAGGTCATTACATCCACTTGTTCCAACTTGAGGGAGCGTCTGCAGGCATGCGTGGACAAACAGCTCATGCACAGACAGTCAGGAATCTGAGCCATATACAAACGTATGCCTCCATTGAGCACCTTCGGGCACCAGTGGATAAATGATCATGCAGATGACAGAAAAGGCACTACAATACCATGCAATGGGGTCACCTGGTGGGCAAACTACCCTATGTGCACCTGCCTGATGAGCAACGCACAGGCACTCATGAGCACCCATGCTGCACATGGCTGAATGGGAACAGCACGATCTATGTATTGGAATTTTCAGACTGGAGGATGATTTTGATAAGCTCTACAGAAAAGTTCATAGTCTTGATCTAGTTTTTTGATTTCCAATTTCCTTTCATATAACTGTATAAGTCTTTTAAAGGCAAATCCTGTAGCTATGTGTACCTTCCACATTGCATAATCTTACTCTGTGCAAGCAGGATTTAAACGCTTAACTTCTTATCACTTCCCTTAAATACACCAAACATAAAATTAGAATTAACTGCAACTATCCATGACGTAAAGTACTAAGGAAACAGATATAGCATGGCATTATAAGAGAATGCCATGAAAGCAGGTAGTGAGCTATTTACAAGAGTAAACAAAGAAACAATATTTCACAATCCCTTGCTATAAAAAACTTTCACTGAAATACTGATTAAGGATTGCTGAGATACTTTCAACATTTACTTTCAAATAATAACATAAGAGGATGTCATTCAAATACCACCTTGTAGATACACACTCTACAAGTACCACAATAAAGATAATAACAAATTTCTCTAATCATTCAGCTCCGTAAAAACAATTGTCCTGTACTTGCTACCCAGAAGACACATGAGGGAATGTTAGGAAAATTACCATGCCAAATGAATGAGCTAGTTCTATCTGAAGCTGATAGGAGGAGCATCTTGTGTTATTTTGATGACCAACAATTATACTGATCATACTGCAAACAACGTAAGCCAAAGACGAAAGGAGGAAAAGATTTTAAAAAGTAGAACTGTAGTAATATACAGTCATTAATCACACTGAGATCTATTCACCCATCTCTTTCAGCATAGTGGAACACTTTAAAGAAGAAAGATAATGGTATTTTTTAAAAAGTAATATATAAGCATGTTATAATATTTTATAATGTGAGGAAACATTTGAGATGGTGCTTTGTGCTATGGATGTGAGAATTTCCTGTTGGTTTCAATGTCATGTCTTCTTCAAACAGCAGTTAATAGCACTGTTTATATGCTCAATTTTAATTAATGTACATATTGGGAGTACAGAATCAGCTGAGCATTGCAGCTTCAGATTTCACGTGACAAACTGTCCTATGAAGTCAGTGCGTCCACTCCCCCAGTCACAGTGCTGATGAGGTGACTTAACGATAAAAAATAATATATCTTATAAACACAACATTCAAAAACATTGAGGATGCTCCTGAACATAGAGAGTTAAACAAGTTTTTGAAAATTTAACTATCATTCTACTCAGTCTGTAGCAATAACAAACATCCTCCTGTATGACTAGAAAGTAATGTATCCTGCCAAGTGCTACTGGCTGACAGTTGCTATGCAGGATCAGTTTTCATTCCAGGTGAATGATATTGATGCAGCGATAAATCAATTGGAAATGGTATGCACTTCTACAATCGTAATTCAAAGACATTCACTGTTAAGAAATTATGAATATAAAATATATCCCCTCTGTTTCGAGTCATTACTTCACACATAAAATTATGACTTTACAAACTTTGTATAATACTGCTATAAACAAAAATTAATTATCTTATTTCTATAACTAAAGAATGTCAATGAATTTTGATATATTTACATATAAGAAATGGAGAGAATATAATTTCACTTTTAATGAGTTTATTACAGAGTCCTTTCAGATGATTAAATGATACTTTTTACTTTTTTTGGTCAATATAAACACACAGTTTTGTCTGATCTGAAATATGCTGTATACAATTGTACACTATAGGACTGAACAAACCATTCATCGTCATTCTCACAAATGCACACAGCCTCTACATTAAAGCATTCAGAAAAGAACTTATTTGGTTTCTTTACACATATAATACAAAACCTACAACATAATCAGAACTAAAAAAAAGTTACATTTTAAGATTTATTCACTTTCATGTGACTTGTGACAAAGCAGCACTGATCATAGCTGAAGTTAACATTTCCAAGAAAAGTTACAGCATGAACACACACACACACACACACACACACACACACACACACACACACACACACACACACAAAGCAGTCAGGGAAAAAAATATTTGGTCTGTTATATACCTAATGCATGAATCAAAGAAAAAAAATCAATTGTTACAATGTCTTTGTCAGTGCGAATGTTTCATTGTAAAAAGTTGTTTCACATATCATCACTGATCACAGCGTATGTCTGTATTTAAAAAAAAATTATGATTATATCCTTTATATAAAGTTAAATATTTTAAATAAAAATAACACTTAGAGAATAAACAGCACAGTCTCAGAATAAAAGTTGTATGTACACAATTCACACTCAATATCACCTTCAGAGTTCAGTTTATTTTATAACACTATTGCTGTCGCATATAAAATAAATATAGTAAAAAAAAAAATGACTGTGGAAAGAAGCAACTACTGGGCTGCTGTGTCCCCAACAGGTGGAGTGTCCTGATGGGCAGCTTCTCTGGTTAACACCAACACACATTCCCTTGACAGAGTACGAGGTTTCACCTGCAAACAGTAACAAGCGATCCTAAGCTTGATGAATTGGCAACAAACAGTAGTTCAGTTTCACAATAAATTTGCACTTTGGTAGAGCCTGGAAATAGTGAGTAGTGGAAGTTCTGACTTGTCAATATAGCACATGCATTAACACTACCAAACACTATTACTTTCGCCATAATTTATAAGGGAGGAGAACAATAATACACTTTCACCATTTTTGCTGCAATTACAGGAGAGTAACGCTAGTCCGAACCCCAGTAATCCAAACGTTTGGTTAATCCTAACATGAAAAATTTTTGTCCAATATGGAAAACTGTGCAGTAAACTGCTGTACATACACACTATTTTAATTTGCACAGTACAGAACACATGTATTAGAAAAATTGGAAAGAGAACAGGTTTAAACAATGCATAACAATGAAAGGAAATATGTTAAACTTACTAAAATACAACAGACATTTTATCCCTACTTTTTAGATGACGAAAACTCAATAATTGTTTTCTGGCATAATGAAGACAGTGTTACATGATGTATAGTTGCACCATCGTCTCATAAAAATCAAATCAGCAGGTGTAGCAGTGGGTTGTTGCTCCACATAAAGTAGCGCGAGGTCAAGGGCTTCTGCTGCATCACTGTGCGGCACCAGATCTCCTTTGTCACTTTCAGGCTCATTGTCAATTCTGTCACAGTGGTCCGTATCTTCCTGGTCTTGAGTCACAACAGCAACTAAATCAGCATCAGTAAGGCTCTCCACACATGCCCATCTGCTGCTATCCACTCATCTATGTCTCCTTCACTAGCTTCTTCACATCCAGGGATTATTTGTATCATTTGTAGTAGATTTTCCTATTCATTTTCAACTAGGTAGTCCTGAAACTCAAGAGATGTCCACAGTTTTCTCCACGATTTTCTCAGAGTATTTTCTGAAATATTCTGCCATGCCTCAGCGGCCCAATAAACAACATCCTTCACACTCGTCTTTTTTATTTTGTCCACTAAAGGAATGCTATCACCTTCAATCACCATTCTTAAAAAAAAATTTTCTGTACCTCAGTTTTAATGTTTGCAGTACACCCTGGTCCGTCGGCTGTTGAAGCGGTGCAACATTCGACAGCAAAAACTTTGCCACAATTTCTCCATCACATAATTCCTCAGTGCTGGGGTGAGATGGCATATTATCAATGAAAAGGACTGTACGGGGAGACAAATGGTTTTCCTTAGAAAACCGTCAAACAGAGGGAACAAACTGGCCGTGAAACCATTCTTTGAACAGCTTACCATCCATCCAGGCTTTTTCTGATTGCTATCATATACGGGCAGGGACTTCATGTTGCAGTTTTCAAAAGGTCTGGGCCTAGCAGATTTGCCGATCAGCATTAAAGGCAGCTTGTGATTATCAGCAGTGTTGCTGCACGCTAATATAGTCACGCGATCTTTGAACATTTTAAACCAGGAGCATGGTCTTCTGCTTTTGATGCCAGGCGTTTTGTTGGCACGCCCTAAAATTAAGACCAGTCTCGTCAGCATTATAAATTTGTTGGGGAGAATCCTTTCACCCTCTTATTTTTTCGAACTCTCGCAAGTATTCCTTCACTGCATCACGGTCAAAAGAAAGCTTCTCTCCAGTAATTGTTAGCTGATGGATTCCATGACGTTTTTTGAATCTGTCCAACCAACCCTTACTCACACTAAAAGACTCATCACCATTCATTTACTTGTTCATCAGGTAAACAGCCTTCTCCTGAACCTGTGCGCCACTCAAAGAAGTTTCCCTTTCTCTTTCCAGCGCAAACCAAAGGTAAAGAGCTTCATCCACTTTATCGTACCGGGACTGTTTAAAAGTCTGCCAAATTTCGACCGTTTTTCCCGAAGATGTTGCACAGGACTCACCATTGTCTATCCACTTCAAAGCAATCAGTTTTTCTTTGAGAGTTAACGGTGTATGTTTCCATTTACTCATGACAAAAATATGTACACCACTACACCCGAATGAATACAAGTGTTATGAGTGCCAGCAATCGATAACTAACATAACTAAGCGCTTTGTGAGCCAACTGGCAGTGCACTGATCTCAGACACTACAAAGGTTTCAACAAAGCACAACAAAAAGGGCACGGAGTGAGTGAGCCATTTTTCCCACACTTGTTCCCATTTGTTACAATGGTGTACCTACTTATCTGCTTGGTATACTTTATTTTGGAAACTCTTCACCGCAATTCTGGCTAATCTGAACAAATCTGGAATCCGAACAAGGTGCGGTCCCAATTAGTTCGGATTAACGGGAGACTACTGTACAATGAAAAATTGATTAACTTTTTTTTTTAGTTTTTTTTTTTTTTTTTTTTTAACAGAGAAATATTTTACTTCTTATATGAACAACTGTACATGCTTTGTGCAGTCACTGTGTTTTAAAAGTGTAAGAACATTATTGGTCAATATACAAAAAAACAAGAAAGAACAGACAGGGGCAGCTGGTTTCACTGATTCCCAATTTGGATAAACAGAAACAGATTTTTCTCAGAAACCAATAATATCTAGATTATCAATGTAGATTATGTATCTAGAAGAATAAATTTTAGCAAACCATCAAATTACTGTTCTAAAATCAGACAAGATCAGAAATAAGTGTATAGATATGAGACTTTTCATTTGTGAACCTTACACTTAATTCAACATATTTAGTGTATTACATACTTTGTCCCTAAGGGTACAGCTACCCCCAAAATACTATCATAAAAGGGATCAATGAATGAACATAATGCACAAAACACATTAAATTCCTGAAGTTTACAATTATTCATATGATAAAAGTACCTAAACCTAAATACTTTAGTCAGTCACTACATGGCTTTAACATGTTATGTTTTCAACAACATGCTCCTACTAGAACTTTTAAGTTTCTATCCTCTCTATTACTTTCATTTTACACTATGTTACGCAAAACCATCACATTATTTAGAGTACAAAATTCAACAAGTCAGTTTTTTACTGTTTAAAACATCGTCATTTGGGCAAGAAGACTTGATAAATTTCACAAAATAATGCTTCTATCACCTGAAGAAATAACCAATTCTGATACCTGTAAAAAATAAAATGGTAGATCATTCAGATGCACTGAGAACAGCAAATTATCATAATCTAAACCTAAGCCTATTGTAGTTTTCTCCCATGCAGATGATGATGGGTCATCCCTCCATATTACTTCAATGGCATATCAGAACTTTCTCAATTTTCTATTAACCAAATTAGGTACATGAGAAACTATTTATTCTTTAAAACTTTAACTACAACAAAATGTCATTACCAATACAATCAAATGTATTGTATTAACAAAAGATATATTGTGATTATTGGGAAATCCTGGTAAGCCCTCACTGACTGAACAGCTAAGAGTCTCAGTTGAATATCACTTTTGAAGTAAAAATTTAAACCGATTCAACATGTCATTTCTCCATCCGTGAGTTGAAACTTTTGCATGCATTACTATTTCAAATTTTTTATATAATCTAAGGAAAGAGACTTGACTTAGTTACAGAAGTCTAGGAATCACCCTTCCCACAGAAAAGCTTGATAACCAAATATTTTGATTTATTGAAAAATATAGAGTTAATTATATGGTATATTACATTTATTACAAAGAACATTACATATTATAAAGCAACAGCTTTACAGTGCCTCATACAAACTTTATTCTACATGGATATTAATATACTCTACATTTCAGATGGACTTTCAATTTTACTGAAGTTACTTTGGCTTCTCTTATCAACTTCTTAAGAGCATTTTTCTCTCTCCTATTACCTAAAGGACAAATGTGAGAAAGAAAGTCACTGCTACACTTCTACTATCATTCATAAATTTTCTTTATTACAACTATTATCCTCTTTTATTATTACTTTCTCTGTTTATCTTTCAACAGTATTCTGTATTAAGTTTATTTTAATCCATTGGCACAGGTGGATGTGTGTCTATGCAGCTTTCACAAGGCTTCCCATGTAAGTTTTTCAATTTCTCAGTAATGGCCTGAACATGGCAACAATAGTAACCCACAAGTTAATGTTTCTAGATACTGATTTACAGAAAATTAGATTTCTGCACTTTGGAATGTATACTTAATTAACATGGTGTTTCTTTTTTCCTCCTTAATATTATGATTATACAAGTTCACTCCCCTTTCCTCTATGCTCATGCTATAAAATGAGAGTCCCAGTTTAATTTACTTTAAAGTTGCCTCTCTGAATTTTGAATTTAACCTAAAAAGATATACACCTGATCCGAATAGTGAGACAAATCTTTATCCTCTGATATTAGGTTTTCAGTCATTAGAAGTATATCCTGCCTTCTTACAGCATCCAGTAGGATAGTATCAACACAAGATCTTGTACTGCCCTATGATGCCCATTCAGCTCTGTGCTCATTTGCTTTTTAAGCAAGTTACCAATCATTGTATCACAGACCTTCCATAAGAGCCAAATTGGTCTGTTTAATATTTGTATCAATTTTGTCTGAGTCCCACTCAGTACTATATTCCATTTTCGAAGTCCCCACTGCCCCAACTTTTATGGAAGACAACAATTTAGTTTACTAACCCAATTTTTCCTATTGCTGCTGGCCAATACCACTCCAAAATTTTTACCTAGCAGTATAACTCTTCCTTCTCCTTCTGTTTTCCTCCTCACTTATCTTTGAGATTACTAACTTAGTTCAACTGCTGTCAGCATTTTCCTATAGTTGATTATAGCTCTCCATTTTCTAGCAAACACATTTATTGAACTGGCCAATCAAGTTTTGCTACTGTTAAATAACGTTACTTTTCTGCCCTTTATTTCTCCTCTTTCAACACCTATTCTGTTTCTTCCTTTTAAACTCTAAGAACCCAGTTTTCCTGTATATGTTAATTAGTAAGAGAGATGCCAACTCAAACTCTGTAATAACAATGGGGTGAGAAAATTTTAATGGATGTTGGAAAGTTACATGGAGGGGGGGGGGGGGGGGGGGGGTGTAACTTGGATTATATGGTCATGTCGAAGCATGAAGGCCTCCCTGACAGAAGACTAGTAATAAAAGGTGGTGGGCTGTGGATACGGACCTTTGAAATCTGCACTGAAATCGTGAAAGCAAATTTATTGTTCCTAGGCACAAAAAGAGTCTGACAGACCAATCCCATTAAACACTATTAGGATATCTGGCACTGGGAAGGTACCTTTACATTGTTTTAGTTCACTGTTAATTTCCCAGTCTGTAAAAGGGCATTGCAGGTATCTATCTGTCAGGTTTTAAAAGATAGAATGCTATGCTATGTTAAAAAAAATTCAGTGTTGATTAAAATATGTGAGAGAAAAGTTTGAAGTAAGCATATCAGTGAAGTACATTGCCAGTTATTTTGCCTTGTCAGAAGAATTAATATGAAGTACCCTCAGTCTAAAACTCCAGGTATTACAGCTGGGAAAGCTGATATATCACAGTTCAGCTCACATCTGGGTGTCTGTTGCAAGTACATTCATTGAAGCGACATACTATTCCCAATAATCCAACTTCTGTTTGATTAAGTAACACATTTCTGCTCATAGTCTTTTACTTAAAATCAAGATTATTTCTCACTGTAATGCCCTTTGTCCATTTCTGATGATCTCACTATCTCTTGATACTAGCATAGTACCAGATGGTCCAGAATGGCAAGGTACCACATTATGCACTGTGCAGGTGATCCCTTTTGTGCTCTCTTAATGTCGTTTTATTGGAATATTTTGATACAGGCTTCAGAGGAGTATGCTGTCTAACTGACTTTTTCTAAGGCCTGCCTTGGTAAAGCATCATTAGGTCTCAAATGTGGTACTGATAAAACACTAAAGTAATGGTCACCATCACACAAAACATTATGGACATGCCATTATAGATACGAGCCTAGAACTGCACAACAGTAAGTCTAAGGCACCCCAACCAACCAACAGGATAAATGGGAGGGGTAATTGATGTGATATCTCTTCCATCTCTTGATAGGAATATCTCTACCTGACAGGAGGTATAGGTTACACAAGGTACAGTCAAAAAATAATGAGAATTTGTTTTTCTTACAGAATCTGTATTTTTTTGTCAATGTCAACCTAGTCAGCTTCGAACTAATCCCCCTCAAATATAATACCTTGCGCCAGTGCTTTTTTTCCTTTTCGAAACACTTCTGGAACTCAGTTTTTGTTATGGTGTTCAACATGTTCAGTGAGTCTGATTTTATCTCATCAATAAAGGCAAAATGCCATTCTTTCATGGTTCTCTTCAGCCTCATGAATAGAAGTCACAGGGGTCTATGTCCAGTGAATATGGTGGTTGAGGCAAAATAACAGTTTTGTTATTTGCTAAAAACCATGAACAAGCATTGAGGTGTGAGTGAGAGCATTATCATGATGCAATTTCCATGAGTGGTTATGCCATAGGTCTGGTTATTTTCCTTGAATCCCTTCATGCAAATGGCACATAACTTTCAGGTAGTATTCCTTACTGAGTGTATGGCCATACAACAGGAAACCATCCAACTGTAATGTAGGAAATAGTGATCGAACGTGATGAATTTTTTATATTTTTTTATTTATTTTCTTTTATTTTTTTTTTTTTATCTTGGCTCTCCAGGCAGTTTCATTTGGGATGATAGGGCCTTGGTTTCAATGTCATACCCATATACCCATGTTTCACCATCTGTTAACAATTTCGATCTGTGATGTAAAGACATCATTGTTTTTGGTCAAAATTCAACAATTTCGGAACAAACATTGTTGCTACAAATTTCATGTCAAAATCATCTTAAAAAATTGCTTGACATCAGCTGAAGTATATGCCTACATCATCAGCAACCTCTCTGTTGGTGAGTCAGTGACTTTTTGGAAAAATTTTCCTTACTTCTTCCACATTTTCATCAGTAATTAATGTGCTAGGGCATCCACAGCAGTCATCATCTTCATTATTTTCTCGATCCTCCTTGAAACAGTTAAAGCAATTGTAAACTCTTGTCTTACTCATAGCAGGTTTGTCAAATGCCACAGTCAACATTTCAAATGTGGTGCTGCACTTTATTTTTCAAGCAAAATTTAATACATATTCTTTTATTTTACCTTTTTTTAAGGAAAAATTCACTGAGGACTCAAAAACGCATATGACCTTTTCAACTGTCAACAATAAACTAAATATTCAAAACCGCTGAAAATGCAAACATACATCAGGAACATGTGAAAGAAAAAACTGAATTTATAAAGCCTGCAAAATTTTTAAAAAATTCTATTACTTTTATATCATACCTTGGATTGTAGCTAGTTCAGCATCAAATGCAGTGTTAAGTAGTACCTGTTCACTAAATTTAACCAGTGTGCAAACACATCCTGAACCCCCACAAAATTACTTAGATTGTTATTAAATGCATGGAGGTGATGCACCAATGACCGCAATTCTTACACTGGGAAACATACAGCGGATAAGGAGTGGTAGACTGATAAAGCTCTTGCTCCACTCCAAGTGACTCCAGCACATGCCACAAGCAGATCCCAAATGGCCTTATTGCTCATGGACAATGGGAGAAAAGGCATTCCAGAGGGGAATGAGCAATGGTACGGTATGAGAGTGAATTTGGAGCTGTGACAAGTTTACATATCTGAAGCAGCATGAGGACTTGGCATCGAATTTCAAGTGGCAGTTCACCAGCCTCGGCAAAGAGACAGGGTGTATGGGGCTGGTCCTATTAAGCACCCATTGCCAGCCTAATTCCCCTCATAGTGGATAGCATCAATACCTTCAAATAAGAAAGCCTCACCAATCCATACACCGTGCACCCATAGTCAAGCCACGAAACCACAAAAGCCCTATAAAACTGGAGCAGACGCGTCATGGCCACTCCCCAAAAGTTGTGGCTAATGCACTTAACCTCCTGGGTTCTAGCTTTCAGGTCAGGAGTGGCAATCATGACAATTTGAAGTCAAAAATGAGGCCCAGAAACCTCACAGAGTCTCTAAGATGTAGAACAGTGCCCTCATATATGCACAGCAGGTAAATTAAAAACATCACAAAAATGATTAAAACAAAAACACACACACACACACACACACCTGTAGATAAATGAAACCCTGTCTTCGCAGTCCACTCCTGCAACCCCCACACTGTAAGTTGCAACTGACAGCTCACTGCTGCAACACTGGAGGAGGAATAGAAAAAAAGCAAAATAATCTACAAATAAGAGCACCGTACAGGGTTGCTTACTGTAGATAAGATACTGTTTATGGCCATGGCAAGGAGGGTAACACTTAAAACACTGCCCAGAGGGGCAGCATCCTTCTGTTCAAAATGATTTGACAACATGTCATCAACTCAGGTTCTATAAACCGCTGAGACAGGAAAGACCATATGAAGGTGGGAAGGTGGCGACCAAATGCAGTTGTGCAAGAATACTTCGTCTTCAAGTAGCATCGTATGCCTTACTGAAACTGAAAAATATGTGAACACAGTGATGCTTATGTAGGAAAGCCCGCTGAATAGCTGCCTCCCGCAGGACAGGCTGTTGACAGTGGACTGAAATCTTTGGAACCCACAGCAAGAGCGGCTAACGAGTTGCCCGGTCTCTAATAACCAGACTAGACGACTGTAACCATTCGTCCCAGGGTCTTTCATACACAGCTCATTAAGGCGATATTCTGATAACTATTAGGAGAAGTGCAGTCCTTCCCGGTTTGCAGAGAGGTATCAAAAGTGCCTCTCTCCATGACTTTGGGAAGCTACCTGTGTGTCATATAAGATTAAAACAATCTAGGAAGATTTCCTTTGATGCTGCTGGTAACTGTTGAAGCATGCAGTACTGGATTTGGTCATGACTGGGTGCAGTATCACAAGTCACATATAGAGCCGATTCCAGCTCCCACATGGAGGAAGGGTAGTTGTAAGTCATAGAATTGTTGGATCTGAAGTCCGATTTCCCCCTCTCTATAGTCACATGTTAGTGATGAAATGCCAGATCCTGGCATGACTGTGTTTTCCAGATATCCTACTGATGGCTTCCCATACTTTCGCAGAAAAAGTGGAACAGTTGATGGAATCCAGGAACACTTGCCATGAACCTTTCTTGCTCTTCTTAATTACACACTGAGCTTCAACTCTTGCAACACGAAATGCTGATGAGGTTCTCTGCCGTCAGGCGGTACTTAAAACATTGAAGACCTGAATGCCTGGCCCGCATTCCTGAGTGGCATTCACCAGTTCACCATAATACAGGTTGACTCCTAAGATGACCTGAGGACTTTGGGAGATACTAGAAGGTATCAGGTAGATTATATAATGGTAAGACACAGATTTAGGAACCAGGTTTTAACTTTTAAGACTTTTCCAGGGGCAGATTTGGACACTGACCACAATCTATTGGTTATCAAGTGTAGATTAAAACTGAAGAAACTGCAGAAAGGTGGGAACTTAAGGAGATGGGACCTGGATAAACTGAAAGAACCAGAGCTTGTACAGAGTTTCAGGGAGAGCATAAGGGAACAATTGAAAAGAATGGGGGAAAGAAATACAGAAGAAGAAGAATGGGTAGCTTTGAGGGATGAAGTAGTGAAGGCAGCAGAGCATCAAGTAGGTAAAAAGATGAGGGCTAGTAGAAATCCTTGGGTAACAGAAGAAATATTGAATTGATGAAAGGAGAAAATATAATAATGCAGTAAATGAAGCAGGCAAAAAGGAATACAAACCTCCCAAAAATGAGATCGACAGGAAGTGCAAAATGGCTAAGCAGGGATGGCTAGAGGACAAATGTAAGGATGTAGAGGCTTATCTCAATAGGGCAACATAGATACTGCCTACAGGAAAATTAAAGAGACCTTTGAAGAAAAGAGAGCCACTTGTATGAATATCAAGAGCTCAGATGGAAACCCAGTTCTAAGCAAATAAAGGAAAGCAGAAAGGTGGAAGGAGTAGGGTTTATACAAGGGTGATGTACTTGAGGACAATATTATGGAAGTGGAAGAGGATGTAGATGAAGATGAAATGGGAGATACGATACTGCGTGAGGAGTTTGACAGAGCACTGAAAGATCCGAGTCGAAACAAGGCCGCGGGAGTAGACAACATTCCATTAGAACTACTGACGGCCTTGGGAGAGCCAGTCCTGACAAAACTCTACCATCCGGTGAGCAAGATGTGTTAGACAGGCGAAATACCCTCAGACTTTAAGAAGAATATAATAATTCCAATCCCAAAGAAAGCAGGTGTTGACAGATGTGAAAATTACTGAACTATCAGTTTAATAAGTCACAGCTGCAAAATACTAACGCAAATTCTTTACAGACGAATGTAAAAACTGGTAGAAGTTGACCTCGGGGAAGATCAGTTTGGATTCCGTAGAAATATGGGAACACATGAGGCAATACTGACCTTACGACTTATTTTAGAAGAAAGATTAAGGAAAGGCAAACCTACGTTACTAGCAGTTGTAGATTTAGAGAAAGCTTTTGACAATGTTGACTGAAATACTCTCTTTCAAATTCTAAAGGTGGCATGGGTAAAATACAGGGAGCGAAAGGCTATTTACAATTTGTACAGAAACCAGATGACAGTTGTAAGAGTCGAGGGGCATGAAAGGGAAGCAGCTGTTGGGATGGGAGTGAGACATGGTTGTAGCCTCTCCCCGATGTTATTCAATCTGTATATTGAGCAAGCAGTAAAGGAAACAAAAGAAAAATTTGGAGTAGGTATTAAAACCCATGGAGAAGAAATAAAAATGTTGAGGTTCGCCGATGACATTGTAATTCTGTCAGAGACAGCAAAGGACTTGGAAGAGCAGTTGAAAGCAAAACGAGGATAATGGAATGTAGTCGAATTAAGTCGGGTGATGCTAAGGGAATTAGATTAGAAAATGAGACACTTAAAGTAGTAAAGGAGTTTTGTTATTTGGGGAGCAAAATAACTGATGATGGTCGAAGTAGAGAGGATATAAAATGTAGACTGGCAACGGGAAGGAAAACGTTTCCGAAGAAGAGAAATTTGTTAACATCGAGTATAGATTTAAGTGTCAGGAAGTCGTTTCTGAAAGTATTTGTATGGAGTGTAGCCATAATAGTTTGGACAAGTAGAGAATAGAAGCTTTCGAAATGTGGTGCTACAGAAGAATGATGAAGATTATGGGGGTAGATCACGTAACTAATGAGGAGGTACTGAATAGAATTGGGGAGAAGAGGAGTTTGTGGAACAACTTGACAAGAAGAAAGGACCAGTTGGTAGGACATGTTCTGAGGCATCAAGGGATCACAAATTTACCACTGGAGAGCAGCGTGGAGGGTAAAAATCGTAGAGGGAGACCAAGAGATTTTTTTTTTTTTGTGGTTTTAGGGCGCACAACTTCAATTGTCATTAGCGCCCAGACTACGTTAGGAATGCACCGCGAGGCACAAGTTTAAAACTGCAACTAAAAGGGAAAACACGATAAAAGATTGACAGGCATAGGATTAAAAAAACAGCATAATCAAATGTCCTTAGACAGGTTTGTCAAGTTGATAAAACGAAGAATGCGAGCAGCTGCTCCTGGGTCATCCGCTAAAATGGCATCGAGAGTACATGGCAGGCCAAGATCAAGACGCAGTGTAGTAAAATCCGGACAGGACGTTAAAATGTGGTGGACCATCAGCAATTGCCCACATGGGCAGAACGGTGCCGGCGCAGCCGTCAGCAGATGGCGATGGCTGAACCGGCAGTGTCCAATCCGTAACTGGGCCAAAACTACCTCCTCCCACCAAGAAGGGCGTGAGGATGACGTCCAAGTCGCGGGAAGAGGTTCCAAGGCCCTAAGTTTGTTGTCTGTAAGTGCAGCCCAATCAGCATGCCACAGCGATAAAATGCGCCGACAAATGACCTCACTACAATCTGATGAAGGGACACAACAAGAAGCTGTCCGAGGCTGGAGGACCGCAGCCTTGGCCGCGGCATCTGCAGCTTCATTCCCAGGGATACCGACATGGCCAGGAACCCACATAAAGCTAACCGGAGAACCGTCGTCCACCAGCTGCTGAAGAGAGCGTTGGATCCGGTGCATGAAAGGGTGAACCGGATACGTATCACTGAGGCTCTGGATGGCGCTCAGGGAATCGGAGCAGATGACATAAGCAGAATGTCGGTGGCGGCAGATATAAAGAACAGCCTGGTAGAGAGCAAAGAGCTCAGCTGTGAAGACCGAACAATGGCCATGGAGCTGGTATTTGAAACTTTGTGCCCCGACAATAAAAGAACACCCGACCCCGTCATTGGTCTTAGAGCCATCTGTATAAATGAAGGTCATATTAATGAACTTCGAACGAAGTTCGACAAAACGGGAGTGGTAGACCGAACCGGGGGGTAACCACCTTTGGGAGCGAGCTGAGGTCAAGGTGAACGCGAACCTGAGCCTGGAGCCAAGGTGGCGTGTGGCTTTCGCCCACTCTAAAGGTTGCAGGGAGTGAAAAATCAACGTGTTGAAGGAGGCGACGAAAGCGAACTCCAGGGGTAGCAGGGCAGAGACATACAACCCGTATGGACGATCGAGAGAGTCGTCAAAAAAGGAACCGACAAAGCAGTATATCGCGCCAGTAGGTCAGTGGCAATTCACCGGCTTCAGCATGAAGACTCTCGACGGGACTAGTATAAAACGCTCCGATCGCAAGACGTAAACCCCGATGTTGTATGGAGTTGAGGCGACGTAAGATGGACGGCTGTGCAGAGGAGTATATGAAGCTCCCATAATCCAGCTTTGAGTGGACGATCGACCGATATAGGCGAAGTAGGACGGTTCGATCCGCTCCCCACGACATACCACTGAGAATACGGAGGACATTTATAGAACGGGTACAACGGGCAGCCAAATAATACACATGTGGAGACCAGCTAAGTTTCCTGTCAAATGTAAGACCTAAACATTTTGTTGTCCCCACGAATGGGAGAGCAACAGGACCGAGTCATAAGGATGGTGGGAGAAACTCTTTGTAGCGCCAGAAGTTAATACAGACCGTCTTCTCGGCAGAAAAACGGAAGCCATTGGCGACACTCCAGGAGTAAAGATGGTCAAGAGAACGCTGAAGACAGTGCTCCAGGAAACATGTACGCTGCGCACTGCAATAGATGGTAAAATCGTCCACGAAAATGGAGCCTGATACATCAACTGGGAGGCAATCCATTATTGGATTGATCGCTATGGCAAAGAGAGCGACGCTCAAAACTGAGCCCTGTGGCACCCCATTCTCCTGGCGAAAGGTGTCTGACAGGACAGAACCCACACATACCCTGAACTGTCGATCCATTAAAAAGGAACGAATAAAAAGAGGGAGGCGACCGCGAAGGCCCCATGTATGCATGGTGCGGAGAATGCCCGCCCTCCAACAGGTGTTGTAAGCCTTCTCCAAATCAAAGAGCACAGCCGCGGTCGGGCACTTCCGCAAAAAGTTATTCATAATGAAGGTCGACAAGGTAACCAGATGGTCAACAGCAGAGCGGCGCCTACGAAATCCACATTGTACATTGGTAAGTAGGCGTCGAGATTCGAGCAGCCAAACCAAACGAGAGTTAACCATACGCTCCCTCACCTTACAGACACAGCTGGTAAGTGAGATGGGTCGATAACTGGAAGGCAAGTGCTTGTCCTTCCCCGGCTTAGGAATTGGTACAACAATAGACTCGCGCCAGCATGCGGGAACATGTTCAAATGGTTCAAATGGCTCTGAGCACTATGGGACTCAACATCTTAGGTCGTAAGTCCCCTAGAACTTAGAACTACTTAAACCTAACTAACCTAAGGACATCACACACATCCATGCCTGAGGCAGGATTCGAACCTGCGACCGTAGCAGTCCCGCGGTTCCGGACTGCAGCGCCAGAACCGCTAGACCACCGCGGCCGGCCCGCGAACATGTCCCTCAATCCAGATGCGATTGTAAGTACGAAGAAGGAAACCTTTACCCGCAGGAGAAAGGTTCTTCAGCATCTGAATATGAATAGAATCAGGTCCTGGAGCAGAGGACCGTGACCGGGCAAGTGCATTTTCGAATTCCCACATGGTGAAAGGGGCATTATAACTTTCACGATTCGAGGAGCAGGAGTTAGGTGGCCTAGCCGCCTCTGCCTGTTTTCGGGGGAGGAAGGCAGGGTGGTAATGAGCGGAGCTCGAAACCTCTGCGAAAAAGCGGCCGAAGGCATTGGAGACATCCTCATGGGCCACAAGGACGTCATTCGCGACCGCCAAGCCAGAAACTGGTGAGTGGACCTTAGTGCCAGATAGCCGGCGCAGGCTACCCCGACAACAGAAGAAAGAGTAAAACTGTTGAAGGTGCTTGTGAAAGCAGCTCAGCTGACTTTCTTTAATAATACGACGGCACTGCGCACGTAATCGTTTATAAGTGATACAATTCGCCACTGTAGGGTGGCGTTTAAAGGTGCGTAAAGCACGTCGGCGAGCACATAAAGCGTCTCTACACGCTGCGGTCCACCAGGGGACCGGTACGCGACGTGGAGAAGAAGTAGTGTGAGGGATGGAATATTCAGCAGCAGTGAGAATGACTTCCGTGAGGTGTGCGACCTGACTATCGTATCTTGTGAAGGTTTGATCCTGAAAGGTCGCCCTGGAAAAGAAGAGCCCCCAGTCTGTTTTGGAGATGTTCCAACTAGTTGAGCACAGAGAGGGAGTATGATGCAGGAGATGGATGACACACGGGAAGTGGTCGCTCGAATATGTATCAGAAAGGGCATACCACTCAAACCGGCGTGCAAGTTGGGTAGTACATATAGAGAGGTCTAAATGGGAATAGGTGTGAGATGTGTCCGAAAGAAGCCAGTATGGAGGCAGACAAGATTGAGCTGGTTGAAAAGGTCTGCTAACAGGGAGCCCCTCGAGCAGGATGCTGGAGAGCCCCAAAGGGGATGGTGGGCACTGAAATCTCCAGTTAACAAAAATGGTGCAGGTAGCTGAGCAATAATTTGCATCATGTCTGCCCTGGTAACGGCAGATGACGATGGAGTGTAAACGGTACAAATGGAAAATGTAAAAGTGGGGAGAGTAATTCGGACGGCAACTGCCTGCAGGCCGGTGTGCAATGTGATGGGATCGTAGTAAATATCATCCCGGACCAGCAACATAACCCTTCCATGAGCCGGAATACCTACCACAGGGGGTAGGTCAAAACGCACAGAGGTGTAGTGTGCCAAGGCAATGTGATCGCATGGGCATAGCTTCGTTTCCCGGAGGGCTACGACGAGCGGATGGTGCAAGCGCAGCAGCAACTTCAAGTCCTCTCGGTTGGAGCGAATGCTGCGAATATTCCAGTGAATAAGTGCCATCATGAGAAGAAAAGGAAGATGAAAGAATGGGTCACCTCGAAGGCCGCTGAGGGCCTGGCTTCGAGCAAGCATTGCCGCCGCTATCAGTAGGCGGACAGTCATCGTCCATTGGTTCTATAGGTTCATCAGCCATCTCGTTAAGATGGCCGGGAGGAGGAGCTTCCATCGCCGGTGGACGGCCAGATGTTTGGCTACCAGCGGTGCGGCCAGGCGAAACGGATGACGGCCTGGGGCGGCAACCGCTGGGTGGCGCAGGAGAAGAAATGCGCCGTGGCAGAGAAGGAGAACTGTGCTTCCTATGAGCCTTCTTGGAAGGTCGTTTGGTGGAAGTACCGGTCGACAGCTGGGAGTTCGAGGTACATAGGAAGTCTGCACGGGACGGTTCCTTCTTGAAGGCCCGTGCATCTGACTTCTGGGTCTTCGTCTTGGCAGAAGCTGATGAAGGTGCTTGTGTCTGAGAGGTGACAGCAGGAAGAGGAGACGTCGACCGCGCGATCTTAGCACTCGCCGAACGGACGACTGTGGTGCTGAAGGTCAGATCGCATGTCTGCGTCGCCACTTCCCTGGTAGTCCGAGGAGAGGTGAGGACAGTACTGTATTTTCCCGCTGGGAGCAGCGTGGGCTTCCTATTAGCAAATAGCTTGCGAGCAGCCGAGGTGGACACTTTCTCTTTGACCCAAATTTCTTGGATACAGCGTTCTTCCTTGTAGATGGGACAGTCGCGGGAGGACACTGCATGGTCACCCTGACAGTTCACACAATGAGGAGACGGAGGTGGACAGTCACCCTCATGGGCATCCCTGCCACAAGTGACACATTTAGCCGCATTGGAACAAGACTGGCGAGTGTGATTAAAATGCTGACACTGGTAGCAGCACGTAGGTGTCGGGACATAGGGGCGAACAGAAATAACCTTGTAGCCCGCTTTGATATGCGACGGCAGCTGAACACTATCAAAGGTCAAGAAAAGTGTCCGGGTCGGTACAAGGTCATTGTTGACCCTTTTCATGACCCTATGGACAGCCGTCACGCCCTGCTCAGCGAGGAAAGACTGAATCTCCTCGTCAGTCAATCTGTCGAGTGATTGAGTACATACCACACCACGAGACGAATTCAAAGTGCGGTGAGCCTCCACCCGGACAGGGAATGTGTACAGGAGTGTGGCCCGAAGCAGTTTTTGTGCCTGAAAGGCACTCTCAGTTTCTAGTAACAAGGTACCATTACGCAACCTGGTACATGACTTGACAGATCCGGCTATGGCATCTACGCCCTTCTGGATAACGAAAGGATTGACAGAGGAAAAATCCTTGCCGTCCTCAGCTCGAGAAACTACAAGGAACTGTGGGGCAGGCAGTAGTACTTTTGTCACTGGTGGCTGGTCAAGTTTCCGTTTATGGGCAAAAGTCGAGAGAAAAGAAGAAGAGAAATCCATTGCGGAGGAATCCCCCATGATTGCCAGCGTCTCCGATGGCGCGCTCCTTCCTTGTGGGGACCCTCTCAGAGGGCACTCCCGCCTTAGATGAATGTTTACACCTCAGGTCACACCTCCCGAGAAACAGACGGAGGGACCAATCAGCATGGTCAGAAGGTATCAGCTCAGGCAATCACCCCTCCCTGGGCCTGGCCTTTACCAGGGGGTACGTGCGTGCCTTACTTGTCTACCCAGGGCGGGGAATTACGCGTTACCTCGTCACTGGCTACGCGTGCGAACGCGTGGGTCGGCCTTCAAGGAGAAGAAGGCAAGGAGAAGAAGGCAAGGAGAAGAAGGCAAGGAGAAGAAGGCAAGGAGAAGAAGGCAAGGAGAAGAAGGCAAGGAGAAGAAGGCAAGGAGAAGAAGGCAAGGGAAAGAGTAAGGAAGACAGTGAGATGGAGAAGAACGAACTAAGGAACCAACCAAAGGAAGGAAGAAACGAGAAGAAGTGAAAAACCAAAATGACCGCAAATATAGGTCGTGGAACTGTCCGTCTCCGGACGCAGGCGCTAACTACCCCCTTGAGGGGGAGGGACTCCTTTTAGTCGCCTCTTACGACAAGCAGGAATACCTCGGGCCTATTCTAATCCCCGGACCCGCAGGGGGAGAGACCAAGAGATGAACACACTAAGCAGATTCAGAAGGGTGTGGGTTGCAGTAGGTACTGGGAGATGATGAAGCTTGCACAAGATAGAGTAGCATGGATAGCTGCATCAAACAAGTCTCAGGACTGAAGACCACAACAACAACAACAACAACAACAACAACAAGTCAGCGTCATGATGGCTCATACGTGTAATGTGGTCCCTGCATTTCTGGACATAGTTGTGTGTTCAAAGACAGTCAGCTGGGTAACAGTGTCCAGTTACTTCTGCTGACCATCCATTTTAGTGGTTTGTCTTTTTTTCCCCCCCTTCAGGTAATGCTCCATCCAGTAGGTGAAAGTGGGGTGGGACGTGGTCACTGGAATTGTCGCCAATGACTTCCCACTGAACATTGTCTACGGGGGTCATAGAGCAGGAGATGTGAATGGCTGAGAATGACCCACAGCAGCACAAAACTGGGTGAGAGTACCCGTATTAAGGATAGACAGCTCGTGAGATGTCGTGAGGCTCTCCAAATCCCAACCTCAACAGCAAGTACAGGTTGAGCTCCACAAAACATGATAGGCACTGACAACTTCCTCGAGAAGAAATGGCCGGAGGAGTTGTTCTGTAAGATCTGTGAGAGCCTCAGAGAATATTTCATCTTGTGAAGGCAGATACAGGGAGCAAACAGTGTTCCTCTGAAACGTGTGAATTTCAACAGCAACAGCTTGTGGATCAGTAGCCAGGGCGAGAGCAGAGAAGTGGTGTGCATTATGGACAAACAACGCAACCTTTTCCTTAGCTATGTCCCCAGTGAGGTCATCCTTTCAGTGAAGTTTACAGCCCCATAATACATGAGTATCAGTGGCTTTAGAAACGTATTTCTTGTAAACACAGGCACAGAGGGCATTCATGTGGTAACAGTTTCAGTTTCTACATGTGTCCGGAACCAATTAATGTTCCACTGTAATATGGGAGCCAACTGTAATGGGGATTGTACTTTCACCTTGTCATTGAGCCCGTAATGGATAGGAGCTCAGTCTTGGGGCGAGATGACTGCCCTAGTCCGACATAAGACGTCAATTAGCTCTACCAAAGAGTCAAAAGAGGCATCAGATAGGATGACATCAACATCAGTCTGTTCACTTCTGACTCCATCAGTGGTGGCTGCTTGGGCTTTGATTTTTTTGCCACAGCAGTGGTAAAGGTAGTGACAGCACTGGACCGTGGATCAAACTGAACCTTTGGAGGAGCAGGGAGCTCTGCAATGTTAGACTTGCCTGACATTTTGTGAGGGAGTGTGGGCTGTGAAGTAACTGCAGCAGCACATGTACAATGACAAACACAGGTACTAGTGCTAACACTTGCTATCTCTGTTTGTGTAGCAGCAACAGTTTTCTGTACTGGCTGTTTAACAACCGAAGCAAAGGAGGAAGCAAAAGTCAGGGCTGCAGTCTCATAAATCTTCTTGGCCTCAGCACAGAGAATCCATCTTCTGGTTTTAATTTCCTGTTCCTCAAGAAAGACACAGCAGTCTCTACTCCAGGCATGGTAGCCCCAGAGACATTCACACAATTTTGAGGAGATGAACAGCCAATTTGTGGGCAGCCTTACCACATTTGCCACAAGTGGTTTCTCCTTTACATCTAACAAGGGGAGGCCACGATATTGGGATCACAGATTTATTTCAACTTTGTACACCTTTAGTAGGCCTCTTAAACAGCATAACGTGCAAGTAATAAGATGTACTACTCTGGCAAATCTGAGAAAATCGCAAGAGAAGGTCTATTATGTAACTGACATATCTGTGTGTAGGTGCTGGATGTTAGCACTCATGGTGGTTTAGTGGTTAGCGTTTGATCTTCCTAAGAGAAACGAGTGTGAGGTGACAGTTCAGCTCGGGCTCAAACTTAAATTTTAGTCTATATGTTTTTCACTGGTCACATTATTTAATTTATATGACATTTGAGAGGTACTATAATTAATTTATATGACATTTGAGAGGACTATAATCAAAAACAACCATGTGTATTTTCATGAAGTTTTAGTGAATTTTATCTTATTTGTGTACTTACTGTTTTTAATTAAATTTAATTATTAGACCCATCATACTTATAACTATTGACAAGTAAATGAAGAAATACATTGAGTTTCCCTAAAAATTAATGCCTGCCATGGTTTGCGAAATTCGTTATGCATGCAATCTGGTAATGTACCCCGAACTACTTTGCAACCCAATGCTTCGAGCTGCAGACACAGAGGCAGGCCTCATTTGGCAGTTAACTTGCATAGTAGTGAGACACTGCTAATGTAGCAAGAATGAATAGTACAGGTGTAAATTTACTGAATATCACAGAATTTAAACTTGCACTACAAAAACTAAAGTTCGAGTGTGAGTGGAACCATCTACATCTACATGTACATGGTTACTCTGAAATTCACACTTAAGTGCCTGGCAGAGGGTTCATCAAAGCATTTTCATACTACTTCTCTATCATTCCACTCCCAAATGGCGCCTGGGAAAAAGGAACACATAAATCTTTCCATTCGAGCTCTGATTTCTCTTATTTTATCGATGATGATCATTTCTCGCTAGGTAGGTGGGTGTCAATAAAATATTTTCACATTCGGAAGAGAAAGTTGGTGATTGATTCGTAAATAGATCTCACTGCAAAGAAAACCTCTTTAGTTTCAGCGACTGCCACCCCAACTCGCATATCATATCAGTGACACTCTCATCCCTATTGCATGATAGCACGAATTGAGCTGCCCTTCTTTGCACTTTTTCAATGTCCCCCATTAATCCTACCTAGTAAGGATCCCACACCGCACAGCAATATTCCAGCAGAGGACACACAAGTGTAATGTAGGCTGACTCTTTAGTGGGTTTGTCCCATCTTCTACGTGTTCTGCCAACAAAGTGCAGTCTTTGTTTCGCCTTCCCCACAACATTATCTATGTGGTCTTCCCAATTTAAGTTGCTCATAATGTTAATTCCTAGGTATTTAGTCAAATTGACAGCCCTTACATTTGTGCAGTTTATCGTATACCCTAAATTTATCCTATTTCTTTTAGTATCCATGTGGATGACCTTGCACTTTTCTTTGTTTAGTGCTAATTGCTACTTTTCGCACCATACAGAAATTCTCTCTAGATCATTTTATAACTGGAATTGACGTCTGATGATTTTACTAGATGGTAAATTACAGTGTCATCTGCAAACAATCTAAGAGGGCTGCTCAGATTATCATCTAGATCATTTATGTAAATCAGGAACAGCAGGGGGCCTATGACACTATCTTGTGGAATGCCGGATATCACTTCTGTTCTACTCGATGATTTACCATCTATCACTATGAACTGTGACCTCTCTGAGAGGAAATCACAAATTCAGTCACACAACTGAGATGATACTCCATATGCACGCAATATGATTAATAGTCACTTGTGAGGAACGGTATCAAAAGCCTTCTGCTAATCTAGGAATATGGAATCGATCTGAGATCCCTTGTCGACAGCACTCTTTACTTAATGGGAATAAAAAATTGGCTGTGTTGCACAAGAATGATATTTTCTGAATTCGTGTTGGTTATGTATCAATAAGTCATTTTCTTCAAGGTGATTCACAATGTTCAAGTACACACTATATGCTCCAAAATCCTACTGCAAACTGAGGTCAGTGATATGGGTCTGTAATTCAATGGGTTACTCCTATTTCCTTTCTTGAATATTGGTGTGACCTGTGCTACTTTCCAGTCTTTAGGAACAGATCTTTCGTCAAGTGAGCAGTTGTATATGACTGCTAAGAAAGGCACTATTGTGTCTGCATACTCGGAAAGCAACCTGATTGGTACACCATCTGGACCGGAAGACTTGCCTTTCGTAAGTGATTTGAGTCGTTTTGCAACACCTAAGATATCTACTTTTATGTCACTCATGCTAACAGCTGTTCTGGTTTCGAATTCTGGAATATTTGCTTCGTCTTCTTTCGTGAAGGAATTACGGAAAACTGTATTCAGTAATTCTGCTTTAGTGGCACCATCATCGGTAACTTTTCCATCGCTATTGCGCAGTGACGGTATTGACAGTTTTTTTTTTTTTTTTTTGCCACTGGTGTACTTTACACATGACCAGAATCTCTATTGGTTTTCTGCCATATTTTGAGACAATGTTTCATTGTGGAAACTATTAAAAGCATCTAGCATTGACGTCCGCACTAAATTTCGAGCTTCCATGAAACTTAGCCAGTGTTAGGGATTTTGCATTCTTCTGAATTTGGCATACTTTTTTCGTTGCTTCTGCAACAGTGTTCTGACACATTTTAGGCTCTAATGCTAACCACTTGACCACTATGAATTCTAGCACCTGGCACCTATGCACAGATACATCAGTTACATAACAGACTCGTAAAACTTCTCTTGCGATTTTCTCGGAATTGTCAGAGTAGTGCATCTTACTACTTGCACATTATGTTGTTTTAATGGCCTACTAGAGGTGTACAAAGTCTGAAGTAAATCTGTGATCCAAACATGATAACCTCCCTTTGTACGACTGGTGTGCACAAAGCACAGCGCATAGAGTTGGGGACATAGGGCCACATGGTTCTTTACTGTAGTTTAATGTAGTGTGGAGCTCAGACTCAATGGCATATTCCCCACCCCCTAAACCCTTTTGTATGGAAAAATGTGACACTATTTTGAAACTTCCCCCTTTTCTTTTAACTAATAAAAAACACTGACCAGCAGCATGCATTCTGTTACTAAAGACACTAGAACTTTTAATATCTCTGAGTCTGGCTACATGAGCCCTCTTATTTGATTGGGTGTTGATACCACTGGGATGTGGAAGAAAAGTTCAATGCCTCCATCTTGATCTCACAAGCACCTAGGGTAATAAAGTCCACCTAGACAGAGGCCCATATGCCTAGGTAAGCCTTATACTACTGAGGTATGGCAGGTTCCCCAGGGGTTACCCGCTAATAACTATTCCACCTCAACAGCCATCCATCTCATCAACACGCAGTACATCTTAAGACTGACAGGTTTTTTATAGAAGTTTCTTACACATCATGACCTACATCACAATCCAGATCACAACTGACTCTTGGTGTTCATATTGATTTCCATTACTTTACTTCTCAGTGGTGAGACTGTAATAAATCTTAGCTGACAAACTAAATGTGGAAGCATCAATCATTGTGTGGAAAACAGTATACCATCCAACCTATGGACATAAAAGTGGCAAAAAGGATAACTGGATTCTGTTCCACAGCACCAACTTAGTGCTTCACAACATCAATGCATCTGCACCCAATGCTCCAGGTCTTCAAAGCTGCCTTGAAGCCGCGGTCCGCTTTACACAACCATCTGAAGCATTCCTTCGTAGCCTTCAGCATTACTGAGGACTCTCGCCAATGAGCTCTTCTCCTTGCCTGGTTCGGTTCTTCGGCCTATCAGCTTCTTCTGTCCCTTCATCGTGGGGTCGATCTTACTCCCCTCTCCTATGCTCACCTGTGTGACCACCTCACTTTTCATTACGTTGCTCCTCCATTTTTTCTCTTCCAGGACTGCTTTTCCATCTCTGGCCTCCCAGCTTGACCCTCCCACTAGTCCTTCCCATCCATCAATGTCTTCAGTTGCCTCTGGCACCTTTGTTGCCAATCCAGACTTTAGACCCAGTGCCTCTCCTCCTGTGCTACAATGTCTGTCCTGGGTTCCAACACAAGCCACCGGCTCCCGTACCTCCAGCTCTAGCGTCCCTGGCCCGCCCACCGTCGGCTAACCCAGTCCTGGCTGTCATGTCACTCTCTCTTGCCTGCCTTGGCACCACCATCACACCCACCATCAGTGCCAATGCTGACGCCACTTGCTCCAGTGGTGCATTCCCGCCCTGTGTTGGTCTGCCAGCTGTCACCCTCTCACACCGTGAGCCTGATGTTGCTCCTGCCTTCCGACCCCTTGCCTTAGGGGTGCAGCCTTGGCTGGCCTCCGTCTCAGAGACAGTACCCAATGTCATTCCACACCCAATTCTCCATTAGTTCTGCCCTTGTTTTCCACTTCCCGTTTCATTGTCTTCTCGGTGTCTGCTCTCCCACATGCAGCTCCATACTCCCAAGCACTCTTCTGTGCACCTTGCCGCACTGTCAAGCCTGACTGCAGTCAATCGAGCCCACGTATCTTGCCTCCTGCCTGTTTTTTGCAGCTCTCGTTTTCAGTGACTTTTCGTAATGCCAGGTTTTTGTGCTCTGAACACATGCCATAGCATCCTTCCCACCCTTCCTGGCATCCCTTCAGCTGGCCCCTATCCTTTCCTCCATGCTCGTTCGCCTGTTTTTCGATTGATGTGTTCCCCAGCAACCGTCATGTCCACTGGAGTGGCCATGCTTTCTTTACCATTTTGACCCGTATTGCAGCCCGCTCTCCTGTTCCCATCGCAGCCAGCCCCATTGTTATTGACTCTAGCCTTGACCTGCGCTCCTCCTTTGCATCTTACCAATACCTCTTGTGTTTGTATTTGGTGCTGATTGTGAACATTCTGCTTACAGGCTCAATGCTAACGAGCACACCAGGGCCTTCTACCATTACACATTGGCAGCGCACACTTCATCCTGTACAGCCCATGGGTAATCCTCTGACGTGGTGTACAAAAGCCATGGCATATGCTCCAGCCAACAGTTGGCGTGACAGCTTCAGTTGAGCCACTCGCACCAGTCATCTACAGCAGCCAGTCTGTTGGAGCACAGCCGACTCTGCACCATGCAGCATCATTCGGCTATCCAGACCACGACAAACTCTTGGTGTTGCTATGTTCATACTGATAAAGGATGATCATTTCCATCATCATTTTCTTATGTAGACCTTTACTTTTTGGTGGTGAGACTGCAATAAATATTAGTTATCAAAATAAATGTGGAACCATCAATCATTGCATCCAAACCAGACTATCCTCCAACCTATGGACATAAAAACAATACCGTTTCATGCATCCTCAACAACTAAAACATTTTAAGGACAATTCAATGGAGGGATTATCATGAATAAAGTTTTTTTACAACAAGTGTACAATTTATTTCTCTCCAACATTTACTTTCTGCTTGGAAATCCATGAAGCCTTAAACTGGTCTTTGTACATCTTCTGAATCACAAAGTTTAATAAGAAATGGGAGAAATCCTGGGTGATACATGTGAAATGATTAAGACAAGTAAGATATTCAACCACTGTATAACAGAGACATTAAGTAACAGATACACACACCTGAGTACGTCAAGAATGGTTCCTCCAATAAGTAGTTATTTTCACAAATTCTACTGTCAATTGAGATTTACTTTCTGTTAAAAAAACTAACATTTTGCAACTGGCTTACAGAATATAATAAAATTTAAATTGCCAGAATAATTATCTAAAGTTCACAAATGATTTACAATATAATAAATGCAACAATCTAATATGTTTAACACTATCTTAATTTTGAAAACAGCAGCTCAAATCAATGTCATATGCAAATGTACAACTTTGAAAGTCACAGATGAAACCATAAAAGAAACTACGTAACTCTCAAACTACTACAATTAGCTTACTGAATGAGGGGTACAGAGTATAGCTGATGGTGTTTTGAAACTTACAATGATTTTTGAAAATAACCAACGGAAATCATAAATTGACAGTGACACTATGAGAGAAGTATACCACTGATAATCAATCCAACCAAATATTCCACCTTGCTGCAATGTTTAGTGCACAACCCACAGTTATAATTTTGTGATAATAAATTAAATAAGCTTAATTTTTACAGTGCCCTCTGCAAGGTGAATATTATTTTTGCTGTGAATGTATCTAACTTTTTATTTATGAATGCTACAAAACACAGTCCTAACAGCATTGTAGTCAACAGATGACCACTGTCCTATCTTCAAGGAAATTTCTGAGCTCTGTTCGAGTCCAAATGTGGTACACTAACCAACCGAAGGACAATTATTCAATATAGCATCTTCAATAATTGTCACAGAGATCAATTTGGTATCACACTGGATTTGACTAACCATCCCCATCTCACAGGTTAACTAATATTCAGAGATAAGAGTGATGAAGGCAGTGCCAAGATATATTCATAATGCAGAAAGGGGAAACAAAATGAGTTGAAACAATATGCCTTTCCTCAACACCAGTCAGCTTGCTCATATGTTTACTGAGAAGCACGAGAGACAGTCAAGGGAAGTTTCTAAGTTAGAATATTTTTGCAGCCACACAACTGAAGAAAGTGAAGAATACTGATGTGATTGATACGTGGAAATATTACCTTCCCGTAAGATGCAAACTGCAGAACTCAGCCTCTGTTGCTGCCTTGGTACTTTGAAGTACAACTGCTGTACACCAGAAAGCTGGTATCCTTATGACACATCTCCTTAACACTGGAACAATGGTTTTCATTTTGCCAAAACTCTATCAAGGTGACAACTATAATAGACACAATTAACACAGGTCCAGAGAATATAACAAACTATGAGGAATTTTTTGTAAAATATAATTTCAATAATCTCAATGCTGGTGCCCCAAACAACACAGATGAGAAAATTGGCACTTTACACAACTACTTAAAATGATATAATGATCAAAAACTATGCAAAATAAGTTACCAACTTCTTGAAACAGAGATCTTTCATGCAAACAAAAGAAACTTTATCAGCTGTGGTGGTGGTCGTGGTGGTAGCAGTAATTGTAGTATTTGGGACTTTAAGGTATATGACATTGACACCAATAGCGTGCAATGTCAGGAAACATTGGAGGAAAACTATAGTACCAAAACACCACAGTGAAAAGTTACAGGCAACTGACAACATTAAGCTGACAGTGAAAAAATCAATATATGATTAACACACAAATAAGTAATCTGAATGACCAGAAAGTTACACAAACTGATATCCCAACATTGCTCAGAATAAATTATATTTATGACAAATAATGAGCAAAAATTATGGAGGTTTTTGGAGGGAATTAGGATGAAATGTCAAAAAGCTAAAACAAGGTAGGTGACATTTCCTGTCAAATCAACAAAATTTTAACCCTTTTGCTGCTACAGACATGTTTTTTGCATTCCATGCTGAGGCGGCTTTTGTTATGGCAGTAATGCTCGCCAAATGCTGGTGCCTTTGCTGACAGATGGCATTCTGGCATATCTGAAATACTTAACATATTTTTCGAAAGCTGTTAGTTAAAAAAAAAATTTGATTTTTTAATATCTTACAATCGAATATCTTTGCTTCATAAAGAATTGAATTTCTCTTCATTATATGTCACAGTTACTGTGCCATATCAAAGTAAGCAAATATAGAACAAACTTTTAAACATTTTGCGGAGGTCAAAATTCACTGTTTAAAATTTGCTTGAGATTGATTTTTCCTCCTACGCTGTAGTGAATGAAATGTAGGTAAGATATCAAAATTTTATTTAAAATTGAGAGCAAAAGAATATCTCATTTCCTTCTTGTGTTATTGGGTTTTATATCTGAAGGCTGGTTGCTCACATCACGCCCAATCACATCCTTGTGCGTCCGAGTCGTGGTCACAAAAATCATCATATTTCTTAAACAATTCAAGATACTGAAACGAGGTTTTTTGCCAATCAGATAAGGCAGTGAGGCACACACATTGTATGATAAATAAATAAAAAACTTTTTTATTCACGAAGCTCAGAACGCATACAGACAACCGTTGCAGTGCATGTATACAAAACACCTGGGAAATAATGTAGCAGGACGTATCTCAGATTTTGATGGGACTTGGTCTAGCCTAAATAGAAATTAAGAACAATACCAATTTTTTACAAATATGTTGATCTATTTTGAAAATACACCAATGTGAAGTTTCCAAAAATGCCCCACTGCCATTATTTCAAATTGCTGTAGCAACTGTCCAAATGACACTAAAAAATGAAGAGAGAAGTGTCATTTTGCAGCACTTTTCATAAGCTTTCCTATGATATACAACACAATGCGGGTTTGGTTTGAAAATGGTTTATAATATTTCAATGAAAATTTAAATTTTTATTTTATCAAAAAGAGCAGCTCCAAAAATTTTCAAACAATTGTGTACAAGACTTCAAGTTATTGTTAACTAATTCCCGAAATATGAAAGTGGGACTGGGGAGTTCACGCTTTCATAAATATCAAAAACACATATTTCACTAAAAATTACATTTTGGTAAAATTTACAGATTTAAGTAAAAACATCCAAAACTTACCCATAAAACAAATTTCACTTTTCCATAAATTAATTTTAAATATGTTTAAAATGTAACTTGGGGATATCATGGGTGATTATTTTATAACAACTAATAAAACTATAATTAATACAATTGTAATCTGAAAGCCATGATGATGAGTTTTGGGCATATGTAAAAAGTATAAATCGGGATAAAAATCTAATTCCAACTATTCATGATAGAAAATGCTAAGCTCGGTATGTTGAGCAATGGAGAACTGGCCTCTTATAAACAACTGTTTGGCAAAAATGTTGTGCAACCCACCACCAGTTCGCTGTATTGTGGGAAACTGTAGTTTTTGCATAGGAAGCAACCCAATAAAAATTACACTGCAAAATGCATTTGTTTATAGTATGGTTGAAAATATCACTTTTCCATGGTAGGTTTCAGAAGATAGATGTAACTTAGAAACAATGCAGAAGACGTAGTTGGACATTATTGAATTATTTTTTGAAAAATTGACCACACTGATCCTCCATGATTTTCTAGCAAAGCTCTTTTGTAAATGCAATTGAGGTAAATTTGAATGAGGGTGAATATGTTGTTACATCTGACTTCTTTGAGAATTACGCTTTTGTAATCCAAGATGCGGCTCCGATTTATCACTGGTCAAGTAATGATGCAACAATGCTCCTCTTAGTAGTTTATTACAAAGAAGAGAAGAAAACAGAGCATATGAGGTATGTCACAATTCCAAACTATCTTGAGCATAAAAATATATCAGCCTACTGTTTCCACAAAAAGCTAATTTAATTTTTCAAAACCAAATTTAAAAGTAATATACAGAAGATACAGTGTGCCCAGAAAAGACTCCCTGATTTCAAAATTAAATATCTCAAAAACAAAGATCGATAGAGGAATGCAGTAAACGGTATATTTATTGTGAAAGCTGTAAGAAGTTTATACAGCAGTTTGAAATAATAGTTACAAAAGCTGCTAACAGATGGCACTGCAATCGCCATATGTAATGCCTAGTATAAATAGTGATCCGAAGCCCAGAGCGATCAGTTCCACTATTGAAATGGGAAAGGAGGTTTGCGTACCGAAGGAAGAAATTAAAACCATGTACTCCACTGAACAACACGTTTTTCTGGTGCTAGAGTACCACAGGTTAGAAGAGAGTCCTGCGGCAACAAGGCGAAGTTTTCAAGCACAATTTAATGTTCCAAAAGGACCCGATGCGAAAACCATTCATACGCTCTTCGCAAAATTTCAACGAACAGGCAGCGTAACTGATCATCTAGTGGGGCATGTTGGCCGCAAGCAAACCACAGTTACGCCTGAAAATATCGCCACAGTTTCTGGAATTATTCAGCGAAATCCAATGTCATCCGTCTGTAGAATTGCGTCTGAGACTCGTTTGTAGCATTCCAGCACGCAGAAAATACTGAGAAAGAGCCTACACGTGTTTCCATTCAAAATTCAAACGCACCAGGCCATACCCGTACGAGCTGTGCAACGAAGGGTTGCCTTTGCTAATCAGATGCTCACAATGATTGATAGTGAAGTATTTGATGTTGGCTGCATCTGGTTTACAGATGAAGCACACTTCCACCTGAATGGATACGTGAATATGCAGAACTGGCGATTTTGGGGTTCTGAAAAGCCATATTGGTGTGAAGCGAAACCCCTGTATTCTCCTGAAGTTACTGTGTGGGCTGCAGTATGCAGCAGAGGCATTATTGGCCCTTTTTTCAAATGAGAAACGGTCACTGGTGCATGTTGTGTTGCAATTTTGGAACAATTCATCGCCACACAGCAAGCGTTAAGAGGACTGACCAGGTACTGAATGGTTTATGCAAGATGGAGCCCGACCACATCAGGCCGAACAAGTGTTTCGCTTTCTTGAGGAATACTTCGGGAATCGAGTCATTGCTTTGGAATATCCCAAATTTACTGGTGCAGGCATGGATTGGCCTCCATATTCGCCGGATTTGACTCCCTGTGACTTTTTTTTTGTGGGGCACAGTGAAAGACATGGTCTACCCGAAGCATCCCGCCACGCTGGACAAGCTTGAATCGGCGATCTCTGTGGCACGTGAATCCATTTCGGTTGAGACCCTACGAAATGTTATGGCGAATTTCATTCTTCATTTGCGCCACCTCTGTAGTGCCACTGGTGAACATTTTGAAAACATTGCGATGTGATTGTTTGCAAAGATTGTTTTCATACGATTATTTCACTTATGTATGCTGATATGAACTGTACAGCGTACAGTGTCATCTGTTAGCAGCTTTTGTAACTATTATTTCAAACTGCTATATAAACTTCTTAGAGCTTTCATAATAAACATTCCTCTATCGATCTTTGTTTTCGAGATATTTAATTTTGAAATCAGGGAGCCCTTTTCTGGACACCCTGTATACTACTTTTCAGATGACAGTGCAGCCCAGTACAAGAATAAAAAGAATTTTGTACACTTATGTTTCCACAAAAAATATTTTTTCATGGAAACAGAATGCCCCCCTCCCCCCTCTTTTTTTTTTTTTTTTTTTTTTTGCCTCTGCTCATGGAATAGGATACTGACATCATGTTGGCGGTACTGTTCAGAGATTAGCAACAAAATGAAATCTGCAGAGGCCTATGATAACCAAATTATTACTTCACCACGACTTTTTGATTGCGCAGTTAAAAAAATTTTACATCTGTCACTTTGAATTTTCAACACAAGAAGAGTACTTTGAAACTGAAAGCGTGTTAGAAGAACTCTTTAGTCAAGCTGTTACCATCAAAGAGACACCGAGGTTACATTCCTTTACACTGACAGCGTCATGCACTTCAAAATTACTGGTAAAGACTTTTGAAGACTGTTGGAAAAGTCACAAAACCTCCATAAAAACTGGCTTTGAGAGATATTCATGGATATGTTACTGCCACAAGAAATGGTGACTAGATTATGTTTTCTTAAAACATGAAGGTCACCTAGCTGACTCATCACTGTCTTATACATATCCTACAAAACCTGATATTGAATAAAATGTTCTCGTGTTTCCAACCGCGTCAATTGCTTAAAACTACACTAGCTTTCGGCCAAGCACTCCTTGGCCATTGTCAAGTGATATTACTGCCAGTGGGCTGTTGGTGCGTCCTTATATATGCTAGCTGCCGGCTGTGATGTGACTGCTGCCCTTGACATTGCCATATATGGGCATGTTTTGAGTTGGCGTTAGATGTGCCTCTTCAACTGCGCAATCGCTAGATCCCACGCAGTGCTGAGCTGCAAGCCACTGTCTCTATTCAGGGTGTTTGCGGTAATTTTTATTTCAATAGCTTCCTTTATTAAACTGTCCCAGAAGCCGTTAGTATGAGCCACAACAGAGGTATCGTTGAATTTTTTAAGCAATTGAAGCGATTGGAAACCCAAGAACATTTTATTCAATGTTATCGCTACGAGACTCTGCATTCATATAAAACCTGATCTGTAAATGTTAATTTTTCTAAAGTAGACCCATTAACACCAACAGGAAGAATGTATCAGATAGCGGGAAATGATACTGCAAAAACAAGTGAAGCATTTAAAATGGCGCGAAATCTTAAAACACATATTGTTTGTATCAGTTTTTGCAAGTGGCATATTGAATGTATGTGGTAACAGTAAATTTGAATGTGTACATAGATATGTTAAGAATACAGTTATGTACGAGGGCGGTTCAGAAAGTAACCTCCGATTGGTCACAGTGCGGGTTGTGGGGGGAGTAGCGACGCCATCTGTGCGTTCACGCACTCAACAGGTCAGTCAGCATCAAGCCGTGGTCGAAGTGAACGTCGTACCTGCGCTAATTTAGTTTTTGTGGCAGTTTGAAATGTGTGCTGCAATAGAAAACCCCGCCAAATGTGAAGTGCGTGCTGTCATAAGGTTTTTTACAGCCAAAGGATATTCTTCAGCAGCTATTCATCGTGAGCTTTGTGCCGTGTACGGACCAAGAGTTATGAGTGAAGGAGTTGTCCGTGAATGGGTACGTTTATTTAAAAGTGGACGAGAAAACGTTCATGATGAAGAGAGGAGTGGTAGACCATCATTGGTGACTGACGAACTCGTTCAGACAGTTGATGCAAAAGTTCGTGAAAATCGACGTTTCTCAATGTCGGAGTTGTCTACTGGTTTTCCACAGATTTCTAAGACTCTCTTGTACGAGATAGTGACAGCAAGATTGGGTTACCGTAAGTTCTGTGCACGATGGGTGCCCAAAATTCTTACCGACCACCACAAAACTCAAAGAATGGCCTCTGCATTAGACTTTCTGTCACGTTATGAGGACGAAGGAGAACCATTGTTAAACAGAATCGTGACTGGTGACGAAACCTGGATTAAGTACGTGAACCCTGAGACAAAAGAACAATCAAAGATGTGGGCACATTCAAATTCGCCTACCAAACCAAGAAAAGCCTCGCAAGATTTTTCTGCCAGAAAACTGATGGCAACGGTGTTTTGGGATGCCAAAGGGGTGTTGTTGGTTGAATTCATGGAACGTGGTACAACCATTAATCAAGACGTGTACTGTGAAACAATAAAAAAGTTACGACGGGCTATACAGAACAAACGCCGTGGTATGCTGACTTCCGGTATCGTTTTTTTGCACGATAACGCCCGTCCTCACTCTGCTCGCAGAACAACGGCCCTTCTTGAGTCCTTCAAGTGGGACGTTATCAACCATCCACCTTACAGCCCAGACCTGGCGCCAAGTGATTATCACCTCTTCATGCATTTGAAGAAATGGCTCGGGTCACAGCGGTTTGATGACGACGAAGAGCTCAAAGATGCGGTCACAGGCTGACTCCAGGCACAAGCGGGTGATTTTTATGCAGAAGGAATTTCACAGCTTGTGAAGAGATACGATAAGTGCCTCAATCGCTATGGAGACTATGTAGAAAAATAGTGCAAAGATGTAGTTGTAAGATGTATATATTAAAATATTTTTTTAAATCAACCGGAGGTTACTTTCTGAACGGCCCTCGTATATTGTCACTTAATAATCGTTCAAAAATGTCAATTTTTAGTGAAATACGCATCTTTGAAATTTTATAAAGGTGTGAACCAATGACAGTCCCATTTTCATACTCAGGAAATTAATTAATAACATGAAGTGTTGTACACAATTCATTGAAAATTTTTTGAATGTGCTTTTTGATAAATCAAGAAGTTAAACTTCCTTGTAAATCTGGAAACCAATTTTGATCTCAAAGCCATATTGTGTTATACATCACAAGAACACCCATGAAAAATGTTGCAAAATGATACCTATCCCATCATTTTAACTTTATTAGGAGAGTTGCAACAGCAATTTGAAATGATTACAGTATGGCATTTTTTGGCTATTTTTGACAACTTCACATTGCATAACTCTCCAAATGGATCAACATATTTTAATAGAATGGATATTTTTCTTAATCTATATGCAGATTTTTTCTTAATCTATATGTGGACTATTACCATGCAAAGTTTCATTTAAATCTGAGGTGGGGAATAAAACCACTGCGTTGACTTTTCATGGAATGACTCACAGAAGGAAATACATCTATTCTTAATATGGGTTGTCATCTGCCAAATCATTGTAAATTGTACATGAAATAAGAATCTTGAAAAATGACCTAAAACTCATCTCAGTAGTCACAAAAAGCTATTTAAGAAAGCCACAGAAAACTTTCAATAGAACTGTGGAACAGTCAAATAACTGTTGCCAACAATACAAGTTTCTGTATTTAATTATATGAGACCTCACTTAACTGTAAGATAATGTGTGTTGAAAAGGATGCAAAAGCCAGGAATGACTAGGAGGAAAGGGCAAAGTAATGCAGAGATATAAAGAGAATAAAGAAACAGAAGGTTCATGTAGCAAAAATGACTAAAATGGCAAAAACGCAAACTTGACAGACAACGAATCAAACAGAAGAGAATTCTCAGTACTGTTCTTCGTAAACAAGAAATGAACGAATTAGGTTGTGGAAAGACATACAGGATGTATTGAAGAATCCATTCTTCAAAGTACATTGCACAAAAAAAAAAAAAAAAAAAAAAAAGCAAGAAGACAGAAAAGAAGACGAAAAAAATAAAAACAGATTGCCATTCAATGAAAGGAGAAACCACAAATGGTGAATAGAATACAATGACTGGAATTAAGTACTACAGTTTCTGCATTGACAATCTTCCTGCCAACCAGCCTTTGGCAAAGATCCAGATAATCTAAAATTTAAGTGTATTCTATTCATCAATTGCATAATCACATTCTCTCCGTAATATCAGTGGTCATCTGTCTCCCCTCCTCTCCCTCCCCTCCTCCCATTCAGATCAATAAAACCAGTGATGTTTCACATGCATAATAATATATTATTAGCTGTGTAAATGAACTATGGCTGGCCATTTGTTTGGGTTGGCCAACATGTTTTTATCTTGTCCATAATATCTCCAATTCTAGAACATTGAATCACATCCCTAATAAACTCAGTTGGCTCTGTCCTCCTTTAGGATGTCTGAATTTTTTTGTAAGTTCCAAATTCCTTATGTATCCAGCATCAGTACACCTCTGTAGTCCTTTTTGAGTTTGCTTGCAATCTAGACAAGTGCTGCTTTTCAGATCCTTAATTCTTGTCATCACCTTTCATACCACTGTAACTTTTCTTTCTGATTCGATGATCATGTTGTCCACCAGCTATATCCTCTCTAATATCAGTCTCCCACTTCTTTCAAATACTTACCACGACGATGGTTTCGTCCACATTGTTCTCATCTCTCCCAGAGACAGTTCTAAAATCCTGATACCATTTGCTCAGCCAGTTAATACTTCTAAGACATTGTTTCAGCAGAACTTTTCTCTTTGAGTCAGCATGTTGATTTTTAATTTGAATGTTTATCATCTATTCACAACATTAAAGACTTTGATTTAAGCACTAAAAATTTACAAGTCATTGAGAAAAACATTCTATACAACAAAGCAATTCTTTTCCCCAGATGACTTAGGTGAACTACGATAGTCAATACTTTAAAGCAAAGAAAATATTTGCTACTACTTTTACAATCAGTACTACTAAACAACATGTAGAAACAAGTTGTAAAATTCTACAAACCCTAACTTACTCTTGTACGCTTCTTTCCATCATCTGATTCTGCAAGACGTTTTCTGGCCCACGTGAACTGCTCCATGAGTTCATGATGTATTTCCAAACGTTGTATGCAAGGTACACAGACAGTCTTGGGCAAAGGATCATTGGCACTGATCTATATCACAAATAAACATTTATACTGTTTAATATATGCACCTGTACTTCCAAATAACATAAACTTATTCTTTATGATTTTTAGCATCACTGTACGTACAGTTACACACATTAAAACATAGTGAAATAAATTAAAAGATGACATGTGTAAATGTTTTGAAGGAGCAAATGGATGAAAGAAATGTGGCCACTACTACTTTCTGCCATTAATATGGCACACACGACTAGAATAATCAAAAGTAGTTGGGACCACACACACATGAATTTTCTGTTATTTTGGACGGACATTCTACTTGGAAAACATTGGTTGGTTTGACGCTGGGCATAGCCTGAAACTGACTAAATAAACACCCATTTTAGTTGCAACTCTGGCAATCTGTTTTCGCATCACACAAAAATTACATCATTGTTTGGAAACATGAAGTTCATGAATGGTTGCATATGGTCTCTGAGTAGCTGAATATAACCATTACCAGTCAATGATCGGTTCAACTGGACTGGAGGACCCAGTACATTCCATGTAAAGACAGTTCACACCATAGTCACTGTCAACTTGCTCAGTGCATTACTCACAACTTGGATCCATCGCTTTTTGGGGCCTGCACCACACACACACCCTATCATCAGCTCTTACAAACTGAAATAGGGACTCGTCTCACTGGGCAAAGTTTTCCAATCATCTAGGGTCCAACTGATATGGTCACGAGCTGAGTACTGGTGCTGCAGGCGATGTGGTGGTGCTAACAAAGCCACTCTCACCTACTGTTCGCTGCCGTAGCCTATTAATGCCAAATTTTGGCACACTCACCTAATAGGTATGTTTGTCATATACCCGTCATTGATTTCAACCGTTCTTTCATGCAGTGTAGCTTGTCTGTTAGCACTGAAATTCTATGTAAACACCACTGCTCTTGGTTGCTCTCTTTTTTAACTAAAGACCATCCACCGCTGCATTGTCCCTGGTGAGAGGGTAACAACTGATATTTTGTATACTCGGCACACTCTTGACGCTGTAGATCTCAGAATACTTAATTCTGTAACAATTTTCAAAATAGAATGTCTCATGTGTCTAACTCCAACAACCATTCCACATTCAAAATCTATTAATTCCCATTGTACAGCCATGATAACATCAAAAACTTTTTCACGAGAATTACCTGTGTAGAAACGTGAACTCCGCCAATGCACTGCCCTTTTACGCCTTCTGCCATCTGTGTATGTGCATACTGCTATACCATGACTTTTGTCACCTCAGTATATTTACAGAAAAAGCTTCGTAAATTAATTAATTGAGAGCCAAAGGCCAGTTCACCACAATGAAATCAATTATTTTACATTTCACTCAATTACACTCATACCTAGAAATAATGAGATATTCAAGATCTATGAAGAAACATGGCACAGTGATGAGATTGTGGACAAAAATGGGGACAACGCTGAAATACAGGGTGTACATGAAATCCAGGAACACTTTCAAACAGCGTTATTTCGTAATTTGCTGATAGCGCTAGTCACAAAGGGTTGCTTGTGTCGAGCAAAGAGAAGCGGACGTCCCAGTGTGAGTGAAGTGAGTGTGGAGCGCATACTAGACACACCCATAAGGAGTCCAAAGAAATTGTGTGTTGTGCATCCCCCAAACTCGAAATGGCTCCAATGACAGAGTGGAAAGTCCTGCAACAGAAGCTGTCTATCAAACCATTCAAATTGGAGCTAGTGCAGAAGCTCATGACGACAACAAAGACAAGCATTTTGAGTTTTGATAGCAGTTGCAACAATTGAATGAGGATGGGGATGGCATTGTTGATTGCTTAATTTGTAGCGACAAAACCATTATTCACACTAATGGGATAGTAAACAGGCACAATTGTCAAATCTGGGGTACAAAGCATCTGCATAAATGCACTGAATTTGAGCATGATTCCAAAAAGGTAAATGTTTTTGTGCCTTGTCACGTCGAAAATTGTACGGGCTATTCTTCTTCGCTGAGAGCACTGTCACCGGATATTCCTACTTTTACATGTTGCAGCAATGGCTGATGGCTCAAATGTAATCCGTTCATCTTTCAGCAGGATGGGCTTCCTCACAATTTCCATCGTGAAGCTCGTGGATGCCCGTCTCAATTTCCATCGTGAAGCTTGTGGATGCCCGAACACGGAGCTGCCACATCGATGGACTGGCCGTGCTACGGAAGAGGACAGCTGTTTCGTGAAATGGCCTCTCCGATCACCAGATCTCACTCCGTGTGACTTTTTTCTGTGGTACACATTAAAGACATGGTGCATGTACCGCCTCTACCACGTGATATAGCAGAGTTCTGGGAGAGAATACAAGAAGCGACTGCCACAGTTGACAATGCCATGCTGGGATGGGTACGGCAAGAAATCGATTACAGTATTGACATCTGCCGGGTCACCCATGGTTCACATGTTGAATGTTTCTAAAAAAAAAAGCTTTCAGAGTTTCTCTTCAAAATCCAGTATGTATGACATCTGTACAATGTTTAGTTCTTGTGCAATAAATAACTGAAAGTGTTCCCAGACTTAATGTATGCCCTGTACATTATATACATGGCACACAAGGCAGTTCCGCAACAGTATACAGGCAGAAGTCTTCAGTACAGTGGTCTTGACTACATGTTGCATACTTTAGCAGACAGCGTTCAAGCTGAAAGACATGAAGGATAGTACAACCAGTAGTTGTGTGACACTACACATAGCTGGATGACCAGGGGTTAGAAGTCAGCCAGTCAGTGTAAGGAGCACTGAGAGTTGAACATTGTTTATAATACAAATGAAGGCTCTTGTTGCCATATCCATTAGCAAAACATTCTCGGGTTTTAAACCACGTCACTTGGTTCACTGTCCATGAGCTTTCAGCAGAGATCTGCCACTGTCAATTGGTTGACTGACGTCTGGATGCTACTAACATGCTTATATACCCACACCGTCATACGTGATGTCACTGGTGCTCACTCCCGCACCATATATGATAATGATTTCAACCACACTGATGGCACCACAATAGGGAGCCCATTAACTCCAGTTGTAGCCAACCTCTGGAGCATTCATTCAGGGTAGACCACCCTGGACACGGCTACTACAAAGCCTTGTTGTTTCCATCGTTACAGCGACAATAACTTCATCAAATGGCCTCATAGACATGAAAAGCTGGAATAGTTGCGGGAACACGTCAACAACATCCACAACCACAGAAAGTTCATGTGGAAGTAGGGAAAGATCGTTCCTTGCTATTCGTGGATGTCCGGCGTGGATTTGTGTGTCCGGCGTAGACACAATAAATCTCTCAATCACAGTGTTTTCGGCAAGCCCATCCACACGATTCAGTATCTGCATGCCAGCAGCTACCACCAACCCAGCACATCAACTGTCTGTTCTGAGGAATTTGGTGCATCAAGCTGAAACTATCTCATTGGGAATGACAACAGTTACAACTACACACAAATTTTGCAAGCACTTACACCTAAGCTACAAAAGCACAAGGCCTCAAAAAAGACATGAAGAAAACTATATTTTTACCATTTTGCGGTTCAATAACAGGGAAGATTAGCTGGCTCCTGAAGGGACATACAATCAACTCAATCTTCAGGCCCCAGCAAAGATATGGTAACTAATGAAGCCTGTGAAAGACAATGTAAGCCTCAAAACACCTGGACCGTGAAAGATATTTCAGCTTACGCTATCCCAAGAAATCAACTATAGCATAACATGTACTGGAAAACAGGCACAGAATTGCATTCAATGACACTTTTATTGTTAAAAAACCAATGACTACCGGGATAGCATAATGAAGATCAAAATAACAGACTACACCCTCAGTAAAGATGGTGGATTGCAGCTGACTATGGCCTGGGATGCTGTGACTGGGCAGTTGAAACAGGTGCAGTGGTCACACTGCCAAAACATTACCATATATGATGTGGAACTAAGCAACAGTGATGACACTGGCAATGGCAATGCAGCTTGAAACTCAAGAATATTTTATTATTGTTTACACTGTTATATCAAAGCTATGGGGACAATTGAATGGCCAATAAGGTACACTGGACCAAATTACAACACAAAGCTAGGTTTGTTTTATCGTGACAGTATTATGAAATAGATAGATTGCTACTCACTGTGTGTGTGTGTGTGTGTGTGTGTGTGTGTGTGTGTGTGTGTGTGTGTTAGAGAGAGAGAGAAAGAGAGAGAGAGAGAGAGAGAGAGAGAGAGAGAGAGAGAATTGTCTAACCCTTTCCACTCCAGTGTCGAGTGCCACTCGACATCGCGGAATTTGTTTTCCACTCCGATGTCGAGCCTCATTTGACATGAATTTTCGAAGCTCTCAGACGTATTTTGAGTCTACTAGGCATTATTGCTGCAGTGTGCCACCATCTAGGAGAACTAGTGTTAACTCAGTGTTGAACAGTAGCAGCTGTGTTAAGTCAGAGATTGTAATTATTATGGTCAAGTCCACGTGCCCGAAATGGTTAGTTCTTCACGTACAGTCCTTTCTGAGGAAGAGAATTTAGATCTTTTGGAGCAATCTCTAAGAGAAAACGAGAGTAAAAATGATTTTGATTATGATAGTGATTCATTTCAAAACAATTCGAGTGACAATGACAAAGAAAACAGTGACAATGTGCATGTTTCTAGGGATTCAGCAGAGGAATCGTGGCGAATGTGGAGCGACACTGACACTGACTTAACAGATTTTCCTTTTGACGAATCAAAGTGTGGTTTTATAACAGAAAGTAGTTCTGTTCCATCATTGCCCATCGGATTCTTTCAATTAATTTGTACAGATAACCTATTTCAACAAATAGCAGATGAAATGAATAGGTATGCTACATCAATAATATATAAAGTGACACCACATCCACAACATTCTGCATGGTGGGACTGGAGAAATGTTACCATGGAAGAAATGAAACGCTTCCATGGTGTGCTACTGAATATGGCATTACAAAAGTGTAAGAACTTTCAGGACTTTTTTTCAAGAGAATGGTTACAATCATCCAACTTCTTTCCAGACTGTTTTAGTCGCCGACGATTTATGCACATTTTCTGGGCGCTTCATGTTTCTAATCCGACGAGTGCTACACGTGTGAACAGTCATGTTCAGTCACGTCTGAGTAAAGCAACAAATGTACTGAATTACTTGTCTGGCATGTTTCTCGAAATTTATCGACAATATCAGTATTAAGCTGCTGATAAATCCACAGTATCATTCAAGGGTCGTGTATTATTCAAAATATACAATCCTCAAAAACCAACAAAATGGGGACTCAGAGTTTATGTAATTTCGGATTCATCAAATGGTTATATCTGCAGTTTGATACCCTATTTTGGGGCTGTAACAACTGAGTCATTGATTTGTCCACACTTGAATTTTTCTGAGAGAATAGTTCTTCAGCTGCTAGCTAATATCAGAAATGCTACAGGGCAATCAGGGTGTCATTTGTACACTGACCGTTTTTATACAAGTGTTGCATTAGCTGACGAGCTGTTGAAACAGAACATGCATCTCACAGGAATGATTCAGGCCAATCGCAAAAACCTTCCAGCTGCAATCAAGAAAGGAGCTCTGCGTCTAAGGAAGCACGAAATAAAATGCCTCCGCAACAACAAAATGATGGTTCTGGCATGGCAAGATAAACAAACAGTTCTCATGCTTTCTACAAAAGCCAATAACTCAGTGTCACTTATAGAAAGGAGAAACAGAAAGGAAAGGGAAGAAATAAAGAAACCAAATGTGATCATTGATTATACTTCAAAGATGGGTGGAGTTGATCGATCTGACCATATTATTTCCAGTTATGGTTTTCTAATGAAAAGTCTCAAGTGGTGGTGAAAACTATACTTCTGGCTGTTGGAGGTTGTTGTTGTTGTGGTCTTCAGTCCTGAGACTGGTTTGATGCAGCTCTCCATGCTACTCTATCCTGTGCAAGCTTCTTCATCTCCCAGTACCTACTGCAACCTACATCCTTCTGAATCTGCTTAGTGTATTCATCTCTTGGTCTCCCTCTACGATTTTTACCCTCCACGCTGCCCTCCAATGCTAAATTTGTGATCCCTTGATGCCTCAAAACATGTCCTACCAACCGATCCCTTCTTTTAGTCAAGTTGTGCCACAAACTTCTCTTCTCCCCAATCCTATTCAATACCTCCTCATTAGTTACGTGATCTACCCACCTTATCTTCAGCATTCTTCTGTAGCACCACATTTCGAAAGCTTCTATTCTCTTCTTGTCCAAACTGGTTATCGTCCATGTTTCACTTCCATACATGGCTACACTCCATACAAATACTTTCAGAAACGACTTCCTGACACTTAAATCTATACTCGATGTTAACAAATTTCTCTTCTTCAGAAACGATTTCCTTGCCATTGCCAGTCTACATTTTATATCCTCTCTACTTCGACCATCATCAGTTATTTTACTCCCTAAATAGCAAAACTCCTTTACTACTTTAAGTGTCTCATTTCCTAATCTAATCCCCTCAGCATCACCCGATTTAATTTGACTACATTCCATTATCCTCGTTTTGCTTTTGTTGATGTTCATCTTATATCCTCCTTTCAAGACACTGTCCATTCCGTTCAACTGCTCTTCCAAGTCCTTTGCTGTCTCTGACAGAATTACAATGTCATCGGCGAACCTCAAAGTTTTTATTTCTTCTCCATGGGTTTTAATACCTACTCCGAATTTTTCTTTTGTTTCCTTTACTGCTTGCTCAATATACAGAATGAATAACATCGGGGAGAGGCTACAACCCTGTCTCACTCCTTTCGCAACCACTGCTTCCCTTTCATGCCCCTCGACTCTTATAACTGCCATCTGGTTTCTGTACAAATTGTAAATAGCCTTTCGCTCCCTGTATTTTACCCCTGCCACCTTCAGAATTTGAAAGAGAGTATTCCAGTTAACGTTGCCACAAGCTTTCTCTAAGTCTACAAATGCTAGAAACGTAGGTTTGCCTTTTCTTAATCTTTCTTCTAAGATAAGTCGTAAGGTTAGTATTGCCTCACGTGTTCCAACATTTCTAAGGAATCCAAACTGATCTTCCCCGAGGTCCGCTTCTACCAGTTTTTCCAGTCATCTGTCAAGAATTCGCGTTAGTATTTTGCAGCTGTGACTTATTAAACTGATAGTTCAGTAATTTTCACATCTGTCAACACCTGCTTTCTTTGGGATTGGAATTATTATATTCTTCTTGAAGTCTGAGGGTATTTCGCCTGTCTCATACATCTTGATCGCCAGATGGTAGAGTTTGGTCATGACTGGCTATCCCAAGGCCATCAGTAGTTCTAATGGAATGTTGTCTACTCCCGGGGCCTTGTTTCGACTCAGGTCTTTCAGTGCTCCGTCAAACTCTTCATGCAGTATCTTATCTCCCATTTCATCTTCATCTACATCCTCTTCCATTTCCATAATATTGTCCTCAAGTACATCGCCCTTGTATAAACCCTCTATATACTCCTTCCACCTTTCTGCCTTCCCTTCTTTGCTTAGAACTGGGTTGCCATCTGAGCTCTTGATATTCATACAAGTGGTTCTCTTCTCTCCAAAGGTCTCTTTTAATTTTCCTGTAGGCAGTATCTATCTCACCCCTAGTGAGATAAGCCTCTACATCCTTACATTTGTCCTCTAGCCATCCCAGCTTAGCCATTTTGCACTTCCTGTCGATCTCATTTTTGAGACGTTTGTATTCCTTTTTGCTTGCTTCATTTACTGCATTTTTATATTTTCTCCTTTCATCAATTAAATTCAATATTTCTTCTGTTACCCAAGGATTTCTATTAGCCCTCGTCTTTTTACCTACTTGATCCTCTGCTGCCTTCACTACTTCATCCCTCAGAGCTACCCATTCTTCTTCTACTGTATTTCTTTCCCCCATTCCTGTCAATTGTTCCCTTATGCTCTCCCTGAAACTCTGTACAACCTCTGGTTCTTTCAGTTTATCTAGGTCCCATCTCCTTCAATTCCCGCCTTTTTGCAGTTTCTTCAGTTTCAATCTGCAGTTCATAACCAATAGATTGTGGTCAGAATCCACATCTGCCCCTGGAAATCTCTTACAATTTAAAACCTGGTTCCTAAATCTCTGTCTTACCATTATGTAATCTATCTGATACCTTTTAGTATCTCCAGGAATACAACCTTCTTTCATGATTCTTGAACCAAGTGTTAGCTATGATTAAGTTATGCTCTGTGCAAAATTCTACAAGGCGGCTTCCTCTTTCATTTCTTCCCCCCAATCCATATTCACCTACTATGTTTCCTTCTCTCCCTTTTCCTACTGACGAATTCCAGTCACCCATGACTATTAAATTTTCGTCTCCCTTCACTACCTGAATAATTTCTTTTATCTCGTCATACATTTCATCAATTTCTTCATCATCTGCAGAGCTAGTTGGCATATAAACTTGTACTACTGTAGTAGGTGTGGGCTTCGTATCTATCTTTGCCACAATAATGCGTTCACTATGCTGTTTGTAGTAGCTAACCCGCACTCCTATTTTTTTTATTCATTATTAAACGTACTCCTGCATTACCCCTATTTGATTTTGTATTTATAACCCTGTAATCACCTGACCAAAAGCCTTGTTCCTCCTGCCACCGAACTTCACTAATCCCCACTATACCTAACTTTAACCTATCCATTTCCCTTTTTAAATTTTCTAACCTACCGGCCCGATTAATGGATCTGACATTCCACGCTTCGATCCGTAGAATGCCAGTTTTCTTTCTCCTGATAACGACGTCCTCTTGAGTAGTCCCCGCCCGGAGATCCGAATGGGGGACAATTTTACCTCCGGAATATTTTACCCAAGAGGACGCCATCATCATTTAATCATACAGTAAAGCTGCATGTCCCCGGGAAAAATTACGGCTGTAGTTTCCCCTTGCTTTCAGCCGTTCGCAGTACCAGCACAGCAAGGCCGTTTTGGTTAATGTTACAAGGCCAGATCAGTCAATCATCCAGACTGTTGTCCTTGCAACTACTGAAAAGGCTGCTGCCCCTCTTCAGGAACCACACGTTTGTCTGACCTCTCAACAGATACCCCTCCGTTGTGGTTGCACCTACGGTACGGCCATCTGTATCGCTGAGGCACGCAAGCCTCCCCACCAACGGCAAGGTCCATGGTTCATGGGGGGAGGTAGGACTTGTAAACAACTATTTACTATACAAGAACCACTGTGAGATAAACAACTTGACAATACCGTCTCACAAAGCATTCCGTAAAAATGTTGTAAGAGGATTACTTGCCGAAGAAAGAACTCGAGGACAGAAACGAGGACATCATTCAACTTCTGATGACGAGGAACGCTTGAATGGAAAGTTGCACATTATCAACAAGCTTCCTGGGAATAAGCATAAGGATTGTGCAGTGTGCTCAGACAGAAAAAAAAGGTGGCAGGCGCGAAACATGCTCACGAAACCCAGCTCTCCACCCTGAAGAGCGTTTCAAAAAATACCACACAATGGAAAGTTTTGTACTGTAAAAGCTTACATAAATATAGGAATGAAAGCACACATTTTGTTTTAATGTATACCCCAATTGTTGGCCAGCGGCCACATTGTTTCCACAAAGAGATCCGCACAAATCTCTGCGGTGCACTGCCGCCCAGGCGGTAGCCATTTAAATAAGAGCGCGTGGAACCGCCTTGTGTCTGCCTTACGGAGTACAAAGGGCTAATCCTGATGATGGCATTTTTGGCTGAAAGCTTACTTGTTTTACAGTCTTTTGTTGTGCTTATCTGCAACTCAACATCTCCCCTATAGGGTGATCAGCAGTCTAACCTTTTCATAATATTGTCATTACACCAACCTGGATTTTCCGTTGTTTATTTTATCTTGCCTTTATGTGGTCATAGACATCCTACTACATCAACAACATTTGTCCTGCCTAGACACCTCACAGCATTCTCTGGGTCACATCACCTGTCGCAATTTGCATCACTGGCTTGCCCCAGGGTTTCTGCATGCTCAGCTACTTGCCAGATAAATTCTCCTCATACAAACGCACCAACTGGCTTGACAAATCTGATATCTCGCTGATGTAGGTGGAATCCAGAACAGCATGTAAGGTCATGTACATGAGTGAGTCACAGTTTTGTGTGTTAAGTGATTTTCGAAAGCTGTTCAAATATTGCAGCCGTACACAGTCAATTAAATAAGTATTAGGACTGAATTCTTGCATGAGAAACAAGAAGCACTTTAATGGCATGTGACAACTACCTGTTTCGAGGCCACGAGAACAGAAATGGCGTGTGTTTATCCTTTGCCATCATTTGCTGACACATAGAAGACTTCGTATGCATCAGTATCTGGACAAAAGATACTTGTCTGATTTGGTAAACTTAATGCTCTCCCATTTGATCAAATCTAACCTCAATGAAGAGCATTTTGGAGATATAAAGTCAATTCAGTAGTATCAGATGGTGACTCAGAACGGCATTCTGGTTAAAGCTTTTGGCTAGGTGTTATGAAGCCTACAACAATTGGTGCTGTGAGTGAGGAAAATTGGAGTGGAGTGGATTTTAGACACCAATAAGACAGGTTTTTTTTTTTTTTTTTTTTTTTTTTTTTTTTTTTTTTTTTTTTTTTTACATAAGCTTAGTCTTATTGAGTGTACTGTATGATACATTACAATCTAGCCAATATTGGAGAAAGACATCACTGTGGCAACAAGTGTCCTTATCTGCAGCAGCATTAATAGGAGCACAGTATATAACGATATGTCAAAACATTACGAGCACCTGCTTAATAGTGTGTTGGTCCATCTTTTGAATTCAATACAGCAGCAATTCTGTTTGGTGTGGATACACGAAGACCATGGCAGGTTTTCAAAGGTATGTGGCACTAGTAATCTACAAACTGATAACACAATTGCCACAAACTATGAATCAGTGCTTTGTGAGTGTGGAGTTGGTGCCTTGTAGCATCCCAGACAAGTTCCACAGGCTTCAAATCAGGTGAATCTGGTGGCTGAGACACATATCTGAATCTCCAACCACTGTAGGAAGACTGTGGCCTTCTGACATGGGCAGTTACCCTACTGGAAGATATAATTGCCATCGGGGAAGACATCAAGCACATAAGGATGCAAGTGGCCCACATCGTTCACACATTCCACAGCTGAGAAACAGAAAGGACAGCCCTGTGAATGGCTAGAAGCTCTGCTGTGAACACACTACATGATCCTGGCAATAAATTGTGTTCAAAGCCAGTAGGAAACGTGAAAGCATATCCCACCTTATCGACTGTCTTAGAACCATTAGTGTACAAGGTGGTGGCACCCTGGAACTCTGCAAGGATGGCACATACAAGATGCCGGTAAACCATAGGAGCAACAGAGACCTTAGGACCCTGGAATAGATCGGTCCTAATCTGTGGTCTAAGCACCATCCAAGAGGGAGGGCGGGGGGGGGGGGGGCGGGGAGGGGGGGGGATATGGGAGGAAAGACAAGGGGTGTAGTCCAGAGAGTGGAGATGGAGATCCCAACAGAAAGAAGTGAGACGCATGCCAACTGGCAATCCCACCAGTGGGTGGGTGTTGGGAGGGAGACATCCCTCATTGGCGAAGAGCACAGAATACACAGGATGGTCAGGATATTGGTGAATTGCAATTGTGTAAGAAACAAGGAATTGGCTCTGTCAAATTTGTAGAGTGGGAATCCCTGCTACTGTGAGGAGACTATCAATAGGACTAGTGCGAAACGCACCAATAGCCAGATGCACCCCACAATGATGGACAGGGTCAAGGAGTTTCAAAGTGGAAGGAGCTGCTGAGCCATAAACCTGACTATCATAATCTAGTCTGGACAAGACAAGAGCACCGTAAAAACAGAAAAAAGAGTGGAATGGTCTGCACCCCAAGATGTGTAGGCCAGGTGTTGGAGAGCATTAAGCTTCCACATACGTGTAGTCTAAGTGGTGAATGTGGGGTAGCCATGTCAGCTCGTTGTCAAAAATAAGCCCCGAGAAACAGGACTGAGCTACAACATCGAGGAGCTGGTTGCCTGAATAAAATTCTGGATCGGGGTATATTGTGGGCAGTGACCCACACAAAGACCCATCGGATGGCGCCTTGGAGCTGGCACTCAGCAAATACTACAGAGTAGGAGCTGCACCAGATGCAAAAATTGTCGACGTACAATGCTGGTGTAGCAAGAGGCTCAACAGAGGTCACACGTCCATTGATGGGAATGAGGAAGTGCGTGACACTTAGCACAGAACCCTGTGGGATAGCATTCTCCTAAATCTGAGGGGCACTGACAAGTGGAGGCCGCCAATTGTGAAATTCAGATTCGATTCACACTGCGCATAATAAAAGCTCATGGCCAGAGGTGTAATGTGGCAAAGCACCAAGATGCACTTCTCAGCCGTTGTCGAGAAAATCGACAGTTAAAAGAAACCGTTGTGGTGAAATACTCTCTACGGTTAATAATTTTCTACAGCGTCGTGGTGCAGCGGTAAGCGCTCGGGTTCGTAATCCGAAGGTCACCGGATCGAGTTTTTTGTAAAATATATATATGAATTACAAAAAACTAATAATAAAAAAAAGTTGCATGCCGCGGGATTCGATCCGGTGACCTTCGGATTATATATATAGTTGCATGCCGCGAATTAATGAATTGCTTATGCATGTTGGTGAAGGCGGATCGCTCTCCAATTGTACCGCCTCCATTTTTCCGTTTGTTTAACAGGGTGTACCAAAGCTCTCACGCCCGAACTGATTTTCGACGATGTTATAAGTTGCACTAGGGACCGCATCTACCTTCTTTCGAAGTTAGCAGGCAACTACGCTGTTATGCGGCGGCTCGTTTCGGCCCATTCAACATCTGTCCATCAAGTGTAACGAGCGAGTAACGGAATTTATATTTCATACCTGCCACAGCAAATTTGTGTTCGTGGGGTCTCTATTCTAATTCGTACTCCGGAGATGGGAACTTGCTCTTCAATATATCCTCTCTTCCCGTTACCCACCAGGCCTCAATCTCCGCTAATTTCAAGTTGCCGCCACTCACACCTCACCTGTCATTCAACATCATCTTTGCCTCTGTACTTCCGCCTCGACTGACATCTCTGCCCAAACTCTTTGTCTTTAAATATGTCTGCTTGTGTCTGTATATGTGTGGATGGATATGTGTGTGTGTGCGAGTGTATACCCGTCCCCCTTAAGGTAAGTCTTTCCGCTCCCGGGATTGGAATGACTCCTCACCCTCTCCCTTAAAACCCACTTCCTTTCGTCTTTCCCTATCCTTCCCTCTTTCCTGATGAGGCAACAGTTTGTTGCGAAAGCTTGAATTTTGTGTGTATGTTTGTATGTCTATCGAGGTGCCAGTGCTTTCGTTTGGTAAGTCACATCATCTTTTTTTTATATATATATATATATATATATATATATATATATATATATATATATATATATATATATATATATATATATATATATATATATATATATATATATATTTATTTTTGAATGACATAAAACAAATACTAAAAAAAAAAAAAGTTGAATGGCGCAAGATTCGATCCGGTGACTTTCGGATTACAAACCCGAGCGTTTACCGCTGCGCCACAACGCTGTGGAAAATTGTAAATCGTAGAGAGTATTTCACCACAACGGTTTCTTTTTAACTGTCGGTTTTCTCGACAACGGCTCAGAAGTGCATCTTAGTGCTTTGCCACTTTACACCTCTGGCCATGAGCTTTTATTATGCGCAGTATGAATCGAATCTGAATTTCACAATTGGCGGCCTCCCCTTGTGAGTGAAGTGCCAACTCAAACCTGGAAGAGCCAGTGAGATAAGAATTTGTGGATAAAAATCTGAAGGGGGCCATAGAAGCCCCAGTCATGAAGGGTAATTAAAATGTGATGGCGCCAAGCCATGACTTACGCCTTATAAAGAAGACCATGACAAGGTGCTGGCAGTGAGTAAAAACCTGTCGGATGGCTGATACAAATTGGAGTAAATGATCAGTTGGAGATCGCCCTGCCCAGAAGCCACAATGATATGGGGACAAAAGGTCCCGAGATTCGAGTACCCAACATAATCTGAAGCTGATCACCCTTTCGAGCAGTTTACAAAGTACATTCGTCAGGCTAATTAGGCAGTAGCTGTCTAGAGATGTTGGGTTTTTCCCGGTTTAAGGACGGGGATAACTATATTGTCTCACCATTGTGACGGAAAAGCACTCGAGCCAAATCTGGTTTGAGACCCTGAAGAGCTGTTGCCTCTGGGAAACTTCCAAGTGTTGGATCATCTGGTTGTGGATGGAATCGGGGCCTAGGGCTGTCTCTCGTGAAGAGCTAAGAGTTGGGTTGCTTTGGGGAAGGAGACCAGACAGTGAGGTCATCGGTCTCATCAGATTAGAGAATGATGGTGAAGGAAGTCGGCCGTGCCCTTTCAAAGGAACCATCCCGGGATTTGCCTGGAGCGATTTAGGGAAATCACAGAAAACCTAAATCAGGATGGCCAGACGCGGGATTGAACCGTCGTCCACCCGAATGCGAGTCCAGTGTCTAACCACTACGCCACCTAGCTCGGTAAGAGCTAAGAGCCTGCACCCATTCCCTTTCAGTGAAGGATGCATTATAGGGCTCACTGTGGTGCGGGATGAAACAGAAGGGGGGTCTGTTCAACTCTGTGTTTCTGCCGGAGGAAGTAAGCAGTGTAGGAACAGGACGACAATGCCATTGTAAAGTTTGTCGCAAGGTGTTCAGCGAGGACCAATGGACTGGCGCATACAGCACCTTGGAGGTTCAGACTCTGAACAGTTTACTGTCGCTGGTGGCCCAGAAGGCTACAGAGCTTGGACCAAACCTGCGATGGAGAGGCATATGACCCCAGGGTGGAACATGGTGCTCCCAGCATTCTTTTTACTCCACTTAAGAAGGTAACGAGCCTTAGCACAGAGACGTTTAAAAGTAAGGAGGTTGGTCTGTGAAAGGTGTCAAATCTCTGCAACGCCCATCGGCAGTCCTGGACAGCAACAGCGACATCCTTGGTCCACCATGGTACCGGTCGATGATGAGGGGGACCTGTGGATTGGGGGACAGCAGTGCCAGCAGCATGAAGAATAGTGGCAGAGATGCCTTGCATGTATATATCAATGGAATTCGAGACCGAGGTGTCAAAGTTCAAAGCAGATGCATATAAAGGCCAACTGGCCCTCCAGCATGCCCAACATGGGGACCTGTCTGCCTGGCAGCAGCAGGGAAACGATAGAATCACTGGAAAGTGGTCACTGTCACAAAGGTCATCATGGGATGATCAATGCAGGGAGGCCACAAGGACAGGGGACGAGATTGTGAGATCGATAGCAGAGAAGGTGCCATGGGTGGCACTGAAGCGGGTAGGGGAAGCAATATTGAGGAGACACAAATAGAAGTCCCTGATAAGTTGGTCAATTATGGGCATTGAAGTCCCCAAGGAGGAGAAATGGGGGTTGGAGTTGCTGGATTAAGGTAGACAGTGCAACGTAAGAAAGTGGCGTACCTGAAGGGAGATAGACATTGCAAACTGTTATTGCTGGAGTCGTTTGCAGTCGAACCACTATCGCTTCTAAGTTGGTACTTAGGGGGATCCAGTCACTAATGACATCGGAGCGAACCAAAGCACAGCACAGACCCACCAGATGCTACCCCAGAAACAGCATGGTTCTGGCCGAATAGCCAATAACCACGAAATGTTGGTAAGTGGTCAGCACGGAAATGCGTTTCTTGAAAAAAAGACCGAATGCAGATTAGGAGGAGACAAGACGTTGCATTTCCAGTATGTGACTATGGTATCTGTTGCAATTCCACTGGATGATTGTGTGGCGAGAATCCAATGTAGACATGAAGAAGCCGAGGACGAGGTCAGGTCACTCGTCACCGACAAGAATGGAGTAACATCCATAGATAAGATGTCAGACTCAGGTTGCGAAGGGGGAGATGGCACCTCCAGGGGTACCGGGGGCACCTTGTCTCGGGATTTATGTTTCTTCTTATTCTCTTTCGAAGGTGGAGGAGGGCAGGGCACAGGGGGAGTACAGGCTTCTGCAAGATCTGGAACCGAAAGAGTGGGCGACCTTGGGGTGCACACATGGTGTACCTCATTACCGAGTGGTGATAAGAGTCTTCTGGCTTGAGAGACGCCGGTGAGAGGAGTCCCATGAGGGAGCCCAATCACTGGCAGATGCCAAAGAAGGGGGGAGAGGGATAGAGGCAAAAATTGAAGAAAGTGACACTGTATGGAGTCTCTCATACTTTTGGTGAGCCTCAGCATGCGACAAGCTATCCAGGGACTTGTAGTCTTGGATCTCCTTTTCTCTCTTGTAAGTCAGGCAATCCAGCAAGCGAGGGGAGTGGTGGTCAGCACTATTGACACACACAGGTGGTGGAACACGGGCTTCCCTCATGGAGTGGGTGGCCACAGTCACCACACAAAGGGTCCACCGTACAGTGGGAAGACATATGCCCAAAACGCTAGCAATGAAAGCACTGCATAGGCGGAGGGACATACGGCTTCACATCATCTGTAGCACATAACCTTGACCTTCTCTGGGAGGGTGTCTCCATCAAAAGCTAGAATGAAGGTGCCAATATCGGTGCAGTTATCTTTGCGAACATGTCGAACTAAATGAACACCATGCCGCTCCAGATTAGCCCGGAGTTCCTCATCAGTTTGCAGGGTGAGGTCCCTACAAAAGATTACTCCCTGGACCATATCCAGAGATTAGTGAAAACTGGTAGACACCAGGGCATTGCCAACAAGATCACAGGCACAAAGAGCTGTGGATTGGGTGGTAGAACAAGCTTTGATCAATAGGGAGACCGACCGCATCTTACTAAGAGACTCCACTTCACCAAACTTCTCCTCGATGTTTTCCATGAAAAACAATGGCTTTGTGGTGGTGAATGTGTTCCCATCCATCCTCGTACAGATGAGGTAACGGGAAAGGGTTTCATCCCAAGACTGCGAGCCTGGCCCTCCTCCCATGGTGTAGCCAGGGAAGGGAAGGTTGCCAGGTCACATAAAGCAGCATTCAATGATCCCTCACCATTCGAAGAGACAGCCGTTTGAGAACAGCCAAATTTTTGCAGCTTGATACACTTCATGTGCTAAGCATCTGTCCTGATACCACCCACTCCGAGCAGGGGCTTTCCCCATGGGCACCACCTAGTCACAGCAAGGGCCGTCTGGCACGGAGGCCGTTGTTGGGAGTTCCTATGCTCTAAGAACACAAGAACCACTCCTAGGCATACATGGGGAGGGAAAAGCTCAGGTACCAGTAGTGTGATCCCTGTGTTGTCCGGGGGCTCAGCCATGTGGGTACGTAACAGCCCCACCACACAGACTGTCTACACGTGCTGGTGACCTAGTATAGTGGAAGGGGGAGAAGGGAAGGGAGAGGAGAAGGAAGGGGGGAGAGGAATCCACATCGTAGATGCTAGGGAGGGAATTCTTCCTCATATGGCTCACACTAGAAACAGGAAATTTGGAAGTGGAGGTCAAAGCTCAAGTGGGGACCTAAACGCCAAAAAGGATGAAAGAACAGACAAAAGGAACAAATTTGCAACCAATACAGGAAACCAGGTGGATAGCCAGGCCAACAGAAATCAGAACACAGAGATGGGAAGGAGTTGGGGGTCATCAGTCTCATTGGATTAAGGAAGGCCAGACACAGGACTGAACCGTCGTCCACCCGACTGCGAGTCCAGTATACTAACCACTGCGCCACCTTGCTTGATGAAGGAGATGGCAACGCGGAAGCAGCAAGCCTCCAACTTCCATGTTTTATGATGAGACATGGATGTTACATACTTCAATGCCTACTCATAGTTTCACTGTCCTTCATGTATATTTCAAAGATCTTCACAACAGTGGCACATGACAACTGATCAGCTTTGCTGTTTCAGAATTGCTCAGTGTATGTTGGCCCGTGCTGCCAAAGTTCTTTCACCTATGTTGCAGAAGTTTTGCTGGGAACCCCTTACACATCCTCCATATAGTCCCTAACACTCCCCATATGGTTCCCATATTGTTTGAGCCCTGAGAAAGATATTTGTGGCTGTTGATTTGTTTCAGACAATGAGATGCATGCCCGGATACAACTGGCATTCTGTAGGCAACTGCAAACATTTTTCCATGAAGGCACTGACTGTCTTGTCTCTCATTAGTTATAATGATTACTTTGGAAATAATAAGCACTTTGCTTGCTTTTTTCCATCTGTCTTGTTTTCGTTTGACTGCCCCTTACATATTAGTGTGACACAACATTAAATTGTGTGAAAAAGTTTCATGTACAGTAGCATTATGAAACTAGGATTACTAGCACAGCAAAACCCAAATTTTTCACTTAAATTTGCAGGGCACTAAAGTGATCTAAAAAATAAATGAGAAAATCTCGCAGGATTAAAAACTTTTTGAAGCATAAGTTACAAAATTCCACATTAATTCACTACTTATCTGAAACCTTTCAATGAAGTAATTCATCAAGCAGGACCTTACTCTCAATGTCAAACAGTTTACCTTTTTCAGTTGCCATTGTAGTGCAGAATTAAGAACTCAGAAGAAGATTTAGAAATGTGATATAAAAGTAAGTGTTAAAGCTGCTGTACATTGTTCTGTCTCTGGATGACTCACTTGTCTATCAGACACTGTGAAATACTAGAAATTAATGATAATGTCATTTCATGGTAAAAATCTGTGATTTATTTATTTATTTATTTATTTATTTATTTGATAAGACAAACGCATTCAAACTGAAATAACCTCAATTAAAAAGGATGAATTTTGAAGATATGTTTTATTTCTCAATACTGACTTCGTTGTAGAGTGCTGATGAAGTTAAAATTATCGTAAGTACATGGAACTGAGAAGAACACTACATGCCAAAAATGCATCACGATTTCAAAATTTGTTAGACCTAGACTAGAATTAAGATTTTTTATCTCTCCATTTAAGTGGGTGGTATGGAGGATGCAACATGTTATCTTGGATGGAAATTCATCTAGAGTGGTAGTTAAATAACTTCACGCAAGTTCCAACCAAAGAAGTTGGAATAAGGAGAGAGATCCTTACACTGCAAAAGTGAAGCCACCTACAACATACCGGCATGTCCATAACATTTGGCGTTGAGTGTGTATTCACACTGCATTTGAGTGATACTTTGTACTGTATTAAAATAGACACTCAGAAATGACTGCTAATTAGACTTATGAAAGCTAAGAGGGCAAATGTCACACAGTACTTAACTAAAAAACTCACTTCCTGGTCAGTGCCATCTTCCCTTATTCTAACCTCCTTGGTTCCAATTAAATGTGTTGGGATCCTTGCTGCAACATTACATATTAATGATCTTGCAGGTAATATTAATATTAAATCTTGACTTTTTGAAGATGGAACAGTAATCTATTAATAAACTAAGTTACTGCCTAAAAAAAAAATGCACAAATTTTAAGTCAGATCTTGATAACATTCTGAAATGGTGCAAAGGTTGGCAACTTGCTTTAAATTTTCAGAAATGTGAAATTGTGTACTTCATAAAATCAAAACACGTAATATTCTGTGACTATAACATCAACGACTCACAGATGGAATCAGTCAACTCCCGTAATACCTGGGTGCCACATTTGTAAGGAGATTAAATTGAATTATTGCAAAGGATTATTACAGGTGAAGCATGTGGCAGATTTTGTTGCAGTGTTAGAACATTAGAGAAAAATGATCATTCCACAAAGGAGATTGTAGTGCATGCACAACACTTGTTCAACCAATCCTACAGTGTTGTATAAGGAACATGTATCAATGGGATTGACAAAGTATACTGAATGGAATAAAAAGAAAGGCAGCACAAATGGAAACAGGATTGTTTTGCCCATGGGAGAGTGTCATGCAGATGACAAAATAGCTGACCTGGCAAATACTTGAAAGCAGGCACAAACTAACCCCGAAGAGGCCGACTTACAAAAATTCAAGCAGCAGCCTCATATGATTAATCTAGGAATATTCTAAAAAACCTCTTCATATTGTTCTCACAGGAATCACAAAGACAAAATTAGACTAATTACAGTACACCCAAGGTATTTAAGCAATCTTTTTTCCCATTCTCTGTACGATTGGAAAGGGAAAAAAGCACCGACAATTGGTGCAATGGGAAGTACACCCGCCATGCACTTCGCGGTGGATTGCAGCATATGGACTTAGATATAGGTATTGAGACATCTTACCAAGCTTTTCCAATAGAAATCCTTGATTTGCAATGTGACACAGTACTGAGGGACAAATTTCAGACACTCTGTGACTCTACGGTAATTTGCCTTTGAAACAGTTCCTGGAACTTCATACATAGGCTGCTGTAATACTGTGTTGCAAGGCATGGATAACTGAAGTACTTTTTGCCAATTGTGGAAATTTACAAATTACAATCAGAAAGCTCTATATTGAACCACATGCGAAAAATTTAGACAGTGCTGCAGTAATCTTGTTGTTGTTATGGTCTTCAGTCCTGAGACTGGTTTGATTCAGTGCTCCACCCTACACTATCCTGTGCAAGCCTCTCCATCTCCAAGTAACTACTGCAACCTACATCCCTCTGAATCTACTTACTGTATTCTTAACTTGGTCTCCCTCTATGATTTTTACCCCACACACTTCCCTCCAGCACTAAATTGGTGATCCCTTGATGCCTCAGAATGTGTCATACCAACTGATTCCTTCTTTTGGTCAGGTTGTACCACAAATTTCTCTTCTCACCAATTCTACTCAGTACCTCGTCATAAGTTATGTGATCTACCCATCTAATCTTAAGCATTCTTCTGTAGCACCACACCTTAAAAGCATCTATTCTATTTTGTCTAAATTGTTTACCATCAATGTGTCTCTCCCATACATGGTTACACTCCATACGAATACTTTCAGAAATGACTTCCCGACTCTTAATTCAATCTTGATGTTAACCAGTTCTCTTCTTCAGAAATGTTTTTCTTGCTATTGCCAGTCTACATTTTATATCCTCCCTACTTCAACCATCATCAGTTATTTTGCTCTCAAAATAGCAAAACTTAGCTACTACTTTAAGTGTCTCATTTCCCAATCCAATTCCTTCAGCATCACCTGATTTAATTCGACTACACTCCATTGCCCTTGTTTTGCTTTTGTTGATGTTCTTCTTTCAAGATACTGTCCACTTCGTTCAACTGATCTTGCAAGTCCTTTGCTGGCTCTGACAAAATTGCAATGTCGCCGGCAAACCTTGAAGGTTTTATTTCTTCTCCTCGGACTTTAATTCTTGCTCCAAGTTTTTCTTTTATTTCCTTTACTGCTTGCTCAATATACAGATTGAATACCATCGGGGATTTCACACTTGTCAGAACTTGCTTCCTTTGGAATTGGGATTATTATATTCTTCTTTAAGTCTGAGGCCATTCTGCCTGTCTCATACATCTTGCACACCAGATGCAAGAGTTTTGTCATGGCTGGGTCCCCCAAGGCTACCAGTAGTTCCAATGGAATGTCGTCTACTCATAGGGATTTATTTCGACTTAGGTCTTTCAGTACTCTGTCAGATTCATCAAGAAGTACCATATCTCCCTTCTCATCTTCCTCTATGTCCTCTTTCATTTCCATAATATTGCCTGTAAGTGCATCTTCCTTGTATAGACCCTCTACACACTTCTTCCATCTTTCTACACCTACATCTACACAGATACACTGCGAATCACTTTTAAGTGCCTGGCAGAGGGTTCATCGAACAATAATTCTCCATTATTCCAATCTCATACAGTGCGCGAAAAAAACAGACACCTATATCTTTCAGTGCGAGCTCTTATTTCCCTTATTTTATTATTGTGATCATTTCTTCTTTCTTTCCATTCTTTGCTTAGGACTGGTTTTCCATCTGAGCTCTTGATATCCATACAAGTGGTTCTCTTTTCTCCTCCACCAAGGCATCTGTAGTTTTCCTCTAGGCAGTATCTATCTTACACCTAGTGATGTACGCTTCTATATCCTTACATTTGCCCTCTAGCCATTCCCACTAAGCCATTTTGCACTTCCTATTAATCTCATTTTTTAGACGTTTGCATTCCCTTTTTTCCTGCTTCATTTACTGAATTTTTATATGTTCTCCTTTCATCGATTAAATTGAATGTATCTTGTGTTACCCAAGGATTTCTACTAGCCATCGCCTTTTTACCTACTTGATCCTCTGCTCCCTTCACTATTACATCTCTCAAAGCTACACATTCTTCTTCTATTGTATTCGTGTCACCTGTTGTTCTCAACTGTTCCCTAAAGCTCCCTCAGAAACCCTCAACAACCTCTGGTTCCTTCCATTTACCTAGGTCCCATCTCCATAAATTACTGCCTTTTTGCAGTTTCTTTAGTTTTAATCTGCAGTTCATAACTAATAAATTGTGGTCAGAGTTCACATCTGCCCTTGGTAATGTCTTAAAATTTAAAATCTGGATCCTAAATCCCTGTCTAAGCACTATATAATTATGTAAGTCTGCATGCTTTCGTGGTCATTGTCACTATAGATTAAATCTTCTGGGTTATTAGGCTGCGTCATATTTCCTTCTAAAATAATCGACGTTTCGACCGCTCTCCTGGGATCTCCTTCAGGATGCTTCGGCGTCCACTAATAGCTAGACAGCTGATGTGTTTCTGGAACCACAGAACTATCAGGCTAAAGCAAAAACACAAATAGGGAAAATGAAAGAAGATGAAGGACATTGTGATAATGAAATCCCCATTCCTAGTTTTTCTGTATAAGCCTGACTCTCAACAAACGTAACACATCACCACTAAAGTATCTCTGCTTCCGTCCAAGTAATATCATTGATTGTTTTGCTGCAGTTGATGTTTTATGATTCACCTATGCTACTTTAACACCCATTTTTGACATTTAACATTCACACCAACACTAACATAATTTATAATTCCAAACCAGGGTGATGTCTTCCCTACAATAATTTCTATATTCATTAATGGTTAGCAATAATTATTCCTCCTCAATAAAAATTCACAATTTTTAACAGATATTTTCATTTAAGCTTTCATGATGAGACACTAGTTTCACTATGGAACGATTTCTTTTTTCTTTCATTTCTTGACATTTTTTTATCACACATCATTTTACCCATTTCCTAACTGGAATTTACTTTTGATGGTTAGCACAGAATATTTTCAACTTACTTATAAATTGAGATTCATCAGCTAAAGGAATGAAGCACAACAGTTAGGAATGAAATCACCAGGTAGTGTAAATAATCCTAAAAAATGGCTACAAATAGGACACTGACATCAGTATCTCTCCACTGGAAGAAATAGTAATGCATAGCCCCTACAGCAATATTGCAAATTATTTTAATAATTTTGGGCCATACACAGAAAAATAGGTGGGAATTTAAGGATAAACTGACTAAACCAGAGGTTGTACAGAGTTTCAGGGAGACCGTAAGGGAACAAATGGCAGGAATGGGGGAAAGAAATACAGTAGAAGAAGAATGGGTAGCTTTGAAGGATGAAGTAGTGAAGGCAGCAGAGGATCAAGTAGGTAAAAAGACGAGGGCTAGTAGAAATCCTTGGGTAACAGAAGAAATATTGAATTTAATTGATGAAAGGCGAAAATATAAAAATGCAGTAAATGAAGCAAGCAAAAAGGAATACAAACGTCTCAAAAATGAGATCGACAGGAAGTGCAAAATGGCTAAGCAGGGATGGCTAGAGGACAAATGTAAGGATGTAGAGGCTTATCTCACTAGGGGTAAGATAGATACTGCCTACAGGCAAATTAAAGAGACCTTTGGAGATAAGAGAACCACTTGTATGAACATCAAGAGCTCAGATGGAAACCCAGTTCTAAGCAAAGAAGGGAAAGCAGAAAAGTGGAAGGAGTATATAGAGGGTGTATACAAGGGCGATGTACTTGAGGGCAATATTATGGAAATGGAAGAGCATGTAGATAAAGATTAAATGGGAGATATGACACTGCGTGAAGAGTTTGACAGAGCAATGAAAGACCCGAGTCGGAACAAGGCCCCGGGAGTAGACAACATTCCATTAGAACTACTGACGGCCTTGGGAGAGCCAGTCCTGACAAAACTCTACCATCTGGTGACCAAGATGTATGAGAGAGGCGAAATACCCACAGACTTCAAGAAGAATATAATAATAATTCCAATCCCAAAAATAGCAGGTGTTGACAGATACGAAAATTACTGAACTATCGGTTTAATAAGTCACAGCTGCAAAATACTAGCGCAAATTCTTTACAGATGAATGAAAAAACTGGTAGAAGCGGACCTCGGGGAAGATCAGTTTGGATTCCTTAGAAATGTTGGAACACGTGAGGCAATACTAACCTTACAACTTATCTTAGAAGAAAGATTAAGAAAAGGCAAACCTACGTTTCTAGCATTTGTAGACTTAGAGAAAGCTTTTGGCAACGTTAACTGGAATACTCTCTTTCAAATTCTGAAGGTGGCAGGGGTAAAATACAGGGAGCGAAAGGCTATTTACAATTTGTATAGAAACCAAATGGCAGTTATAAGAGTTGAGGGGCATGAAAGGGAAGCAGTGGTCGGGAAGGGAGTGAGACAGGCTTGTAGCCTCTCCCCGATGTTATTCAATCTGTAATATTGAGCAAGCAGTGAAGGAAACAAAAGAAAAATTTGGAGTAGGTATTAAAATCCATGAAGAAGAAATAAAAACTTTGAGGTTCGCCAATGACATTGTAATTCTATCAGAGACAGCAAAGGACTTGGAACAGCAGTTGAACGGAATGGATAGTGTCTTGAAGGGAGGATATAAGATGAACATCAACAAAAGCAAAACGAGGATAATGGAATGTAGTCGAATTAAGTCGGGTGATGTTGAGGGTATTAGATTAGGAAATGAGACACTTAAAGCAGTAAAGGAGTTTTGCTATTTGGGGAGTAAAATAACTGATGATGGTCGAAGTAGAGAGGATATAAAATGTAGACTGGCAACGGGAAGGAAAACGTTTCCGGAGAAGAGAAATTTGTTAACATCGAGTATAGATTTAAGTGTCAGGAAGTCGTTTCTGAAAGTATTTGTATGGAGTGTAGCCATGTATGGAAGTGAAACATGGACGATAAATAGTTTAGACAAGAAGAGAATAGAAGCTTTCGAAATCTAGTGCTACAAAAGAATGCTGAAGACTAGATGGGTAGATCATGTAACTAATGTGGAGGTGTTGAATAGGATTGGGGAGAAGAGAAGTTTGTGGCACAACTTGACCAGAAGAAGGGGTCGGTTGGTAGGACAAGTTCTGAGGCATCAAGGGATCAGCAATTTAGTGCTGGAGGGCAGCGTGGAGGGTAAAAATCATAGAGGGAGACCGAGAGATGAATACACCAAGCAGATTCAGAAGGATGTAGGTTGCAGTAGGTACTGGGAGATGATGAAGCTTGCGCAGGATAGAGTAGCATGGAGAGCTGCATCAAACCAGTCTCAGGACTGAAGACCACAAAAACAACAACAACACAGAAAAGAAATTAATCAACACAGAAAAGAAATTAATTCACAGAGTACTGAGATTAAGGGCCGGGGGTGTGGGGGTAGTTTGGAGTAACAAGCGGTGTAAGACATGACATACAAGATTCAGTGTTACTTCCTTCCAGGTGTGTGACCACTTGCAACTATGACTGCTCCATGACGTGCTGCACCCTTGCATAACAATGTGATTAAGTTCAAGCAACAAAATAGTTATCATGGGTAAAGAGTTATTGACATCACTGATTTTATTTCTAATCAAAGGCCTCTGTGTCAGTGACATGTTCACGGGTAAGGGGCCTGCTGGGCTTTCAAGGATATTCAAAACAAATAATGAGATTCTTTCATCTTACATTCCTCGCTCCTATAATAGTGATGAGAACAATATATGAAAACACAGGACAAAATAAATCTATATGACACAAACAGGAAAATTATTGGTGGACACTATTGTTAACAATTGAATATTATCAATCTCTATTTGAAATGCATCAAGTTAATCACTTGTGGGAACTTTCCACACTATCAAGTTAAAAGAGGTATTCGAAGTACCAATGGACTACAGATGATGTACCAAAACAAAAATGCACCATAAAGATGCTAAAAAAGGAAAGAACGAGGATACATAATAAAACTACCACTTAAAACGACAAACAAAAATTAGTAAGCAACAGTTTAGCAGTTCAGGTAATTGAGCACCTAAAAAGTTCAGAACAGGAGTAATAAAACGAGGTAGAAAGGCTTACAAAAATTTAAAGGCATCTTTGTCTGAGCAAAAGAATGCAAGCACTGGAAAAATTAATAACACATATACAGAATCATTAATAGTGTGCTTCTGGGTATACAGCAAAGTTGTTCTTTAAATTTTCAGTAAAAGTCTTGATGAAACCTACTAGAGGTAGATAGTGGTCAAGAAATGTGTAAGGTTCTGGAGTATCACTGGAGAACATTGGAAGTAATTAAATGGCAATGGTGGGGACACCAAGACATGGTGGGTTAAAAAAAAAGGCAGAGATGGTTTTGATACATGGTGTTACACAAGACTTCAGAAAGTAGTGTGTTGATAAAGAAGAAATTCACACAAATCGCTCAGAATAAGTGAGTAAACAACACGGGAAACATCTCTACAGAAGAAAGTGTACCTTCTTCAGACATGTGTCACCCATGCATTTAGAAATTTATAAGAATTACTTTTAGTTTAGAATAAAAGGTTGCACAAAAACATACAACACACAAAGCAATGACTGAGGGCTGTAACAAGTTTTTGCTGCGGCACTTGAGAGTCAGAAGCCTTACTAATCGCCATACAATGTGATCATGGGCTGCAATACTTCTATTTAGGTAACTGTTGCTTAAAGTAGTCTTTCCATTATATAAAAATGTCACTTATGGATTTTACTTGCGTAAATGAATCTAGTGACGTGTACTGAGATCTGAATAGAATACGCCAATTTGTCTGTAGCACTGAGATACCGGTACACCGTAATTTATTATGCATGCAAACCATTTGAACAGTACTTGTTACATACAACAGACTGTCCCTTGTTTGTTGAAAAGTTATATGATGAACAGAGAATGCAGAAGACTGTCCAGTCCTTAAAATCATGTTCACTGATGCCTTTCTTAGCTAACGTTTAACAGATACTACAGACTAAAAGAAAACTTTTAACTAAACAAATATAACACTGGTGAAATATTTTGCAAATACTGAATACTCCGAAACATTGCGTACTATTGTACACAATGCAGTTTTCATAGTGCTGGCAGAAGTCGGTATTTCACCAAAAAATCTACGCAACATTGCTGATTTTGTGATTGTTTTCAATCTATAAACAATTCATACTGAACTGTAGCCTTGCGATTTCTTGCAAACATAACAAGGTTAATCACCTCTACAAGATAGTATTACGTTAACACACGAGACGTACTACAATGCATATCACCAATGAAAGCAACAACTAACCGTAATGGGTAAGTATGCGTTAATCTTCTCAGCAAGCCGTAGCCTCGCTCCTTCTTCTCCATAAATATGAATAACAAATCTGTTCATTTTAGAACAAAGCCGGCATATGAAGCCTGTAATTACTGCTTTGTCTATACTACCCATTGCGATAAATACAATACTATCAAAATAAATATAAATATCTACACAAAGCAAAATCCGCATATACTGCAAAAATTGTGACTACATGCAAACACGGTATATGTAAAGGCCAGAGAGTAGGTAAGTGACGAATAGCAAGTGCTACGCAAGTACGCATCTCTGATCCCGCCGACAAACAAAGAGCTACGACCCGCCGCAAAAACAGTTCCTGACAGTCTTATTCTTTGCGGCACACGGTAGTAATTAGGCGAATTACTACAATTTTCCACGGGTTATATGAGAAGGAAACCTTATGTCTTACTCTGCTCAAACTGGATGCTACTGTAAGCTTAGGCGTATTGGTAACACTTCGTGGCGAGGTCCAGATTGAAATTTGGCAAACGCAAGGAGACCAATGAATGTGAAACACTGTATTCTGTTCTATTTTCAGTTTCAGGGTATCCCACGTTAGGCCCATTTCATTTTCCGTGGAAGATCAGTCCATATCTTCGTTCTCATCTGTTGTTGCAGCCCGAAGGACTACTGTTGATACTCTTCCCCTTTAATTCGCTTAAGAAGATTGTTAAATGCTTTTTTTCTTTTTTTACTGTTATTTCGTTCCCTCGCCTGTCGGGGTGGGGATGGGATGTGAGCAGAACACTGCCCCCTTCCATGGAGAGCATGAAATGAATATAACTTACAAACATAGTCTGAAGAAAAAAATTTAATGGTCAAAACATATGGCTGAATATTTAAGATTTTCAGTAAAATATAGTCTTTTTTCTACGCTGTCAACTGATGACAGCTTTCATAAAAAGGAGCACTTCAGTTCAGTGAAGGCACAGGACTTGGAGGTGAAGAGTATTGTTGGAGAAAGAGTGCTTCGGAAAGGATGTGGAATGGGAGAGCTGGAGAAGAAGACCCAGAAGTCCAGAAAAAGCGTTTATAAAGGGAGAGAGGAAATTGGCAGAGGAAGGGGCTAGGCATGGGGTGGAAGAGGAGTATTCTATTAAAGATAAAAGGATGGGTAGATCTCTGTGTAGATTTCATGTTCAGATAGGGGGAGGCAGCTAAAGTTTCATTGGGATACGATATGGAGAGTGCTCTAAAATAGATCCATTAGAGTACTAAGATTAATAATAGGTGATGAAATGTTAGGATGCTTGGAGTAAAGTTGGCAGGAAATTTAGGAAATCTGAAAGCGTTCATCAAAGGAGAGAAAAGACGATAAATGACTACGTTGCTAAACGATTCTAGAGTTGCATTGTTGGCAGACATGGAAGGAGAAGCGGAGTACATGGTATTTCAGGATTTGGAGGTAGTGAAAAATTATGATTCACCTGAAATCCAGGTGCCTTTGACATAACGAGGTATTGGTCAGACCAAGAATTTGTAGGTCTCAGTTGTGTTGGAAAGATACAGTCCCCAAATTCGGCCCGTTAGTAGTTTTCGTAGTTTTCGAACTTTGGTACCTTCACATGAGTTTCTTTGGGATTTGTGAAAGATGTTTCAATACGATTCTGCTATGATAGTCTTTGAACACCTATTCGACAACCAAATACATTTCATTCGCCATCTCTCTGTCTGTAAATCTATGCTTTGCTGCACGTGTGTTGTGCAGTAACCACAGTTTCTGTACTGGTGACAGTGGGACTGCTAGGGCTGGGTTGAAATATGACTGAACATATGCTTTCAACATTTTATTTAACAACCACATGAAATACACATTTACAAAAACTTTTCTAAAATTGGCTTTAATTTTAAACAAATCACTTGGGCTTCTAAAATAACAACATAGATTTATTTGCAACATAATGCTTCCTTGATAGAAGACCAAGGCAAGAGTTACTAAAAAATCATTTAAGCCTTGAGATAAACTGACACTGTTGTGTTCATCTGTATCATACTAGTGTAGAAGTTGTCAAATAATTCAAGTAAGCAAATAAATATGTGCAATTCACATATTTATTCACATATAAAAGATTACTTCCGAATTGTCCTTTGTGAGACGGTATGTGCCAAATTCGTGTGCCTTTTGAAATTCTGGATGCTAATATTTTACTGTCCACATCACTTCTGTGCAGTCTTTCATTGTGTCAGTACTAATGTGTGTTATGACATTTTGCGAAATTTCGGACAATTGCGAGTGCTGTGATAAATTCATATTATTATCGTCAATTGTAGATTTAAACTTAAATTGTTCTCTTTTAGAAATTTTATAATTTTTAATAACAGCATATCTGTCCTTGTTCCAAAACAATCGTTCCCTAATTTTACTGTATAATTATGTGAGAAATAGGTTCATTTTTGACCATTTTTGGGCATTCTTGAAAATTTTCGTAAGTTACAAATGTTGTGGGTAACTTACTTCATATGTAGCAAATTAGCGTTTGTGATAGAACAGCTCACCCCAAATTTCAGCGTATATCAACATGAATAAAAACTCATTTTTGAGAAATTACCACTGTCGTGTGAAAAAGATATTTTGTAGTAAATTTAGTTACTATAGCAAATATTATAGCAAACATACTGTGTTACATACTTTCCCTGTCAAGTGGAGTGTATGTTATCTATAGCCCATAACACTGTTTTCGACTTTCTTAGCAACTGTAACCTAAAAAGTTCTAGGAGACTAGCAATTTTTATCACATGCATTTTTGTTTACTGATTGCTTCAGTTCTTAAAGGGAATTAATAATATTGTATCTCAACAGGTCAAAAGATAATGAGCAGGCTTAGTTTAAAGTTATTTGTTCACTGTACTGGAAAACATTGCACCATCCATAATGCAGTTCCCAACATGAACACTGTTCTCGAATACATGATAAGTTAGATGACGTTCATAAGCAGCTAGAAATTGCTCTGACTACTGTCAAAATGATCGGCAGCTGCTGCAGATCCGAGTGTTGGGAGAGCTCCCGAAATTCGGACACTGGGGACACGATAGATACCTCAAGTGCTGTCCTCCCCTGTACATCTTGTCTCCCCTGTGGGAAGTATAGAATTTGTCACTGCTCGTCCACTTCTCTGCAAGTGGTCTGTCAGTGGTAGGTTTAGACATCCTATAAAGGGTAGACAGAGACCAGGGAGGACTCTAGGTGCAGTACCAATTCCCCTAATGAACATGTTCGAGGTGCAGTCATTCACTGAAACTAAAACTGAGTCAGTGGGACTCACTTCACTTGTTGAGAAACCTACTTTGTCATGTGTCAAGAGGAGGCAAACACAAAAGGGTATGGATCTATTAATCATTGGCAGTTCAAATGTATGGTACCCTGAAGCAAATGGCAGAAAGGGGCAGGAAGCAACATCATGTGCACTCAGTTTGTATGCCTGGAGGCCTCATTCACCATGCTGAAGAGGGTATTCCGACAGCCATTGAAGTAACCGTGTGCAACCAACTGCAGACTGTGGTGCACGTTGGAACAGATTATGCCTGTTGTGTGGGCTTGAAGGTCATACCTGGATCATTCCAGGGACTGGCAGAGAAGGTTGGGGAGCCAGCCTTGTGCATGTAGTTTCAACAAAGCTCACAATTTGCAGCATTGTCCTCAGAATTGATAGGGCCGCTCTCGTTCTCAGGAGAATGGAAGGACTGAACCAGAGACTCTGAAGGTTCTGTGACGCTGTAGACTGCAACTTCCTGAACTTGTGCCACAGGGTTGAGAATTTTAGGGTCTCCAAAGGGAGCAAATGTGCACTGCACATAAAAGACTGCTACCCAGCTAGCTGACCGTGTGGGGTGCACACGAGGTTTTTTTTTAGATTAGGCAACTCTCTACTCACTCCAGATAATGACAGTTGTAGGATATTCAGAAGTATTAGTATGAGATCCAAAGGAATGACGCCGAGAGTATTAAAATTCTAGAGGTTACTCGAACATTCCACGGCTGTACTGCCTGTCCATAGTGTCCAATGGGCACAAAATTTCGGCGATCAGACATGTCGCCATCGTCAGGTGCGCTGACAAACTGTGCTCCTGAGGGCGGGCGGCCGTCTTAAATTCCCTCCCCTCGCGAGGCGTTCTCTTCGCGGTCCGCGCCAGCGCATCAGTGGTCGGTGAGACGCTGGCGTCGGTGTATGTGGTGGCGTCGGTGTAACTGCCTCATCCACCCTAGTCACACGTTCGTTTCCTTTGCTGAGCGTATTTTTAATTAGACTCACTGCTGGTTCCCATGCCTTGCTGAGGTTGTAGCCGCAATCTCGGTTGATGAGTCCGTCCCTGGTATGAATTTCGATAGCCTCTCTAACGACGCTGTCCCAGTATTTAGATGTCTGTGCCAAGAACCTGGTATGTTGGTAGTTCATTTCGTGATTTTCGGACACACGGCGCTCTGCGACCGCCAACTCGTTGGGGTACCCAAGTCGAGTGTGCCTCTGATGTTCTCGGCAACGATCTTCGATGGTGCGCACTGTCTGTCCAATATAAGTCTTCCCACATTGACACGGAATCTGGTATATGCTGGCCTTCCGCAAACCGAGATCGTCTTTGACACTTCCCAATAATGCTCGCGCTTTATTTGGTGGGCAAAAGACAGTTCCTACTCGGTGTTTCCTCAATATTCCTCCTTTTTCCCCGATAGTGCGTCAGTATACGGTATGCAGGAAGTGGCTATCTCTTTCTCCGTGACTTCTTCCGTCTCCACACGCTGTACTGTAGAGGTGGGGTGGAGAGCGCGTCTGATCTGCCATTCCGAGTACCCGTTTTTCTGGAATATAGTTTTGAGGTATTCCAGCTCTTGGGGCAGATTCTCTGTGTCAGAGATGGTGTGCGCCCTGTGCACCAGTGCTTTTAGGACCCTTTCCTCTGTGCAAGGAGGTGGCAGCTATCCCCTTGCAAATACAGGACGGTGTGCGTTTTCTTCCTGTATACCCCGTGGCCCAGGGTGCCATCCACTCTTCTTTTGACCACGATTCCAGGAATGGTAATCTTCCTTCTGCTTCGGTCTCCATAGCGAATTTGATGTTCGGATGTATGGAGATAAGGTGTGTAAGGCAGTCTAGGAGCTTGTCCTTTCCATGGGGCCAGATCACGAACGTGTTATCCACATAACGTAGACAACAAGTAGGTTTCCATTTGGATGACGCAGAAGTTTCCTCCTCGAAGTACTCCATATAGAAATTCGCGACCACAGGCGAGCGTGGGCTCCCCAATGTGACTCCTTCTGTTGGTTCATAGTATTCTCCACTAAAGAGAAAATACATGAAGGTCAGAACGTGCTTGAAAAGGTCGGTTGTGTTCTCGTCAAATTTCTGTGCAATAAGCTCAACTGATTCTCGAAGAGCGACCCTGGCGAAAAATGAAACGTCAAAACTCACCAGGATATCTGAGTCTTTCAGCTTGAAGTTGTCGAGACGTTTTACGAAATCCACAGAATTACAAACGTGATGAGGGCAGTAACCCACATAAGAGCTTAGTAATTCTGCCAGGTATTTGGCCAGTAAATATGTAGGTGCCTTAATGTTGCTGACAATTGGGCGTAACAGCACCCCTTCTTTGTGGACTTTAGGGAGTCCATAAAGTCTTAGCAGTACAGGTCCTTGACGTGTCAATTTCTTGGGGACACCCCCTGCTAAATCTGCGTCCTTCAGAAGAGCTCTAGTCTTGTTCTCCACCTTCTTTGTCGGGTCAGCGTTGATCTTCCTGGAAGATTCGTCACTTAGCAGCTCTGCATCTTCTCAATGTAGTTCTTACGGGAAAGAACAACCGTAGCATTGCCTTTGTCAGCCGGTAAGACAACAATCTCAGGGCTCTGTCTCAGGTCCCGAATGGCTGCCCTCTCCCTGCTGGTAATATTCCACTTGATCGGTTTAGTTCTCGTCAGGGCACGGCAGATTTCCCGGCGTACTTCTTCAGCTGCTTCAGGTTAGCGGTTAATTGCAGAAGGATTCGCAATAAAGTGCTAAATTTTGAAGTGCACCTGGAAAGCAGCGAAGCTCATCTAAAGCTAGGTACAGGACGGTGGTTAAAGTATGAAGTTGATACCAGTGATATTTTGGAGGGAAATTTTAGTGTACATCGAAAGGGTAGGCTTATGGGAAATGGAGGTGGTCTGTTTGTCACAGTTGACAAAACACTCAAATACAACGATACAGAAACTGAAGCTGCATGTGAGATTGTTGAGCAAGACTGAGTATCAACAGTGGGCATAAAATGGTAACTACATCCTTGTATCGACTACCAGACTCACTGAAAACTTTAGAGGAAACGTCATTTCCCATGTACGTAAATTCTCTATTTATACTTTAATCGTCAGTGTAGACTTTAAACACCCAACAGCCCACTGACAAATTAAAATTTTGTTATTGGTGGGCATGGCAAGACATCCTGTGAAACACTACTACATACCTACTCTGAAAACTACTTTGAACAGATAATTCAGAACCCTATTCATCATGGAAATATAGGGTAGTTAGAAACAGTCTGAAAAGCTAGTAAGTGTGTTGCAGAGTAGGTGGGACTGAGAAATAATTAATCAGAAAAAAAATCGATATGTTGCACCATTTCCAAGTTAATTATCACTGAAGTTAACCAGTCAGGTTGTTGCACATACAAATTCAAGCGGTCCGCCAGAGATAGCATCGCCAAACAAGTCCTTCATTTGGTTTCCTAAAACCGAACAAAAGAGTGACACAAAAATTGGACATTGGACGGTAGTAAGGATCGAATCTGAGTCAAAGGTTGAACAGTCTCGTGCACTACCTTCTATGCTATGAGAACAACTGACAATCATTGTATCTGGCAGCGCACTTGAATTTGCGAGTGAAATGCCTCGAATGCCTATCTTAATGCTAATTAACTTGGAAATGGCGCAACATATCGAATTCTTTTCTTAAGAATTATTTCTCAGTGAAACCTACCCTGAAATCCCCTTGAAAGCTTTTCAGACTTTTTCTGACCAACCTGTAGGCTTTATTAGATCTAATGACAGTAAACAGATTTGACCTCTTTGAAGACTGGTATCAATGACCACGAGGCAGTTGTGACAACACTGATACCAAAGTACAAAGGGAAACTAAAACGAGTAGAAACGTATATACGTTCACTAAACTCAATAAAAAAGCGGTAGTGTCCTATCTCATTGAGGAACTTGAAACTTTTAGCACAGGACAGTAGCATGTAGAGGAATATGACTCAAGTTTAAAGGAATAGTTTACCAATCACTGGATAGATGTATATCAAGTAGAACATTTCATAATGGAAGGAACCTCCCATGATATACAGTCACTGTAAAGAAAGTTCTGAAGAAATAGAAACTACTGCGTAGTAAGCATAAAACAAAGCATAGGACTATAGACAGAGAGATACTGAATGAAATATGTTTTGGTTGTTAAGAGGGCAATGTGTGAAAAGTTCAATTACTCCACAGCAGAATATTTTCAGATGATCTTTCACAAAATCATCCAAAGAAATTTTGATCTCATGTAAAGGCTGTTAGTGGCACTACAGTTAGTGTCAACTTACCTGCAGATGAGACAGGAACTGAATTGACGTTAGCAAAGCAAAAGCAGAAATCCGTAACTCCATTTTCAGATGTTCCATTACACAAGAAACCCAGGATAGTTGCCCCAGTTTAATACTTGTGCCTTTGAAAACATGAATGAAACAGATATTAGTGTTTGTGATGTTGAGAAACAGCTGAAACTGTTGAAACTGAACAGAGCTCCAGGCCACAAACAACCATGCCCAGTAGTTGAAGGAAAGTGCAGGCCCTTTACAAGAAGGGTAGTACAAATGGTCCACAAAGCTACTGTCCAATATCCTTGCCATCAATTTTCTGCTGAATCTTAAAACATATTCTGAGTTCAAACACAGTGAGATATCTCTAACAGTATGACCTCCTCCATGCCAGCTTAGATTCCCTAAACATCGATCATGTGAAATCTAACTCTCGTTTTTTTCACATGACATACTGAAAGCTTTGGATCAAGGCAGTCAGGTAGATACAGTATTTCTTGATTTCTGAAAAGCATCTGATTCAGTGTCACATCAATGCTTATTACCAAAAGTACATCGTATAGGGTATCAAATGAAATTTGTGTCTGGATTGAGAATATTTTGGTAGGGAGGATGAAGCGAATTATCTCAGATGAACAGTCGTTGTTAGATGTAGAAGTAACTTCAGGTGTGTCCCAAGGAAGTTTGTTGGGGCCTTTGCCATCCATGATGTATATTACTGACCCTGCAGATAACATTAATAATAGCCTCAGGCATTTTGCAGATGATGCCGTTATCTGTAATGAAGACTGTCTGAAAGAAGTTGCATAAATATTCAGCCAGATCTTGATGATATTTCAAAGTAGTGCAAAGATTGGCAAATTGCTTTAAATATACAGAAATGTAAAACTGTGCACTTCACAAAAAGAGAAAACATAGTATCCTACGAATATCATACCAGTGAGCCACAGTCGAAATCGGTAAACCCATAAAAATACCGGGATGTGACGATTAGTATGGAATGAAATGAGACAATCACATAGGTTCAGGTGTGGGTAAATCAGGTAGCAGACTTTGGCACTAGTCTCCAAAAGAAACTGATTACAAATCACTTGTGTGACCATTCCTAAAATACTGCATAAGTTTGTGGAACCCATGTCAAATATGACTAACATGGGCTATTGAACTTGTAGAGAGAAGTACAGCATATATGGTCACACAGGTTTGTCTAACCCATCACAGAGATGGCGAAAGAACTAAATTGGCATACTATTGAAGATAGATGTAAACTATCATGAAAAATACTAGACTTACCACGATGCCTGACATGTCGAACACTATGCATATGAGTTAGCATGAAAAAAAGAATTTGGTTCAATGAGTATTGTTACACAAACTAGCATTTCAACTTCAACCTTGTGCTCAAAATCACGTGTGATTCGTTAGTCACATAATTATTTGGCAGCAGTGCAGATTAATATCCACAAAGTGCTTCTGTCTGCTTCTTATAAATATGATAATGTCTATATAATAGGCAGACTTAAACATATACCAGAACCAGAGTGAGCTGCATACAAAATAGATACACACACAGATCCAAGACTAACCTCAGTTCACACAGTTTCAAGAACTGTCTTTAATTGGCAATTCTAGGAATGTAGTACAGCCCTCTACATATAACTCCCTTAGGGATCTTGAGGACAAGATTATATTAATTACAGCAGGTGCCAGCGCATTTAAACACTCATTCTCCTGTGCTCCACATATGAGTGGAACAGGAAAAATCTTAATAACAGATATAATGGGAGCATACACTTCCATGCACAGTGGTTTGAAGAATATAGATGTAAATGTAGATATAGAAATTATATACAATTTAAATAAAACAAGGAGATAAATGAAATGACACTATATAAAATATCTAACATAGAGGAAATTCAGCTTTAGTTAATGGAGCCCATGGTCCTGCTGAATTATCTGCTATCAAGTAATTAGACTTACCACCATGCCTGACATGTCGAACTCTACATTACCCACAAGCATATGGGTTAGCATGACAAACAGAATTTGGTTCAATGAGTATTTGGCAGCAGTTCAGATTAATATCCACAGAGTACTTCCATCTGCTTCTTATAAATTTGATAATGTCTATATAGTAGGCAGACATACGAGGGCGGTTCAGAAAGTAACCTCCGATTGGTCACAGTGCGGGTTGTGGGGGGAGTAGCGACGCCATCTGTGCGTTCACGCACTCAACAGGTCAGTCAGCATCAAGCCGTGGTCGAGTGAACGTCGTACCTGCGCTAATTTAGTTTTTGTGGCAGTTTGAAATGTGTGCTGCAATAGAAAACCCCGCCAAATGTGAAGTGCGTGCTGTCATAAGGTTTTTTACAGCCAAAGGATATTCTTCAGCAGCTATTCATCGTGAGCTTTGTGCCGTGTACGGACCAAGAGTTATGAGTGAAGGAGTTGTCCGTGAATGGGTACGTTTATTTAAAAGTGGACGAGAAAACGTTCATGATGAAGAGAGGAGTGGTAGACCATCATTGGTGACTGACGAACTCGTTCAGACAGTTGATGCAAAAGTTCGTGAAAATCGATGTTTCTCAATGTCGGAGTTGTCTACTGGTTTTCCACAGATTTCTAAGACTCTCTTGTACGAGATAGTGACAGCAAGATTGGGTTACCATAAGTTCTGTGCACGATGGGTGCCCAAAATTCTTACCGACCACCACAAAACTCAAAGAATGGCCTCTGCGTTAGACTTTCTGTCACGTTATGAGGACGAAGGAGAACCATTGTTAAACAGAATCGTGACCGGTGACGAAACCTGGATTAAGTACGTGAACCCTGAGACAAAAGAACAATCAAAGATGTGGGCACATTCAAATTCGCCTACCAAACCAAGAAAAGCCTCGCAAGATTTTTCTGCCAGAAAACTGATGGCAACGGTGTTTTGGGATGCCAAAGGGTGTTGTTGGTTGAATTCATGGAACGTGGTACGACCATTAATCAAGACGTGTACTGTGAAACAATAAAAAAGTTACGACGGGCTATACAGAACAAACGCCGTGGTATGCTGACTTCCAGTATCGTTTTTTTGCATGATAACGCCCGTCCTCACTCTGCTCGCAGAACAATGGCCCTTCTTGAGTCCTTCAAGTGGGACGTTATCAACCATCCACCTTACAGCCCAGACCTGGCACCAAGTGATTATCACCTCTTCATGCATTTGAAGAAATGGCTCGGGTCACAGCAGTTTGATGACGACGAAGAGCTCAAAGATGCGGTCACAGGCTGGCTCCAGGCACAAGCGGGTGATTTTTATGCAGAAGGAATCTCAAAGCTTGTGAAGAGATACGATAAGTGCCTCAATCGCTATGGAGACTATGTAGAAAAATAGTGCAAAGATGTAGTTGTAAGATGTATATATTAAAATATTTTTATTTAACTTGGTGTATTTTTTTAAATCAACCGGAGGTTACTTTCTGAACGGCCCTCGTATAACATGTACCAGAACCAGAGAGATCTGTAATCAAAATAGATACACACACAGATCCAAGACTAACCTCAGTTCACACACTCCAGTAGGGCCACAGGACAGACTCTTTCACTGAAACTGCACTGGAAGAGCCATAATTGCAGCAAACAGCACATGCCTAATGCCAGCAATCTGCCTGCTGACAGTTATTTGAGCATGTCTTCCAGTGCTTCCTTTGACCTCCTTCTTGTCGTCAGCGTTACTCTTGGTGGTGTCCAGCGTTCTGTTCTTCCATGACTACCAGCTGCCCACATTGGCTGTGGATGGTGTTGGGTGTAACGGTGTTCTTGCCAGCAGTACCTCACACTGTAGCACTGTCACAGTCACAATTCGATTCACACAGCCTTCCAAATTGCCACAGATGTGTGACCCCTGGTGATGGCACATCCTCCCCGCCAAAAAACGTAACGTCCTGGGGGTAGGAACTAGGCCCTAAAAACTCCCACATGCCGATTAACCAACATGAAAGATTACTGTAAGGTATGCAGTGTTTACAACTTTCAGAGTATATAAAACAAAAAAATAAAATATCTTAATTTTAACTAAACCATACCATTAAATACTAAAGAACATTGATGTACAGAACAACTAACGTATACTGTGCAATAACGAATACCTGGTTACATTTTTGTTACTTTCAGAAAAGCTCCCCTCCCCCCCCCAGATATGGTTTACTCTTTCAGATATGGACACTGAAAATAAGTCTTCTCTTTGGATCCCTTATCATTAAGGTAACCAGAACCCTTCGATTTGAACAGGACCTCTGAAACAGGGCAAAAGCTTGCCCATGACCTAACTTGTCCCCTTGCTCACAACACCAATATTTTTGACATATGTCTGATACCTGGGTTTAATTATATGGGTCCTTCCCTATATTATAATACTGAGCAGTCCTTTCATGTTTCATTTTCACGTTTCTCCTTGCCTTCTTCCACATATCACAGATTTGCAGTCCTTTCCACAAAAAATCACTCAAGTGCGATAGGTTGAACAGGAGTGAATTATTTTGGGAAGGAAACATCATAGTGCTCAGACTATCCTCTTATGCCTCATGGACAGAAAGTGTTAAACACATAGTTCAACCAACACAAGGATGTATCCTACATAATATGATTATCGTGATGGAAGCCAATGAGCATTGTAGATACATTTCGTTTAACGCTCTCTGTAAATGAGGGAGTCGGGAGTAGTAGGGAGACGGTGGTACTGGTGCAATTTTAATATGGAATTGATATGCAAATTAATTAAATTAATCAATTAATCACCCCCATCCTCAGATGAAGTCATGTGTTTTCCCCTGCCAGCAGGTGGGTCCCCACCTCCTCCCACTCCCTATTGGCAGGAATTTCGAATTTTGGCGGGAATTTCGAATTTTAGTGGGAATTTCTTTCTCCCAAGGCTACAATGACGTCCCCCCCCCCCAGCTGAGAACTGGCTGGAAATTAAAAAATAGTGGTGCCCTTTCTGGGACTCGAACCACAGTCCATTTGGAAGGAAAGCCCAAGTGCACCCCCCAACACAATAATGCCACCAGAAGGGCTTGAAACTGGCAGTAGTCTATAGAACGCAGCATCCAATTACATAGGGGATATAAGATGGCTGGCGAAATAGTAAGAAGCCGCAGAAGCGTAAGTACCCCTTGCTTAATGTCTGTGTTTACTGTTGTGTGAGGAAGATGAAGACTTTGTGCTACTATTAACGCTTGTAACGATTTTTCGTCTTTGCTCATCAGTAGACGCAACATCCTCCAGCCTGTTGGGGTCTGCAGCAGTGAGGTGTCTCATCCTGTCGCACATGTGTCCCAGCCTGTCGCGCACCTGGTCAACTTGTTGTAGCAAAACAATGAGCTGTTATTGTGGACTACTGACACCCAACCAGCCCCTGGCACACGGAAGTGCACTGGGGTCTCTAATCAGACATGATGCAGGTCAGTACTGGATCCCATCACATGCGCCATTACAGAATATTCCAATGATACTGTATGGACAAAGTGAGGATGTAATGGATGAGATGATACCAATTAAGCCCTGTGCACCACTACTGTTCATTTCAGTGTATTATTTAACCGCAAGTGGTTCAAAGTGTGTAGATATTGGTTTAGAAGGATCCACAGGTAGAGACTGCCATGTCGTGATAGAGATTGAGAATGCAGTTGTTATGGCACAGACTAATACGGTTCCAAGTTATAAAACTTTAACAGAGTTCAACCACCTTGATGTTACACCACAATAAGCGGTGGACCAGGAAGCACAGTGATGCAAGATAGACAGGCATCACAGTCTACAACTCTACATTAGCTGAGTGAGAGAGAGCAAACGCAGTGGGAAAACAGAAAAGGATACAGGCTAAGCAAAATAACATGCATGCTCATTCATGTGGCGGACTGTCAGAAGAAGCAATAACGACACCCAGGAAAAACACTCATAGAACAATTTAACTACCTGCTAAGAGAGAATTAAAGCAAGGGTAGCAGAATAAGGAGGTCACATGCAGTCATCGCTAGTAAACTGCACCTCACAGAACTACGGAGAGCCCTTTAAATACCAGAGCCCCAGCTCAAAGTAGGGGAGAATGGTTCAGGTCAATGGGAGCGATGGAGTCTGTGTCGACGACATTCCATTCTGTGACCATACTGTTTTAGTAAGTCTTGTCTCAGATCAACCGGCACAGTACCAGCCAGTCGTGGAGTGTTGCAGACGCTGGACTGCACTGACGAACTTCATGTTGTGTCACACCAACCATTACTGATAGGAGAGCTGGTGAACTACCAGAAACAGTGCAGTACCAGGTGCTGTACTCTTTTGAGTGTGGTACAGAAGACAAAGACCAGGGTTCCTGGTGGACCACCATCCGGTGTGCCTAAGCACCTCCAGGTGTGGGTCTACCAGGCTAGCAGTACTGGCTACAATGCCTGCCGCCTACACCACACCACGGATGCAGTGGTCCAGGGAAGAAGAGCTATGGAGCAGGATTGAATACACTCCCTTAGCCAGTAGCAGCCATCCACGCACTACCAGGCTGGGTTAAGCATCCGTATCGACGCAAGAGGAACAACATCTCACTAGGAAGCAGGTGCAAGGATTAGCACAGTGTCCAACACTGAGAGTCTGTCCATGACCAGGGCAGGAGGCAACTACAGCCAACAGTGCACCACCTTTTGTAAAAATTGTCAAAATAAACTATTCGCTGAAAAATCATGTTTCTTAGTGCCACAAGCGCTTCCAGACGATTCCTGACATCGCACAGAGGCGTTATCTACTTGGCTCCTCTGTACAGCTTAAAGTATTAAAGTACGGTTTATGGAGGTGGAATGGGATAAACTGTGCTGTGCAAAATCTTACATCAAGCAGCAGTTAACTGCTGACTATCAGGTGACACATCCGTTTATCTACAGCACTTCACCATTAAAAACTTTTTCGATCTACAGATGGTGCTACCCATTGCGTTGGAAAGACTGAAAAGATGGCTGTCTTGTGTTAAAGCTATGTACAGAGACATTACAGAGTATCTAAGTATGAGCAGTGTGCATGTAGACGACTTCGAACAGTGAGTCAGTATGGTGCTGGCGAAAACTAATGTACTGACAATAAGTTTGAGAGAAATACATGGTGAATTCTGTGCTCACAAGAAAGCTTTATTTTTTGTATTTTGTACTGGTGTTAAGATAAAGAAAGAAGCTGTTGATGTAGTGCATTCCATGTATGATTACTGAATAAAATCTGTGTGTTTTATTTGTTATCTCTCACTGTATTGCAAGTACTTAAGCTATTGCTACCCATATTTTGACCACATGCATACAACAGCAGAAAATTATGTCATTTAACTAAATTCTCTGTAAAAGCCCATTGCACGACAGTATCTGACACAGTTGGTATCATGGCAGGGCATAGTGTTCACTATTTTCTATAAAAACCCACTGCTCGCCAATACCTGATGTAGTAGGCATCGTGGAAGGGAGTGTGAAGCATCAAGACTTTGTTGTAAGCAACTGGAGCTGTGATAGCATGCGAGAAGACCGGAAGAAGAAGTCATACTCCTTTCCGACAACATGTGTGCAATAATTGTATGTCCATCGAAATGTGGCAAGACAGAATTTCTTATGTCGCTGCTAAAACATCTGGATGAAGTCCACTTTGAGCATGTATGTGTATTTTGAAAAACACTGTTTCAGCCCAAGTACCAGCTTTTACAGGTGATATTGCAGAAAGTAGGTGGCGTGACGTACAAGACATTCAGTGAGAGCAGTTATATCCCTCCACCAGAAAAATTAAAGCCAAACACATTGTACATATTTCATGATGTTGCTGTCGAAATACAGATACAATTCGATTATCTTTCTGTTTTCGTCGCCATATGGCTGTCGAGGTATGTTGTCTAAGTCAAACATTTTCCAGACTCCCAAAACAGCTGGTGAGGTATAATGCATATGTAACTATAGTAATTCAAACAGGACAATTTGAATTTAAAACACATCTTCCAGGTTCACGTAGGAACTGACATGTCGTTCAATGACTTTGTAAAGATACGTGCAGATTGTTGGAATCACTTACAGTATGGGTTTCTTGTTGGTAAAACGAAAAAACCGAATAATGGCACATATAGATGGAACTTCCAGGCGTTCTTATATATACAGACATGGAAAGAGGTGTGTACATCAATATATGCATCACCATAGATAAATTTGCACGCATTCCCGGAGGATAGGATGGGTGTGTATAGACAAAACGTTCACTTGTACATAGGCAAGAAACTTAAAACTCTCGAACGTAAAGTCAGAGGCATCAGCAAGGAGCTTCAGACATTTTGTCAAACCCTTCTGAGACTGAACAATAACCTGATTGATCGGATTAATGCACTCGAAAAGAAAGTAAACGACTTAATTGAAGAGGAAATAGCTTTACCGAGAAGGAGGAGCATCATAAGAAAAAGATGAGTGAGTACATAAAACCTCACACTGCACAGAAGTCTGATTAGTATACAACAAGATGTCGACTAAGCTTGAAGTCATTTAGGCACACAAGGTCGTTCGAGAGAAGTTACGGTTGCTGAGGTTAGGGCATTTGACAAGGGGAACAGAGACTGTGAGAAACCTTTTAACCAACTACTGAATCTCTCAATGAACGCTTAGTGAAATTTCATTACGATGACAATGACACTATTGCCGATTTCATTAACTGTCACAATGACGCTAGATTAGATTAGATTAGTACTTGTTCCATATATCATGAATACAACACTTTGTAATGATGTGTGTCAGGTTAATAAAAGTTGTCTATACAAGATATTACATTAGACAAAATATTACATGACACTTAATATTTTTTGGGGTGGGGGGAGGGGAAATTACCTACATACTACATCCAAAAATTCATCTAATGAGTAGAAGGAGTTGCCATTTAGAAATTCTTTTAATTTCCTTTTAAATGCTATATGGCAATCTGTCAGACGTTTGATGCTATTAGGTAAGTGACCAAAGACTTTTGTGGCAGCATAATCTACCCCCGTCTGAGCCAAAGTTAGATTTAACCTTTTATAATGAAGATCATCCTTTCTCCTAGTGTTGTAGGCATGTACACTGCTATTACTTTTGAATTCGTTCTGATTGTTAATAACAAATTTCATAAGTGAATACATATATATATATATATATATATATATATATATATATATATATATATATATATATATATACACACTCCTGGAAATTGAAATAAGAACACCGTGAATTCATTGTCCCAGGAAGGGGAAACTTTATTGACACATTCCTGGGGTCAGATACATCACATGATCACACTGACAGAACCACAGGCACATAGACACAGGCAACAGAGCACGCACAATGTCGGCACTAGTACAGTGTATATCCACCTTTCGCAGCAATGCAGGCTGCTATTCTCCCATGGAGACGATCGTAGAGATGCTGGATGTAGTCCTGTGGAACGGCTTGCCATGCCATTTCCACCTGGCGCCTCAGTTGGACCAGCGTTCGTGCTGGACGTGCAGACCGCGTGAGACGACGCTTCATCCAGTCCCAAACATGCTCAATGGGGGACAGATCCGGAGATCTGGCTGGCCAGGGTAGTTGACTTACACCTTCTAGAGCACGTTGGGTGGCACGGGATACATGCGGACGTGCATTGTCCTGTTGGAACAGCAAGTTCCCTCGCCGGTCTAGGAATGGTAGAACGATGGGTTCGATGACGGTTTGGATGTACCGTGCACTATTCAGTGTCCCCTCGACGATCACCAGTGGTGTACGCACAGTGTAGGAGATCGCTCCCCACACCATGAGGCCGGGTGTTGGCCCTGTGTGCCTCGGTCGTATGCAGTCCTGATTGTGGCGCTCACCTGCACGGCGCCAAACACGCATACGACCATCATTCGCACAAAGGCAGAAGCGACTCTCATCGCTGAAGACGACACGTCTCCATTCGTCCCTCCATTCACGCCTGTCGCGACACCACTGGAGGCGGGCTGCACGATGTTGGGGCGTGAGCGGAAGATGGCCTAACGGTATGCGGGACCGTAGCCCAGCTTCATGGAGACGGTTGCGAATGGTCCTCGCCGATACCCCAGGAGCAACAGTGTCCCTAATTTGCTGGGAAGTGGCGGTGCGGTCCCCTACGGCACTGCGTAGGATCCTACGGTCTTGGCGTGCATCCGTGCGTCGCTGTGGTCCGGTCCCAGGTCGACGGGCACGTGCACCTTCCGCCGACCACTGGCGACAACATCGATGTACTGTGGAGACCTCACGCCCCACGTGTTGAGCAATTCGGCGGTACGTCCACCCGGCCTCCCACATGCCCACTATACGCCCTCGCTCAAAGTCCGTCAACTGCACATACGGTTCACGTCCACGCTGTCGCGGCATGCTACCAGTGTTAAAGACTGCGATGGAGCTCCGTATGCCACGGCAAACTGGCTGACACTGACGGCGGCGGTGCACAAATGCTGCGCAGCTAGCGCCATTCGACGGCCAACACCGCGGTTCCTGGTGTGTCCGCTGTGCCGTGCGTGTGATCATTGCTTGTACAGCCCTCTCGCAGTGTCCGGAGCAAGTATGGTGGGTCTGACACACCGGTGTCAATGTGTTCTTTTTTCCATTTCCAGGAGTGTATATATATATATATATATATATTGTGAGGCTACAGTGAAGATCGCTAGCTCTTTAAATAAGTGTCTGCAGGATGATCTTGGATGAGCTCCAGCAATTATTCTGATTACAATCTTTTGTGCAATGAACGCTTTTATTCAATGTGTTACCCCAGAATATGATGCCATACGAAAGCAGAGAATGAAACAAGGCGTGGTAAGCTAATTTACTGAAATGTATGTCACCAAAATTTGCAATGACCCTAATAGCATATGTAGCTGAACTCAAACGTTTCAGCAGATGTTCCTTCCAGTTCAACCCCTCATCAATGCATACACCTAGAAATTTTGAATATTCTACCGTAGCTACCGATTTCTGATCGAAATCTGTATTTATTAATGGTGTCATTCCATTTACTTTGTGGAACTGTATATACTGTGTTTTGTCAAAGTTTAATGTGAGCCCATTTGCAGAGAACCACTTAATGACTTTCTGAAAAACGTCGTTTACAATTTCACCAGTTAATTCTTGTCTGTTGGTTGTGATAGCTATACTTGTACGATTGGCAAAAAGTACCAGCTTTGCATCTTCGTGAATATAGAATGGCAAGTCATTAATATATATTAAGAACAGCAGAGGAGCCAAGACTGAACCTTGCGGCACCCAATTTTGATTGTTCCCCAGTTTGAGAAATCACCAGTTTTTTGCATGTTACGTGAGCTGCTTATTTCAACTTTCTGCACTCTTCCAGTTATGTATGATTTAAACCATTTGAGCGCTGTCCCATTCATACCACACACTTGAACTTATCTAGAAGTATACCATGATTTACACAATCAAAAGCCTTTGAGAGATCACAAAAAAACCCAATGGGTGACTTCCGGTTACTCAGAGCATTTAATATTTCATTAGTGAAAGTAAATATAGCATTTTCCGTTGAAAAACCTTTCTGGAAAGGAAACTGACATTTTGTTAAAACTTTATTTTTACATAGGTGTGAAGCTACTGTACAATACATTACTTTTTCAAGAATTTTTGATAAGGCAGTCAGAAGAGAGATTGGGTGGTAGTTGTTGACATCAGATGTATCCCCCCTTTTATGCAGTGGTTTAACAATGGCATACTTCAGTCTATCTGGAAAAATATCCTGCTTCAGAGAGCTATTACGTATGTGGCTAAGAATCCCACTTATCTCTTGAGAACAAGCTTTTATTATCCTGCTGGAAATGCCATCAATTCCATGTGAGCTTTTATTCTTGAGAGAGTTTATTATCTTCCCAACTCAAGAAGGAGACGTGGGTGGAATTTCAATTCTATCAAATTGTGTGGGTAAGGCCTCTTCCATTAACTGCCTTGCTTCTTCTAATGAATATTTAGATCCTATTTTCTCAACAACGTTTAAAAAATGATTATTGAAAATGTTTTCGACTTCTGGCTTGTTGTTTCTCAAGTTTCCATTCGCTTTGATGGTAATGCCATCATCCTGTACTCTTGGTTGCTCTGTCTCCCTTGTAATAATATTCCAAATTGTTTTGATTTTGTTATCAGAGGTATTAATCTCAGACATGATGCACATGCTTCTGGACTTTTTAATAACCTCTCTTAATGTAGCACAGTAGTTTTTATAATATTTGGCTGTTTCTGGGTCATTACTCTTTCTTGTTGTTAAGATACAGTTCCCTTTTGTGGTTACAAGATTTTTTATTCCTTTAGTAAGCCAAGGTTTTTTGCATGGTTTCTTATAATTAGATTTAACTACTTTCTTGGGGAAACAGTTTTCAAATTCTCTTCAAGTGCATCATGAAATAAGTTATATTTTTAATTAGCATCAGGTTCCTTGTACATCTCATCCCAGTCTAACTGCTGAAGATTTTCCCTGAAATTTGTAATTGTTGAGTCATTAATTGAATGCACAACTTTGGAGGGTAATTTTGAATTACTGAATGGAGCTTTGTCATATACTGTAACTAGCTGAGCACCATGATCAGAAAGGCCATTCTCAACAGGACTATAATTTATGTTTTTAAACTTATCTTGGTCTATAAAGTGCTATCTATCAATGTGCTGCTGTCCTTTACTACCCGAGTAGGAAAATTAATGACAGATGTCAAATTGAAAGAACCGAGCAAGACTTCCAGGTCATTCTTCCTATTACACTCTTTCAGTGAGTCAACACTGAAGTGCCCACAAATAATAATTTGCTTTCCCCTATCTGACAGATAGCACAACAATGCATCCAAGTTTTCCAGAAATAGATGAAAGTTTCCTGTAGGATAGACAAAACATTCGGTGTCAGTGGCGAAAAACCATATATGTGGAGTATCCAGCCTATAACTTTAACTGAGAACACCATACAGATTGGCGATAGACGGTTTCAAAGGATAACTGGTCTACTGAACCCCTATTTTCCCAAGACCCACAAAATCTGTAAATTATTCGCCTAAAGATGTGGAAATATATCGTGAAATATTGCTTTTAACTGACCTGCATAAGAATGCAAATAGCCAAAGCAATGTGTAATATAAATCCATTACAAAACCTGTATTGGACGGTGGAAAGAAAGCAGTGATGATGGTATTGACATTCAGCATAAAAGAATGATCAATTGACACCCGCAGTATATTACGACGCCCCCAATGGGTTAATAGATAGGCTATGAATGCTCATCGCATCAGCTGGCACTGGCAATACAACTCATTCGAATGAAGTAGTTTCAGCGTTTTCTGAGATTGGAGAGGTATCATGGAATACGTGTGGAGACCGTAGCTCAAGAACTGCACAAACAGCAAAACATACCCTAAAAGATATGTTATTATAAAGGTTTGGACTACCTGTAGTAGGTGGATCTCGTCGACATGAGGAAATATTCATGTGTGAATAACAGATTCAAATATATTTTAACAGTCATTGATACTTATTCTAAATGTGATTGGATATTACCCATGAAAGCGAAAACAGGGAAAGATGTCGCTCATGTGTTTGAGCGATTTCTGCAAATGGGGACAAATCGAAGCCCAGACAACTTTCAAACAGATCACAGCAGCGAGTTTTACAATAGATATTTCAAGACTGTGATGAAGCGGTATGGAATACATCACTACTCGACATCCACCCACCTGAAGGCGAATATCTTGGAACGTCTTAAAGCCCAAATGCAGATGCGCTTCAGTCTTTGGACTGGTATCCTCCTGAAAATAATTGCACAGTAAAATCAAACCAAACATCGCACATCGATGTTCATGATAAAAGACTTCTAGATACAGTATACAATCGTATTAAAATGTTAGATCCACGCAAACAATAATTTAGTGTAGCTGATTTCGTACCTATTTCAAAACGTAAGACAGCATTTGAGATGTCATACTTGACAAATTGGTCAACCGAGATATTCACAGTTTCCAAAGTGTAGAGAACAAAATCTAGAACCTACCTCTTAAAGGACAGGAGAGGTACTGAAATTGCAGGATGGTTTTACACAGAAGAGTTACAGAAGAGCTCACAACCTGAAGTGTATCTCGTTGAGAGGGTCACACAGCATCGAGGGAACAGAGAATTAGTTAAACGGCTTGGTTTTTCCGAATCACAAAACAGCTGGGTCGACGCCTACGATTTGCTACATAACAAAGTGCACAGACCACAACCACCTCATTTGTATAACGCGTGACAGAGCCACGTTAGAGGAGGTGGTGCTATTCTCGACATACAACCAGTCGAATCGCACATTCCTGGATATAACTACTGTGGTTCTGGAACAAAACTTGAAAGACGATTGGGGCATGGTGGTAAGGGGATAAATGTGCTCTACAATGCGTGATGGAACACGACATCGCAGCAAATACAGATCATCACACCACCGATCGAATTCTACCTGATAAAGAAAGGCAATACGTGCAAGAAGGGATAGAGATATAGGTCAACACAATGAAGCATTTGTAGTTGAAAAAACTATGCATGGTAAAGTTAAGTTGGGCTCGGGTGTGAAGAAGTTCAGCCAATTTACGAGCGCTGCACATAGGGCGCTAAGAAAGAAGATGAAAACCAAAGGGTGCATGAACAACTGCATCCTGACAGCTATGTATGCAGCTAAAAGCGCTCTACAGCAGAAAGGAGCGAGGAAAAGAAGATCGATTAAACCACCCAGGGTCCTATCAAAACGCAAGACGTTGGGTGGAATTATTCCTTTCCTCTTCTTGCCCTAGCCGATCTCTCGGCGGTGGGTTCACTGGCTGCTGTGCTGGGGTTATTGCAGGACAGTCAAGAATGCACAGAATTCTCAGGAGCAACTGCAGGAAGCAAGAAGACATAACCACATGATGCAGATAGCAGCCATTGGAAAAGGGATACTTACAAAACCATACAAAAAAGACTAGGTTTGTTCATAAACAAAACAAAAAAAGCTCCCTAGCAATCCTATCACACAGGGCATTTACAAATACGGATTTGCTTAAGTTGGTTACGAGGAAATTCAACATTCCGAGGTGTGGTTATGCGGAATACATTGTTGTTGCTGTTGTGGTCTTCAGTCCTGAGACTGGTTTGATGCAGCTCTCCATGCTACTCTATCCTGTGCAAGCTTCTTCAATTCCCAGTACCTACTGCAGCCTACATACTTCTGAATTTGCGTAGTGTATTCACCTCTTGGTCTCCCTCTACGATTTTTACCCTCCACGCTGCCCTACAATACTAAATTGGTGATCCCTTGATGCCTCAGAACATGTCCTACCAACCGATCCCTTCTTCTAGTCAAGTTGTGCCACAAACTCCTCTTAATATTATTATGGGTGGAGGTTACACTCAACAACCGAGCTAGGTTAATAATTGGCTCCTTTTACCGACCTCCCGACTCAGCAGCATTAGTGGCAGAACAACTGAGAGAAAATTTGGAATACATTTCACATAAATTTTCTCAGCATGTTATAGTCGTAGGTGGAGATTTCAATTTACCAGATACAGACTGGGACACTCAGATGTTTAGGACGGGTGGTAGGGACAGAGCATCGAGTGACATTATACTGAATGCACTATAAGAAAATTACCTCGAGCAGTTAAACAGAGAACCGATTAGTGGAGATAACATCTTGGACCTACTGATAACAGACAGACCCGAACTTTTCGACTCTGTAAGTGCAGAACAGGGAATCAGTGATCATAAGGCCGTTGCAGCATCCCTGAATATGGAAGTTAATAGGCATATAAAAAAAGGGATGGAGGTTTATCTGTTTAGCAAGAGTAATAGAAGGCAGATTTCAGACTACCAAACAGATCTAAACGAAAATTTCTGTTCCGACACTGACAATGTTGAGTGTTTATGGAAAAAGTTTAAGGCAATCGTAAAATGCGTTTTAGACAGGTACGTGCCGAGTAAAACTGTGAGGGACGGGAAAAACCCCCCGTGGTTCAACAACAAAGTTAGGAAGTTACTGCGAAAGCAAAGAGAGCTTCACTGCAAGTTTAAACGCAGCCAAAACCTCTCAGACAAAGAGAAGCTAAACGATGTCAAAGTTAGCGTAAGGAGGGCTATGCGTGAAGCGTTCAGTGAATTCGAAAGTAAAATTCTATGTACCGTCTTGACAGAAAATCCTAGGGAGTTCTGATCTTGCGTTAAATCAGTAAGTGGCTCGAAACAGCATATCTAGGCACTCCAGGGTGATGATGGCATTGAAACAGAGGATGACACGCGTAAAGCTGAAATACTAAACACCTTTTTCCAAAGCTGTTTCACAGAGGAAGACCGCACTGCAGTTCCTTCTCTAAATCCTCGCACAAACGAAAAAATGGCTAACATCGAAATAAGTGTCCAAGGAATAGAAAAGCAACTGGAATCACTCAACAGAGGAAAGTCCACCGGACCTGACGGGATACCAATTCGATTCTACACAGAGTACGCGAAAGAACTTGCCCCCCTTCTGACAGCCGTGTACCGCAAGTCTCTAGAGGAACGGATGGTTCCAAATGATTGGAAAAGAGCACAGGTAGTCCCAGTCTTCAAGAAGGGTCGTCGAGCAGATGCGCAAAACTATAGACCTATATCTCTGACATGATCTGTTGTAGAATTTTAGAACATGTTTTTTGCTCGAGTATCATGTCGGTTTTGGAAACCCAGAATCTACTCTGTTGGAATCAACATGGATTCCGGAAACAGCGATCGTGCGAGACCCAACTCGCTTTATTTGTTCATGAGACCCAGAAAATATTAGATACAGGCTCCCAGGTAGATGCTATTTTCCTTGACTTCCGGAAGGCGTTCGATACAGTTCCGCACTGTCGTCTGATAAAGTAAGAGCCTACGGAATATCAGACCAGCTGTGTGGCTGGATTGAAGAGTTTTTAGCAAACAGAACACAGCATGTTGCTATCAATGGAAAGAAGTCTACAGGCGTTAAAGTAACCTCTGGCGTGCCACAGGGGAGTATTATGGGACCATCGCTTTTCACAATATATATAAATGACCTAGTAGATAGTGTCGGAAGTTCCATGCGGCTTTTCGCGGATGATGCTGTAGTATACAGAGAAGTTACAGCATTAGAAAATTGTAGCGAAATGCAGGAAGATCTGCAGCCGGTAGGCACTTGGTGCAGGGAGTGGCAACTGACCCTTAACATAGACAAATGTAATGTATTGCGAATACATAGAAAGAAGGATCCTTTATTGTATGATTATATGATAGCGGAACAAACACTGGTAGCAGTTACTTCTGTAAAATATCTGGGAGTATGCGTGAGGAACGATTTGAAGTGGAATGATCATATAAAATTAATTGTTGGTAAGGCGGGTATCAGGTTGAGATTCATTGGGAGAGTTCTTAGAAAATATAGTCCATCAACAAAGGAGGTGGCTTACAAAACACTCGTTAGGCCTATACTTGAGTATTGCTCATCAGTGTGGGATCCGTACCAGATCGGGTTGACGGAGGAGATAGAGAAGATCCAAAGAAGAGCGGCGCGTTTCGTCACAGGGTTATTTGGTAACCGTGATAGCGTTACTGAGATGTTTAGCAAACTCGAGTGGCAGACTCCGCAAAAGAGGCGCTCTGCATCGCGGTGTAGCTTGCTCGCCAGGTTTCGAGAGGGTGCGTTTCTGGATGAGGTATCGAATATATTGCTTCCCCCTACTTATACCTCCCGAGGAGATCACGAATGTAAAATTAGAGAGATTAGAGTGTGCACGGAGGCTTTCAGACAGTCGTTCTTCCCGCGAACCATACGCGACTGGAACAGAAAAGGGGGGTAATGACAGTGGCACGTAAAGTGCCCTCCGCCACACACCGTTGGGTAGCTTGCGGAGTATAAATGTAGATGTAGATGTCTCCTCAATTCTATTCAATACCTCCACATTAGTTACGCGATCTACCCATCTAATCTTCAGCATTCTTCTGTAGCACCACATTTCAAAAGCTTCTATTCTCTTCTTGTCCAAACTACTTATCGTTCATGTTTCACTTCCATACATGGCTACACTCCATACAAATACTTTCAGAAAAGACTTTCTCACACTTAAATCTATACTCGATGTTAACAAATTTCTCTTCTTCAGAAACGCTTTCCTTGTCATTGCCAGTCTACATTTTATATCCTCTCTACTGTGAATCTATATGCATCTGGAGGTCGTGGAACTCACTGCGTAGCATATGTTAAACAAACAAACAAAAATTCAAATAACGTCTACTATTCCGACTCATTCGGTGACCTGCAACCCGTAAAAGAATTACAACGATACCTCAAAGGCAGAAAACATGTGTTCTACGATTTTCGACGCTACCAAGACTTTAATATATTCCTGTGTGGTCATCTATCCATCATGTTCCTCCTGACGTTTACAAATGAGATATAAGGACGGGCATTAAGCATCCATTCACCAGTCCACGTTTAGATGCAATGCTGCATAATCTGACTTTAAAAGAACAGTCGTCTGTATTACATGTCAATTACTTCCCAACAATTGATTTCAACACTGGAGACTGGACCATCGCGCTGATTGGACTGTAGACATACATAACCACCCCAAATATCGCAGAGGTTAACAAAAACTGCTTCTGTAAATTAACTGTAAAAACGAAATTGTGGAAATTGAACCTAGCGCAGAAGATATTGACGATTTAAATGAAATTTTGAAAAAGTCTGGAAAAGGGATTGAGCTCCGTACAAACACCAGTACACTTAAATCTGAAATGAGGACGGTGAATGCATCGACTGACTAAACAGAAAGGTTCAGTTGTCAGTTCGACAAAGGGACAGGTTTTTTAAAGATGGATCCCAGTAAATTTTATAAGTCTGATCAGACAGTGGATATTCTCCCTATCAACATAATCAGATCTTCATCAATGAAATTATATGGAAAATGACACACATCGCTGTGGCAGAGGAGGATCACTTGAAGCTTTTAAAATTTCTGAGTACCGGTACATATCTGCCATTAGCTTTCCGCTCATGTGAGATTTTTGAGTATCTAATGCTATCGACAGTGAGCAGACAAACATGGGCTATTAAAACATCGGCGGCCGGGGTGGCCGAGCGGTTCTAGGCGCTACAGTCTGGAACCGCGCGACCGCTACGGTCGCAGGTTCGAATCCTGCTTCGGGCATGGACGTGTGTGATGTCCATAGGTTAGTTAGGTTTAAGCAGTTCTAAGTTCAAGGGGCTGATGACCTCAGAAGATAAGTCCCATAGTGCTCAGAGCCATTTGAACCATTAAAATCTCTGTGCAGTTGGAAACACCGAGATTTATCATACTTGCATTTTGGAGCAATAGAAGGGGGAATTTAGCAAATGATCCCAACGTATTTAGCAACTGTAGTTTAACTAATACAAGAGTCTACTTGAATTCAGAATTCTATCTGTATGACAGTTTACTGCTATAGTGGCGAGCAGAATGTATACAGTCTAGCATGTGTGGAATGTTCTGTGCTTCTTACTATGAAGATGTTGGAAAGGAAGGATGCCTACTAAGTCCACAGAAATTCAAGGAGCTGGCACCAATCATCGTAACAGACTGTTCTAAGAGATGATTAAATCAGAACCAATAGATGAACTAATCGAATTTGAATACTCATCAAAATTTCCCAGGACACACTGCAGTGTATGCTTCGGTTCTACATGATCGTGTGATTAACCATTGCCCCCTTACTGGGTGTTGTCCAGTGTGCTGTATAAATGACCAAGTGCTGTGTCATACCCAGAGCATTTCTGAGTGACATCTTGGAGTGTGAATGTCGATGCTGACATTCAAGGTTTCTAAGATGATGAGTGCAAATAATTCATACTTGAAGATGTTGCATTCAAAGGTTGCACAGAAGATGGTGATAAAATAGAGAGAATTGCATCTATGAGGTCTTTCAAATATGTGAATCGTACTAAAACATGAAGGAGTGCAAAGTGGTTAACACGTTATGAAATCTTCACGGGTTATCAGCCGAGTGGTGTGGATACGCAGTCCATAGAAACGTTGCGACTAGAAGACGACGCCTCTCTTCTGATAACCCGTGAACATTTCATAGCTGAAATACGGCGAGAAAGCCTGCAATCACATGGTTAACACGTTTCTTCCATCGACTCCACTGGAACAATCTGGATGTACCTTATAAAGATATGATGACCTCACTTCGAATACTCGATCATCCTGATACCATCATTATGTCAAAGGTGGAGAGAAGATCACATGGATGCAACGAATCTTAAGTTTGCATCTATTCAAGACATGGAATTCTATGCGTGCCCTGCTATCCATCAGCTCAAAAAGAAGAAGATGTATGAAAATAGTGTTACATCTGCTTATGAAAACGTAAAAATACTTTTAAGCTGGATTAATGAAAATAAATGAATTTTTTACCTCACGTTCAATGTTTTTCTTTCTTTCTACCTATCTCCTATTGAGATAGTATGTAGCTTTGCCCAGATCCTACATCTGTGGTTTTGTTCAAGTACAGGTGATATAGTTTCCGACATGTTTGCTATATGTCTGTTCCCAAAAACTATATATGCAGCATGATAGGCGAAATACCATGCAGTCATTACATGTATTTTGCTTTCCGCTGCCTTAACGTTACCTTCCTCATGCTTCAAACTAATATCTTGTGCATCTTACACAGCTTTTGTACACATTTGCAAGGGTAGGGATTTGTGAAATAACTACAAAGACGTTTGGTAAAGAATAAGAATTTTTTATTTACACATAAATATTCACAGTAGTAGTACATCTTAACAATCACAAATCTTGTTGTTTTTACAACATATGAAGTAACACTGCTTTAAAATTCACATTCCTTGTTACTGGTCGAAATTTTTTTATTCATAGTTCTTGCTTTTACAATTAATAGTACTGGTTGAGTTTTTTTGTTTTACACTGCAGTACTGATTACAGCTATTGCAGAGGTACAGTTTCTCTTACACTAATGCTATTACTATTACTAGTGAAATTCCACCCAAACAGAAGGCTTAATTTATATGTTGAACTAGGTGACTCTAAACATTCTTTGCCTCAAGCAGCTAAAATAATTTAACAATAGGATGAATTGGAGGCCCTAAAATGTTCATCCCAAACAGATATACTAAAATGAACTGGGTGGAACTCTTACTTAGAACTAGTATGGCTTCAGAGCTAGCAGTAGGTGAAACTTAAAAACTATTATATCTGCACATGTGCTCACACAGTGGTACACGCACATGAAGTTCAAAAGAGAAAAACTGCAGTAACACTATTTTTCTTCATATTTTCTCCATTTTGATGATTTTACTCCAACTTTTAAACTTTATATATATATATTAACAGGCATACAAATTTACACAGGCATCCACACACAAACACACTCACAAGCATATACGGAGACACATAAGCAATCACACATACAGGCACACCATACACCACACATATACAATATTTACACTATGATAAAAGAGTCGTACTACTCGACACATGCTCTTACTCAGCCAGTAACTCACTCTCTCTCATCCATACCATCTGAGTCCCCCACCCCACACCCTCTCATGCTTCAACTAAATAGTGTGAGTATGGAAAGGTTTTGACCCTGTCATCACAAATGGCTCTTTTATCATCATGAGGTGACAATTCAACTTTAGATTGCAGCACAGTGTACACTTCATGACCTCACGATCGAATACTAGTTTGCTGTACCATATGCAGAGACTGTGGCAGAGCACTGCAAACACCACTCTACAGGCACTGCAAATAATCTTTGATCATGAGGACATGTGATGCCATATATCACACACCCTTAGCCCACCTTTGGGTGGCATCCATACATTTTTGATCATAGATACACAAACTGCACAGTTGGCATTCCACCCGCCTCGTCTTTCATTAAGCCGCTAACCTTCTTGTCCTGAGGAACACTACCATAAGGATTATTGACTGTGTATCCCTATGTGTCGAATTTATTACCTTATGTGTCGAATTTATCACCATGACATCTAATTACTTCATATGGATTGCAGTTCTTCACCCAATAGACGAAGCTATCCGTACACATGTAAAGTCACTTTGGTTCCATGAAATGAGTTTTAACAAACACATAGTGGATGCAGTACGTGTTGAGTTTGGAGATGTCCAGTATATACAAACCCAAATAGACAACTTTTGTAAACTGTACTGAACCCTTCGACTTTTCATTGAAAATAGTGACCCACTTAAAATTTGTTCTGGTGATGCACTTTATTGTGCCCCAACTCCCATCCCATTCGGTCCTAATCAAAATATTACAATCATTTCTTACATTCTCCATGATTTGATTGAAAATGGAATTACTCAGTAATTTATAGAAATCTATTTCAAAATCACTAGTCATGCCTTCCCCCTTTCTGGTATTTACTTCAATATACTCCTTCAGCCAGAAGGATTGATTGAATGAGATAGCCTGGGTGGTTCTACCTACCTCCTTTCCTAAGCTGCTTGAGATTATGATAATGAATTATGTACATCTGCTTGTGTCCAACAGTGGTCATCAGTTTAGGGATAGTACTTACTTATGGAACTTGTTGCCCAGGACATGCATACTAACAGAGTATATCAGGTCTGCCTCCTGGTGTAGCCTACATCAGAATCAGTCACCAGACCAGTTATTCTTCCACCTTTTCCCTCTAATTCGTTCTTGGGCACCCATTGAAATCCACCTACTGGCAATGGCTGCATCGTGATATGTCCATGTTATTCACATTCCAATATAGAATATAATTAGAATAGAGGGATGCGTTGAACCCCACATCCATACATGGATTATGTACCTTGGCCTGTCTATGGACACACTGGCAAAGTCCTCCACGGATCCTGCTCTTAAAGAAAGGAAGCATATCAGCATCAATCAAAAGTTTGATGCTGCAGTTCGTTTTCTTGAGCATCACATCCCAGGACAACCCAGGTGCCGTGTAATAAAAGGAGAGGTCCACAGAGTACGTGGTGATGCATACACTCCAGAACTTTTCAAAAACATCTACAGGAAATCGCACGTCGGTGTTCATGTATAGTCTAGTGTCTTTACCCATATGGGAATGCTGAATTCCCACCAGACATTAACGATATGCTCATAATCTGCACTGGTTACAGCATCGCTTGTAAGAGTACTGGTAATGCAAATATGTTGAATAGCCTGGTTTCTTAGAGTTTTGCGTTACTATCCAGATACTCATAAGGGAAAAATCCTTTCCTCTAGCCGCAAGCTGAAGCTTTTGCTCATCAGGGTACACGGATTGGGTGATATGCATATCCTCTCCAGGTAGAGTTTCAACAAGTTTCTCGACGGACGCCTGCATAAAACGTAGCGATCAAGGAAGCAGAGTGTAATTCTTGGCGTTAATCATTTGGAGAATGAAACTCATTTCTCTACACCCTCAGCTAGAACGCTGGTCTGATTTTTCTCCCAGTAGAAATTAGCCAGTTGCTCAACTAGAAAGTGGGCATAATTCCCGCTTTAATTTTGGAAGAAAACGATATGTACATTAGCAACTTATACTTCATATTGCATACGTTGTGAGCTGCACCATGGAACTTCCCTGTCAGATGACAGTGGTCTTATGGGGAATTTCAGCTTTTCTTTCTAATGGCAGTCCACAAATACGACTGATAAATGCATCATTGTATAATTTTTTTATCCTCCTCCGATTCGGTCATGGGGATGTTGTTCCTGTAAAGCCTACCAGTATCCCGTCAAAGTTTTTCAAGCCCTGTGAGCAACGAAATTGCAGGATTATCCTCGACATAAGATTCATAGCAGTTAAGACTTGAATCATATGATCATACGATTTGATACGCTGCTGCATGCAGTACATGTATTTGCACAAAGGTTGTATGTGAGGCTAAGGGCCTCTTCACAGCAGATGATAGGGTAAAGGAGACATTCAGAGTTAGCGTATACAACAAATGGACATCGTTCCTGGTGGTGAGCTTTCTTGAATTTAATGAACTTGTTGTCTTATGAAGGGCAGCAACATCTCCCGGTTGCTTGCATACACAGTCCTTCAGCCTTTTTAAATACTTTTCTTTCGGCAAGGTATTTAGTCACCTGCAGCAAATGTGTTTTTTATTCCCACGTTTTCACAGTTGTTTGTAAAGGAGGCGGGACAGGTCTTTGATCCATATGTACTGCCGATTAACAGCTTCAGGAAAGAGCAGCATGTTTACATGAAAACCACGCTCACCTGCACGTGTCGAAAAATAGAGTGGTCCAACTATGGTATGCTTATCCTGCTCATCTCGCTTGCTTTTCTGGTTCTTCTTCAGACCATAAATGTGAAGCAATATTCCGGGATTTTGTACCTCAAACTTTGATATGTCCTGAATCTTTATGGGGAACTCAATACCATCAAAGTTATAACATCCACGAATGTTAAGGTCTGTTCCGCATCAAGATGTGTGCTGTAGATCTTTTGTGTAATTTCCTTTGCAAGCTAGGATTGACCGTGCAAAACAAGCGTCATCCATTTCATTTTGGATATTAATACATGCCTTCTTACCAGCTATATCCTTAGGGAGTTTAATATAACTGGACCTTCCATTTAACGGATCATAGGAATGAATATGGATGTCGAGGTGTGGTGTTTGGCTGAGTGCTTTAGCTAACCCTCTAACTCAGAAAACAGGACCAATATAGCACCAAAGGTGGATTCACGATACCACTCGGAGATTGATGTACTTCGAGATATAAAGCCATTATCATCCCAGATGTACTGCAGGCTTTGCTCCTCAGCAGCAACCGGCTGCTTAGGAGGGTGAGCCAACTCGTAGCACAGTACTGCGCTACATTTAATGGCATTTAATCTAGGAACATCGAGGGCTTCGAGGAGCTCTGCATCCAGCACTGGCAGGCATGTTTCTAGAAACCTGACTGGGTCACGATACCACAGCCTGACTCTAAATTTTAGTGAATCAGGTGCGCCCCTCAAAGGCCCTAGCTACCGCTGAGTATTCTAGAAGGATCATGATGCCGCTGATCTCATGTACTTCACTATCAGGACGGGGTAGAGCACTACCGCCAGCCACAGGTTCATTATCATGAACATTACAACTAGTAGGCGACTGTGTCCACCTGCTGGTTGATGGCGTTAGGGAGGAGGCGCCTTCTGGGGAGAGGGATAAGTGCTGAGGCACACATACCTTTCGCTGCCGGCGAGGGCAAATGGCTGGAGCTGGAGCAAGAGGAGATGGCGGCGGTAAGCTCCTGTGGGAGCAACCTGGCTATGGAGATGGCGCTCATTGATGCTGCTGCCTGTTGCAGCCGTCACGAACGCCAGCCTCGGGGTTGTGAGATCGTTGCTCTGACTGAACCACACAGAAAGGCCAGAGTTTAAGTGATGGGTGTGTGGGCTGGCACTGCAGTGGTCGCAGCTGCTTCTGCTGCCTCTCACGTGGCCACGAGTGGTGGAGATTTGCACGATGGTGCACGCCACTTGCGTTCATGTTTGATGCCTGCTCCCACAACGACCACGCTAGGTGTCCATGCCACAGCAAGCTGTTATGGTGGCAGTGTTGGTGGCACATCTGTAACATACGAATAGCGGGAAAAATTAAGTAAAACGCCCAAGACTTTTTGAATATATGCTGTAAGCAAATATCAACAATCAAGTACATCAGCATTTCAGAATAATAATTATATGCTGTGACGACGACGGTTGCATTATAATCACTTTTTACACTCTGGGTCCCAGGATTGAGCAGTTCAGTGATCTTTCAGCTAGTTATTCCACCCTATCAAATATTTCCTCCTCCTCATCCAAATGGGCGAGACGGCACTGCCCTTCAGCAGGCGCCATCTCATGCACCCACTCCGGTATTTCGCCCTCGCCAGAACTGTTGTTGTGGAGCCACTGATCCATCTCAGGGAAGTCGTTTACAACAAGATGCTGATTATAAGAAACAACAACGACAAAAATTCGTTACTGAATTTGCCTGCAGCGAGATAGTGATTATACATAATTACTCCTGCTAGATTCTCATCATCCTCTTGCTCCATAGAATCATCTACAACAATGACGACTATATGTTTTACACAACTGTAAACGATGGAAAAAGTCTAACAGCAATATATTACAAATGTACTTACATTCTTGCTGCATTTCAGCATCCAGCAGCTGCTCGAGGTCGGTCAGCTGCTGCTCTAATGCTGCAACAGCGATATCAAAAATTTTATATTCATTTTCTGCTATTTGAGTACATCAAAAGCCGTCTTCTGAACATGTAAACTATCACACAAAGTTTGGAGATAAACGTATATGATGGTAGCATAACCTCTTCGGCTTGCTCCTGTTGTTGATTTTCACCATCCGGTTGCTGCTTCTCTAATGCTAGGACAACAGTAGAAATGTTACAAGCAGTTGTTGCGATTTGAGTACTCTAAGGGATGTCTTTTGAACACGTAAACTAACACACAGAGTTTTGAGATGCCTTACATAGCACAACGTCTTCAGCTTGTTGGCGACTTTCAGTTTCAAGTTGACATTATGGGAATAAATGTCGCAATAGAAAAAAAAGAAGTCTTATAACCAATTGTTACAAAAATGTATCACAATCCCGAAAATTTTGAATGCTTTGCTACGAAATTTTATAACTGTCGCAATTTGAACTCGTAATGTTTTTATAAACACATACATGGAAACTACTCCAAGTCTGGCCGTTTCCCATCACCGCTGCTACTGGCATTGCTACTGGCTGACCGTTTCATATCGCGAGAATCACACAGACACAAATAGGCACTGTCAAAGATTGTTGATCTACATCTATATCTACATAGATACTCCGTGAGCCACCATACGGTACGTGGCGGAGGCCGAGGCGGTGGCCACTACTTGTCATTTCCCTTCCTGTTCCACTCACAAATAGAGTGATGGAAAAGCGATTGTCTGTATGTCTCTGTAAAAGTCCTAATTTCTCGTATCTTATCTTCGTGGTTCTTACGTGCCGTGTATGTTGGAGGCAGTAGAACCGTTTGGCAGTCAGCTTCAAATGCCGTTTCCCAAAACTTTCTGAGCAGGCTTTCTCGAAAAGAACGATGAGTGTGGTGGGGGTTGGGCTTTATATATCATCAGACTCTACCCTCTATTTTGCAGAGGACCAATAGCAACTCAGAATGCCAGCACCAAGTTATAACTTGCCTTCTTTTTCTTCAAGCAGACTGATGCAGGCATGACGCAGGTGGCGGGGAAACAAAATGCCGCTGTGAAGGAGAAAAAAATTCTGGAACAAACAAATAGAGGGACTTTTCGAAAATATCCTATTTGCTGATAAGTGGCTGCACGTGGCTGGAAAAACGCAGCTACTGTCTTTAGAAAAAATCTCTTTCTTCGTTCTGGGACAAACAGATAGCCTTGCACTTCTGTCACCAGCTGCAACCCTCGAAATACATGTTGTTCGTTAGGATACAGCTATGAGAGGAAAACATTAACCTTCGAAAACAAATCTATTGTTTTTGTGGAAGGGGGAGGGTTGGGGAGTGGGCTGGGACCCACATGAGAAAAACACATGACATCATCCAGGGATGCGTTGGGGTGGGTGAGTGGTGGGGGTGGGGTAATTAATGATCACTTTAATTAACTTGCATAACAGTTGGGTATCAATTTGGTATCAAAATTGGAGTGGTGCCACCATCTCCCTACTACTGTCGATTGGTAAGGTGCCATGGCAATATGAGCTATTCCCATCTCGAAACAACAGTTCCTAAACACCAACAATGGAAATACTAGGATTCTACACAGCTCAAAAGTATCAAAAATTCTCTTGAGATTGGTGATAGTAAACAGCACATCAATGTTCATAGTGGAAATTATCCAATAAGGAAGTTTACATGTATACACACAAACAAACATGAAGTGGTTCCAGTCCTTCAGCTGTGGAAATGGGCTGACATAATCAATATATATTTTGTGGATTGGGGCTTGTATAACATTGGAGAACAGTAAATCCTCTTGGGTGTACAGGGCAGGTTTATGGAGGTACCAGTTCTTACAGACGTTACCAGTTTCTGTATCACCTTGACCATCCCTTTCCAAATAAAATTTTTGTGAATCTTCATTCTAGTTTTAAAACTGCCTAAATGGCTCCATATAGGTGTTTCAGGGTAACACTTGCACAAGTATGATACAATTCCGATGTTAACACAATTTTATCTCCATGACACCCCCAATTTGGTTTAAGCAGGACATTCCCCTCATAACATAAGGTTTGACTATTTCCCCCTTTTTCTCAAATGCTCTTTATGGGACTAATTCTACATCTGCATTTTGATGCACAATGGCCTCAACAATGAGCGGAAGAGTCATCAAAATTGGGCACACTTCTCTGCCTGGTTTGATGTTAATAGCTTGCACCTTTTCCTCTTCCTGAATATCCCACCAAACATGCAGCTCGGACCATTAGCAAACACACTCTGTCCACTGAACACTGCCCTCTTGTCAATAGACCCAGTCTGCCTCGGCCTTGTGAGAATCCACCAGTTTCTGGTTGAAAAGTTCAGTGTTCTAAATACTTCTTAAATTTCTCCAAGGCAAACAACACTCCCAAGGCCTCATCTTCGTATATGGAGTAATTAGCTTCCAAATGAGAAAGGTCACAAGATCCATAAGCCACAGGTCGCCTTCCATTACAATATTCCTGAAGTACGACATTGGCAACCCCAGACATCAAAGCGTTCATCTGGACCATAAACTCCTTCCCAAGTTGGGCATCGCCTGTGTGGGAGTACTTACCAGAGCCACCTTCAGAGCCTTGAGCAGCGCCTTCTGAGATGGAAGATACTCAAACCTTTCCCCTTTTTTCCTCAGCTCATTAACTGGGGCTGCTAAATGAGCGAAATTTGGGATTAACTTCCCAGATACATTCGCCATCCCTATGAAGTGAGCCACTGTCTTCACATTTCTGGGCAGTGAGCAGATGTAAATCGCTTCTGTATCACTTTGGTCAACATTGGAGGCTATATGTCATAGAAAGGAGATCTCTGGCTGAGCGAACTTTACCTTAGATGGTTTGATTGTAAGTCTACCTTCTTGCAAATGCTTAAGGACTTCCCTAACACGCACCTGAACACCTCAACTAAAATAATCAATGTATCCAAATAGTGATAGACACAACTGAACTTTAAATTGGAAGAAAAACATTAGGCAGAATATGAGACAACATGGCCACTCTCGTTGACAGTCCAAAGGATTATACTGAAACAGGTTCCAGTCACGAAGGCGGTTTTTTTTAATGTAATCGTATGGCTAGGGCCCCGCGCCAGGCAGGCCGTTCGCCGGGTGCCGGTCTTTCAATTTGACTCCACTTCAGCGACCTGCAGTCGATGAGGATGATAGGGTGATGATGAGGACAGCACAACGCCCAGTCCCTGGACGGAGAAAATTCCCTGACCCAGCGGGGCGAAGGTGGTTACTGCTTGCAAATCCTCAGCTAAGGGCTGTTGGAAATAAGCTTGATTAAGATCAGTGGTTGTGAGCACTTTTACCTCCTGAAACTACGAAAAGCATGGGTGCAACTCCCGTAATGGAATACACTGTAAAACAATTTTGTTATTGAGGGCAAAGTAATCCATCACAGGTTGCACTTCCATATCTGCACAATAGATAGGCTTAACGCTTATAGCAGAAGCTGGGTAGTCGAAAGCTTAGATGATTTTCATTTACAAATAAACTAAGGTGATATAATTAACAATATCAGTAAATCAAAATACATTAACACACAAGAAAAAGAAGATATGGTTCCATTATTATACAAGCAAGGAGATGTTTTCTCAATGAAACCAGGAATAAATGAAGACATCATTTGCACTCTAAAGATTAAGACTTATGATCCATTCCAAATAAGACCATAATCAATACCTATGTCCACAAAGATATTAGTACAAAAATAAACTGAGAGAATGATTAACTGGAATATCATTGACCCTTTGACAGTTTTTATAACAACCCTTTAGTAGTAGTCAAAAAACAAGATGGACTATGAATAAAATAATTGAACCAAAAAGAGATAGTGCACCTATAATAGAAGAAATGTAAACGAAATTTGCAGGGGCAGAATACAGGGAGTATCAAAAATAATCATCAGATTTTGCACATCGATATTTCTGAAACTAATAAACATTTTTTGATGAACAGGAAATCCAAAAAGATTTTTTTCATAACTTTTCATAGGTGTTCAATATGCCCCCTTGTGATGCATTGCATATGTCAATGCGATATTCAAATGGTTCCCATACTGCAGTGAGCATGTCTTGAGTTACGGCTTCCACAGCTGCTCTTATGCTATGTCTCCGTTCATTCATAGTTGTTGGTAATGGAGACACATAAAAAGAAACTTTTATAAACCGCCACAAGAAATAATCACATACAGTCAGGTCCGGCGACCTTGGAGGTCACTAATGTAAGGCTGAATCATTTTGTCCAATGCGACTGATCCATCGTTCAGTAATCGTTCGATTTAAAAATTCCCACACTTCCAGACGCCAGTGCCCCATCCGTTGGCAAATGAAGTCGTTCGAATCAGTCTCCAACTGTGGGAAAAAAGAAGTGCTCGAGCATATCGAGGTACGTGCTTCCTGTGACAGTGTTCTCGGCAAAGAAAAATGGACCATATACCTTTTCTTGCGAAACTGCGCAAAACACATGTTATATATCTTAATGTGGTTGTTCTGTACTCCCATATTCTCTCATTATGACGGTTCACATTACTAGTTAAATAGAATGTTGCCTCGTCATTAAACACTAAGTGTGGAACAAAACTGTCATCCTCCATCTTGCCAAGAACGAAATTACAGAATTCCACACGTTGTTGTTTGTCACCTTCACAGAGAGCTCGCAGTAGCTGAATTATGTATGATTTCATGTGTAAGCGTCGACGCAACACATGCCAGACGGACATTAGGGGCATGTTGAGATGTGAAGCTGCACGACGAACGGATTTCTGTGGACTCTTTGTGAAGCTATGGCGGAAGCGTTCGACACTCGGGGACGGCCCGGCGATTTGGCTTTACACAAACAACCTGTTTCTCGGAATTGTTCATGCCATCATCTAATGTTCTGTTCTGTAGGAGGATGCACAACATACCTAGTACGAAAGTCATGCTGCACGGTTATTACTGACCTGCACTGCGAAAACTCAGAACACAAAATGCTTTCAGTTGTCCCGACACCATTTTTATTACAACTGAAGTGGGCACACACTGCTGCTACGTAGCGGTAACCATGTAAAACTCGAGAGTTTGCTCATTCCAGCAGTACATTGTTCACTCACGTGTCTCAAATAACATAACAGTTATGATTTCTTTTTTAAATCGGATGATTCTTCTGGAAAATTAGTCTACATAAGGATTCCAGAAAGCACACAGCTTTTCTATTCAAGAGGTGGTCATACCAGTTATTAGTGTTACCTTTTGGACTGAATGTTTCGATATCAGTTTTTATACAAGCATTAGACAGAGTTACAGGCAGTGAGTTAAGAGAAAAATTTTAATATATGTGGACGACATAGTAGGTGAGTATGGAGTATGGAGTGAACACCTTCAATCTTGTACGAATTTTTCTATAGATTAAGTTCACAGGACACTGTGGTTAACCTATTGAAATCACAATTTGGTAAAAACAAAGCAAAATTTTTGAAAGACATTGTGAATACAACAGGAATCAGACATGATCCACAGAGACGAGATGCTTTTAAACTTTGCCCTGAACCACCAAATTAAAAGCAACTAGAATCTTGTCTAGGGACAGAAGGATTCTGTAGGAAATTTCTTCCAAAATCTGCGCTAAATGCACCACATTTATTGATACTATTAAAACTGGAATACACATTATATAGAGGAACCCAACAAACTATCGGGACATTTAACTCAATGACCACAACTAGTTCACTCAGATTTCAACTTACCATTGCACTTAACAACAGATGTCTCAGACTAGGATCTAGGATACATAATATTTCAGTAATGTCCTATACATAATACAGCAGAACAATTCCCTATAGCTTTCGCAAACAGGATGCTAACATAACTTGAGACGAATTGCAATACAAAAGAAAAGAAAACGTTACCCACAATGTGGAAATTCAAAAAATTTAAATCCCTTTTAGCAGGAAATGGAATGGTAATACATAGTGTTCATAGTGCATTAAAATTTTTATTAAAAACAGACTTATATATATGACTCATGAAATGGACTCCTTTTTTACAAGAATTTAGATTTGCAATTAGATATGTAAAAGTAAAAGATAACACAGCAAGTATCTGATGTACTGCCGAGGTTACCAGCAGGTTTTCAGGCAACCAGGATGTAATGGAAACAGAAAACTTTGCTATATACTTTTTAAAAGTTAATAAATACGAAAAATTTATTATAAAACTCTGTTACAATGTAGGAACCATACAAAGACAAGATATCAGCCTAAACATTCAGATTCAATGTTTAGAGCAAAACAACACAAGCAACAGTGAAAACTGGGAAATACACCAAATAATTTTATTTCTTAAGAACAACTTCATAGCGAAATATTTACTATGCATAACTAAAAACAGCATAATACTATTAACATGGTACATACATTTAGCATGAAACTTCCTGGTAGATTAAAACTGTGTGCCGGACCGAGACTCGAGACTTTTGCCTTCCGCGGGCAAGTGCTCTACCAACTGAGCTACCCAAGCACAACTCACGCCTCCTCCTCACAGCTTCACTTCTGCCAGTACCTCGTCTCTTACCTTCCAAACTTTTCTTTTAGGATATTCTCACTTAAGGACCAAAGAATTGTACCAGGCATATGGAAAAGTAGTATTACCAGTACTTCAGAAAGATGAATTGGCAAGTAGAGAAAGTATTATGATGTGATACATCCCCAAAAGTGAGGCTGGGTGTGGGGCAATGGGTTAACTACTATAATAATTATAGCTTCGCCGTTTTTACAAGAGACTGAAAACTATATTTGCGGTCAGCCAGAAAGCGATGGAGAACATACTGACCATAGTGTCTAGCCTGTAAGTTCACATTCTTCATGTCCTCACTGAAAGAAATGTTTCTACACTCTATTTACTCAGCGGAACTATGATTATAAACAAAAGTTTTGAGTTCTAACTGATTCATATATTCAGCAAAAGTTCATGCGCACGACCATAGCAATATTCCTGATAATAATAGTAATAATAATGTCCTTGTCATAATAGCATTATGAGCAGTTTAGAGGCGACCTCTGCGGTGAGTTCTAATTAAATGGTCTTTCGTCCTGATTCTATTCATCAAAGTTAATTGCTCGCCACAAAAGTGGAAAATATCTCACCACACGCCACGCGAGTTTGTTAACATTACGGGACGCACACAAACAGTTACTCCCGCGAAATCTAAGCGATCCAGGACGGTGTACGGCCCTCGAAAGTTCACTTCCTATTTGTACCGAAAACACGCGTCTATAATAGCAGCAGACTGTCTGTGACGTCTTCCGAGGCCCCGCGTAAAAGCCGATCTTTTCGGCGGCCACGGCCGGCGTTTGACTGCCGCGGACGGACTGATAGCTCGGAGCGAAGTGTGTCTGTCACTGCCTCTCATGTTCGCGGCTCGTGGTCTTGCGGTAGTGTTCTCGCTTCCCGCGCGTGGGGTCCTGGGTTCGATTCCCGGTGGGGTCAGGGATTTTCTCTGCCTCGAGATGACTCGGGTTGTGTGTCTTTCATCATCATTTCATCCTCATTCACGCGCAAGTCGCCGTAGTGGCGTTAAAGAACATGGGGAGCGGAGGCCGAACCGCCCCGCGAGGGGTCTCCCGGCCACCAATGACATACGCTCTTTATTACTGCCTCTCATGCCGTGTTTATAGATGGGCGCAGTGGATGGCCGAACAGAACATCTCTCTTCATTTGCTCAATGCCCAGGTAGCAGCATCTAAATGGCCACTTTCTCGGACACCTAATATTTTATAACGCTGTTGTGTGTCAACTTACAATCTTCGTAATTTTTATGTGAATGGAGTTAAGTTGGCTTTGATCACAGAAAAAGTTTCAGCTTGGCTGCATTTAAACTTTGCCGACTAGAAGTTTTAGAACGGAACCAACATTAAAACATGTCCTCTGAACTGTGTCCTTAAGAGAGCTTGTATTGATTATTAGTCGCTTTAAAGTCTTGAAACTTGTTACAGATTTATTATTTAATGTATGTAATCAAGTGCTGTAATCATAAATTACTATCATTAATACAAATGATACTTAATCTATTACAAATAAGGACGTTTTTGCTCCATATCTAGTTTTTAGTAAATTACTTGGAAACTATAGCTTAATGGGGTCACATGGTTAATGTTTTTTTTTTTTTTATCAGACTGAACCTTCGTACGAATTTTCATCTTCTCGAGTCTAACATTTAGCGCCTTCAATTTTTTGTAAAAACGCCGATTTTGACCAAAATATTGCTCCGCTCAAGTTGAGACTTGTAACACTTGATTGCGAAATACACATGCACATTCTGAACAATTTTTTACTTTATAGCTTGTTGATTCACTTAAAACAATGTATTTAGTGAAGTATATTCATCTGATTATCCTTATATTTAACAATTTCAACATTAATATACTGAAGCACATATGACAAAAATTCGGAAAAGCTACTTTAATTTTTAATTTCATCCTTACATTGCGGCGCAATACTTTGTATCCTTCGCACAGGCGCATTGCGATGGTGTGGCGCTACTAGCAGTGAACTGCGGTAAGTCCCGACCCACTCGCTCGCTTCTGTATCTCTCAAATGATACAACCCTTGTTTCGCCATATGAGGAGGGCTGGGATACATCCTTGTTGTTTTAGAATGCTGGTCACAATTACTAAAAATGTATCCCCTAAAAAGGAGCAAAGACAAACAGTGTGACAGTTAAGTAATGACATCATTATTTAAAAGATGTTGGTAAACTCAAGAACCTGCCATCAGACAACGGAACACAATTTACAGCCAAATAGTTTATGGTATTTCCGGCGTGGGAAAACGTGATCCATATCTTAATTTTCAGATATCATCCACAAAGTAATCAGGCAGTGAGAGTCATGTGTGAGTTAGGTAAGTTACGCAGAATTTATTGTGCAAACAAGCATTCGAAATGGACGAATCCCGTAAGTTAATTTGAAAACGTATTGAATGAATTACCACACTTTTTTACCAAGATTTCCCTAGTGGAGAATTGGTAGGAGGAGGAGTAGAAGCGGAGACAATCTTGAAGTGGATTAATCGGCTAGAATATAATGTTGCCATTCAATCAGTGCCAGCAAATAACATTAAGTAATCGCAAAACAAAGAGGCAGAAAAGCGTTAAAGGTGTTGGGAGAAAGATACCATGGTACAGTTCAAGGTGGGGAACCTAATTTTAGTTAAGAACCGTACATGAATTACTAAGTGTGAAAAGGTAATTCGTAAGCTCTACTCATTTTTTTGTATGAGGGACCATTTCTGATAACGAGAACGTCACAGTCAAAAGTGGTAATATTAACTAACCCAGAGACTGGGAGGGAAAAGAGTATGTGTAGTACTCAGGGTTTATGACCATTCTTAACTGACTAATGTGAAACGAAACAGGAGAACAATATTCTTCAAAATTAAAGAGGTAAGAAGTCCTCTCAGGAACTTCTGATAATTTATTGGTTACTTGTCAGTGGGTCTCATTTCGGCCTAATGTAAATAAAAGATTTGAAATAGTGCTTAACTATCATTATGTATGATTCAAGTACCCCATTCTTAATGACAGTGGAGAAACAAGCTATGTAACTGCTTACACTGTGTCATGGTGTTAGTAAGAAAATGTTATTTTTTTTATTGTGTACCCTAGCTAAGAGGTGGCAATTGAAGTATTATTGTAAAATGAATGTTAATATTAAGATTCAGAAGTAATATTAAAATGAAATATCAGATTGGGCAGTGAACAAATCCATTCTGTATTTACCCTAGAATGGTTTCTATACAGACAGTGGCGACTGGTGGTTTGAGTGCGGAGGTTGTGTAGAAGTAACCGCTCTGGGAGAGGGAAACTGTTTTTCTTGCTATTGAGGTCACTGTACTTATTCCAATTTCGTAAGGACTCTCAAAGGCATCCCTTACTGCGTGGCATACTCATAGTTAAGACTATTGGAGCTATTATTAATCTTGTTAGCAATGTGGCAAGATGGGGGCTAAACCATTCCTGAGTTTCTCCACTCTGAACGCCATGTTACATGGCTACAGTGTCCAGCCCAAATAATGCTTAGCAACCAACGAAGGTTAACATGAAAAGTTTTTTTAGGATTACACATGAAGAGGACAGTATTTGTGTATAACTTCGTTAGGTTTTGTATATTATTGTGTTGAATTTTATGTGGGAAATTTCGCTGTAAATATTTCACTGGCAAGTCAGACAATTAGTTTAACAAATAGAATACAGGTCTGCTGCGTCTCGTTGAACGAACAACTTGACATCTCTTCATTCCTTCCATTGGAGATGATCGCATTAACCAACTGATGTTGCTATGATAGATTTCATTACTTTTGCATATAATACATATACTTGAATTCGTCTAAGCAATCTAATATGAAATCATAGGTTGTAATGCTACGAACTGTTTATCTGAGCTACGTCTGTACTATCTCATATTAGGCAAATGAGAATTTTTGTGATAACTGACGTTTTAACGAGAAAAAAGACAAATTAATTATTAAAAGATTATTGGAAAAGAATTTAACCAATTGTGGCATTTAGTAATTCGCTATTTTCTGAGCGTAACTTTACATAAATCATAGCAATACATTTACAAAATAAAATCAATCCATTGCTTAATTGATATTGTGTAACTATGTATATATTCGTACATTCGACATCTGGATAATTTAATACAAGCAAAGAATGAGAATAAAAGTAAAAGATCTAATGATATAAAGAAAGCGTGTATGCTTGACGATAGCCTGGTAGTTGTTGAGAATGATTTTGACGCTTGTTCATTTATCAGGAACAGCAGATGAAATGGTATGAGATTTACCATCGTTTTATCAGTAATAATTATGCTAAAGAGTAGTGGACTGACCGGAAACTCCCATACCACAGTCGTATGTAAACGAACGAGAGTGACGAATTTCGCGTTGGTGGGAAGCGCTTGTTCTGTTTGTCTGTCCGAGGTATTCCTTATGGGCTTTTTGCAGTGCCAAGTGCCGAAGAGCTGTACCTGATGTTATCACAAGTGCAGTAAAGAGACTCTGCACCTTAAGCTGTTCCAAAGAATGTCAACGATCCAAACTGACCATAGACATGGGCAACAAAAGTGCCATGAGTAAATTCACTAATTCACACGCAAAAATTAAGAGCATAGCTCACGATTTGAGGGTTACTGAGAAGGTAATATTTCCCTTTACGTAAACAAATAACATAAAACATCACTCAGACATATAATTATTATTAAAGCAAGCAACGGCTTGTAGTTGGCGGCCCTTGGCTGGAGGTAGTGCGTTATCTTGCGAAACAGGGGCGTTTTTTTTTTTTTTTCCAAAGTGAGACTATGGTGCACTGAGAACATTTACGCACGCGTTTGGCGCCATACGTTGTATCTCGGAGACTCGTAGTACTTTGTGTGGGTATTGTTCGTGTCTTTTTTTTTTTTTTTTTTTGTAGATTCTCATTGTTGTGTCTTATAATATCCTCTGCGTCAGTTCTTGTCTGGTGTTGCGTCGTTGCTAACAGCGTTGTGCACGCTTTCGTGGAACAGATTTGACTATGGGGATATGTACGATATTTTAGAGAAGTTTTATTTCTTGGGTTTAGGCATAAATGTGTGCATTATTTGAAAGGTCAGAGTAGAGTTATGGCGCGCGATATATTAGAGCGGGAAACTTGTGGAAGTAGCAGTCGATTTGAATGCTTACGAGAAACAAAGCTCGTGTGTGTAGTGAGAAAGGCTAAGCACTAATGTAGTCCAAAATGGAGCATGAGCCAGCCATTGATGCAGAACAAGATATAACGGCGGAAGTTCCTTTAAATCAGTCTGCAAACAGGGTACAAATGTCAGGTGCAGAATACTCCGACGATGAGGGATCGGTTCACTCAGGAAATGAAAGTGAAAACTATGTCGAAGTGGCACGTCATGTAGGTTTTGTAAATATGGCAAGAGGTACAGACAGAGAAAGTAACAGCCAGATTTCGCGGGCAGGTCGTCATAGAGCAGCTGAGTCGTGTGTATCTAGTCCAGCGTACGCTACCGACAGTACACAGTTTCAATAGATCATTCAGTTAATGCAAGAGGGAGAAAAGAGACGACAGGAGGAGCAAAAACAGAGTAAGGAAAGGGAAGAAAAGAGACGGCAGGGAGAGGATCAAAGACAGGAATTCTCACTAATGAAATTAAATGCAGAAGCGACAAGTTAAGGAGCAAAATAGACAGGACGAAGTCATGAAAGAAATTAACGATATACAAAGGAGGGTTGATTAGTTTGTCGAAGCCATAAATCAGATCAGAAACGAAATTATGGGTGTAAAAGCAGAGGCTTAAGACATTAGGAAAACGTCAACTGAGACACGAGAAGTGGCGGTAGAGTCCAAACATGCGGCTAGGACAGCCAGATTAGTAGCACGAGACGCGCACAAGAATCTCCAAATTGCGTGAGGTCAGGCAACGCAGGCAAAGGTCGAAGTGAGCGCAACCAAGAAGGCTATTTCTGCTCTTAAAAAACAGGACAGAAAGTACTTGAAAAGACTTAGGAAGAAATGTTAGAGCAAACACGTCTCACAACCCAGCAGAATGAGCTGGCATATGAGATGAGACAAATATGCGAACGAGTCGCTCGTGTAGAAATTCAGCCAGAAGCAACAGCGCTTCGCCGTTAAGGGTTACGACGCTCGGTCGAGTGCCCGCTGTCAGTGGCGCTTAGTGCACTAAGTACCGAGCCGCATCAACTGCGCGCCACTCAGACGTATGGAAACATTATTACATGACTCTGATGACGCGTGACGAAGGTACAACAGCATTTAGCGATCCGTCGGCAATGGAATCTTGGCCGCGCGTGGACCAGAATTTAGAGAAAGTCCAGGGGCGCAAATTGATGAATATTTCGAATTAAAACATATTCTCTAAGTTCAAAATTTTCAGATTTACAAAGAGAACCACAATTCATAACACCCCAAGTCATGGATTGCTCAGTATGATAGGGTACTACCCGGGTCATGGCCACCAGTATACAAACTGGAGCGGCGTGGAGTGGCTCCTCCGATCTGAGGCGCCATGTCACGGATTGCGTGGCCCCTCCCGCCGGAGGTTCGAGTCCTTTCTTGGGCATGGGTGTGTGTTGTTCTTATGACCTCATCAGTTTGATCCCTTAGGAGTTCTCTCTCTCTCTCTCAGACACACACACACACATACACACACACACACACACACACACACACACACACACACACACACACATACAAATTGGAATTTATCTGTGGATAGTTGGATGGCTCAATAGACGAACGCATGAGTAGCGCTGCAGCAAACTGCCGCTGTTACGGCGAATTCAGAGAGGCTTTCCTAAATACCTACTGGTCACAGGATACCGAAACAAGGATTAAACAGGAGACTATATTAGGGATAGATTACGAAGCATCGAGGTGCCGCAGTCCAGTAAAGTTTTTCGAGACGCCTCTCAATAAGGACCGTTACTTGGACAAACCGTATAGCTATAAGGAGATAATGCGACACTGTTATATGACATTGCCATTTTGATTCCAGGACCTGCTCATTGGCAAATGCAACGACATAATAGAGTCATTCAGAAGCGCTCTACGAGAGTTAGACTTGTTAAGAAAGCAAAAAACGCGAGGGACTGAATGACACATAATGAACGAATTTAGCAAGGTGCATCAGTTGGAAACAATGACGGGCAAAACACAAACAGAAACAGAGCAAGAAGGAACCAATACGAAGGCCAAAGACTTAATAATGAGCCTCAGTGGGATGACAGAAGTAGACGGGGAACATATGGCAGTAACTGTCACGAAAACAGATATAGCAACAGGAAGAAAATGTAAAATTCTAAGTGTCATCACTCTTTCTCTATGCTGTTCATTTTTGGAACACAATCTATGAACAGCTTAGAGACAGAAGAGATGACACTTTCTGCAGGACCTGACCATCATTTTGCAGGACAATGCTCAATCACGTACAGTGCAAGCTGTTACTGATTTGTTTGACTGATGGGGCTGCTAAGTGCTATACTACCTACTGCACTCCCCTGACTTAAGCCCTCGTGAGTTCAACTCAATTTCTAAACTGAAGGAAACACTTCATGGCATTCGCTTCAGAACTACTACAAATTCATCGGGCAATGGACTGCTCCGCTCAAACTATCAACACAGCTGGCACTGCTAAGAGTGTCCTACGACTGCCACATCACTGGCATTGGGTTATATACAATGCTGCTGACTACTTTGAAGGTCAGTAAAACTCTGAAACACGTATCTATTTTTTTATGAGCTGTAAATAAATAGTTGCCACTATTAAAGTTCCAACCCTCGTATATATATAAACAAATACTGTCTCCATGCTGGCATCGAGCATATGAACTGACCCCCATTAAATATACAGGTATTGATTCATTGAGTGAGTGAAGTAGCCTGCACAGCCCAGTGTGAAGTGTCATCGCCTTTACTGTAGGAGGACCATATCCATAGACTGTCAGTCGCAAGAGAGGGTCCCTGTGACGTTGTTTGATACATTGTCTTTCTTTGCTGTATCATATCCAAGCAGCGTATGACACAGCTTTGTACACTGCCATACATATTGTTTTCTCCACCACGACTTCAGGGTCTGTATCGTATTCTAAACTGACATTAACAAGTTTAGATACATTGGCCCTGAGTGAAAGCTGAACATCACATGGTGTAAAGTATGCTGCTGCTCCAACAACACACACACAGGATGATTTTATGTAAAAGTCAGTCGCAACATATGGAAACTGGAAGAGTCCAGCGGCGTTTTGGAGCATTTCCAAAGAGCTATCCGAAGATGGCTGACAGCCTCTAAATTTCAACTCATATTTCACAGTGACAGGATACCAGATAGCTCAGTGTTCTGTTTCGATTGATTCCTCATACAGCAGTCATGTATGCAAGCACTGTTTCAGTGCTAGTCATCCCCAGAAGGTATTGTCCCTCCACCAAGACTCTTTCTCCATCTCAAATAAGCGATGTCATTCAGTCATTATGTGATAATCAACAGCATACCACTGGATGGATAGGATGGAAAAGACTTCATCAATTTACTGTAATAAGCATCATAGTTCACAGTGCGATATATTTTAGCAATTTTAAAAGTTTTTTCCATAATTTCAACACCGACCACTGATGCGTCAGCATGCTTCCCAGTTACTGTGTCATCGCTAACCGCCCCTCCACTACTTAGCGAGTACCATACAGTAGATTGCGAATGTAGATAGATGGCTGTGCAATACATCCATCCATTGTTAATTGTTGAACATATACACAAAAGTATACCAAACTTCCCGGCAGATTAAAACTGTGTGCCGGACCGAGACTCGAACTCGGGACCTTTGCCTTTCGCGGGCAAGTGCTCTACCAACTGAGCTACCCAAGCACGACTCACGCCTCCCCCCCCCCCCCCCCCCCCCCTCACAGCTTTACTTCTGCCAGTCTGTCCGGCACACAGTTTTAATCTGCCAGGAAGTTTCATATCAGCGCACACTCCGCTGCAGAGTGAAAATCTCATTCTGAAAAGTATACCAGACAGCAATCCACATGTTTCTAGCACTTCGATCAGAGTGTGTAATTTACGATTACGATTGCCCATCTTTCCCTATACGGAAGGGAGTCACATACCATTCTCGCATTCTTAGGATAAAGTTAGAGATTGAAAGATCTCCTCCCATGGTCTTTCACCAGCACTCAAAATGGTTCAAATCGCTCTAAGCACTATGGGGCTTAACATCTGAAGTCATCAGTCCCCTAGACTTAGAACTACTTAAACCTAACTAACCTAAGGACATCACACACATCTATGCCCGAGGCAGGATTCGAACCTGCGACCACAGCAGCAGCGCGGTTCCGGACTGAAGCGCTTAGAACCACTCGACCACAGCGTTCGGCTGACCAGTGCTCCCTGCAATATCGTCACCGATTAAATTTGCAGCTGACCAGAAGTATACCACTACATTTCACATCTTGTAACGGGACAGAGTGAGCTGTGTACATAACTGCTGTACCGCACCAATCTTGCTCACAGCAACCACGCAAGTGCACAAGATTTCTCCAGATGCACGCATGTCGAGGAGGTAAGCACCCCCTATCGGGATACAGTAGATATGAAAGTGTTGTTATGATATAACAGACGGTTAAGTAGAAGAAACGTGCGTTTTATCTGTATGATGGAGCTCCACATGCACGGAGTTTGAAGCCTTTTACGTATATCAACTGCACTATCAATTCTAAAGCACTGTTCTTGTGTCTGGGGTCAGTACCAGGCTGGCTTTGGTAAGGGAGAACTTGAACACATACACTCCTAAGGCTACACAGTTCTGCACTTAAAACATGGTATAATGTTAGAGCGGTGGGGTTTCCAGTCTGTTACTCATGTGGAATGCAACGTTGTTAATATTCCAATGTAAGAAATATATTTTCAGCGCATCACATACCTTCTCCTAGCAGGTTTCTCTATGATAAACTACGGTGACAAATTAAAATGAAAGAACTACTACCTTGCACACCAAAGAAAACATCGATTCTTTGCGATACAAACGCAATATACACTCCTGGAAATGGAAAAAAGAACACATTGACACCGGTGTGTCAGACCCACCATACTTGCTCCGGACACTGCGAGAGGGCTGTACAAGCAATGATCACACGCACGGCACAGCGGACACACCAGGAACCGCGGTGTTGGCCGTCGAATGGCGCTAGCTGCGCAGCATTTGTGCACCGCCGCCGTCAGTGTCAGCCAGTTTGCCGTGCCATACGGAGCTCCATCGCAGTCTTTAACACTGGTTGCATGCCGCGACAGCGTGGACGTGAACCGTATGTGCAGTTGACGGACTTTGAGCGAGGGCGTATAGTGGGCATGCGGGAGGCCGGGTGGACGTACCGCCGAATTGCTCAACACGTGGGGCGTAAGGTCTCCACAGTACATCGATGTTGTCGCCAGTGGTCGGCGGAAGGTGCACGTGCCCGTCGACCTGGGGCCGGACCGCAGCGACGCACGGATGCACGCCAAGAACGTAGGATCCTACGCAGTGCCGTAGGGGACCGCACCGCCACTTCCCAGCAAATTAGGGACACTGTTGCTCCTGGGGTATCGGCGAGGACCATTCGCAACCGTCTCCATGAAGCTGGGCTACGGTCCCGCACACCGTTAGGCCGTCTTCCGCTCACGCCCCAACATCGTGCAGCCCGCCTCCAGTGGTGTCGCGACAGGCGTCAATGGAGGGACGAATGGAGACGTGTCGTCTTCAGCGTTGAGAGTCGCTTCTGCCTTGGTGCCAATGATGGTCGTATGCGTGTTTTGCGCCGTGCAGGTGAGCGCCACAATCAGGACTGCATACGACCGAGGCACACAGGGCCAACACCCGGCATCATGGTGTGGGGAGCGATCTCCTACACTGGACGTACACCACTGGTGATCGTCGAGGGGACACTGAATAGTGCACGGTACATCCAAACCGTCATCGAACCCATCGTTCTATCATTCCTAGACCGGTAAGGGAGCTTGCTGTTCCAACAGGACAATGCACGTCCGCATGTATCCCGTGCCACCCAACGTGCTCTAGAAGGTGTAAGTCAACTACCCTGGCCAGCAAGATCTCCGGATCTGTCCCCCATTGAGCATGTTTGGGACTGGATGAAGCGTCGTCTCACGCGGTCTGCACGTCCAGCACGAACGCTGGTCCAACTGAGGCGCCAGGTGGAAATGGCATGGCAAGCCGTTCCACAGGACTACATCCAGCATCTCTACGATCGTCTCCATGGGAGAATAGCAGCCTGCATTGCTGCGAAAGGTGGATATACACTGTACTAGTGCCGACATTGTGCATGCTCTGTTGCCTGTGTCTATGTGCCTGTGGTTCTGTCAGTGTGATCATGTGATGTATCTGACCCCAGGAATGTGTCAATAAAGTTTCCCCTTCCTGGGACAATGAATTCACGGTGTTCTTATTTCAATTTCCAGGAGTGTAGGTTCACAGCGCTGAATAGCGCCCACTGTTCTGATCCGATCACGGTTCAGAAATTATAAATTATACTATGCTCGCATCAGGCCTATAAAAAAAAGATCGTTAGTAACAGAGAATGCCTCTTACAATGAAACAGATAAACGCATGGCAGCAGTCATGCTACCACTAACTCCGTAGACAGGACATCTGTCAATCAGATGTATACATGGAGATTGCAGTACCTCACAGACACCTATCGCTAACTTAGAATCACTGTAGTTATGAAACTGAGGACTCGATTTTACGCCCGAGATGCGACAGGGAAATGGATTACGTTGCATAAATCTTCGTTCGTCTAGAGGAGGGTGTCGAAACAGGATGGAAATGTTTCATCATCATCACACATGAGATGGAAGTTCTCTGATGACTGAGAGGTTTGCTGTTAACGATCACAGGTAAATATTGCTCTAAGTCAAACACAGAACACGCAGTTGTATACAAGTCGAACACAGGTTCTGCCACACAATAGATTCACCCCGACAGAACAGTGGGACAAAAATGGTTAAAAGACTTGCAGCAACATCTCCCCCTGTCTAGAATGCATCATCAGTCTACCATTAAATCATACCTCGTTACAAGTCCATCTCAACCGATCACTCCACCCACTTTCTGTCATCCTTTAACTCAGAGGCAAGTCAATTTAGAGGCAGGTTCTCTTTCTTAGAGGAAAGCATCAAAGGCAGCAGTCAGCTCGCATGTGTAACTATTACCTCAATAGACATACAGTAGAATGTTGCCATACAGCAAGCGCTTGTTGGCTGACACATGCACAAAGGTGCAGATAGGATGGAGCAGAGACTGAGGAACAGTTACAAGGTGCATAGAGGCTGCCTAAAAACCACATTGGAGCCTGACTGTATCAGATAGATTCGAAAAAGTTGACTGGTTGCGAGATATGATAGTGCCATGAATATGATTCACTAGTGGCTGTAATCAGTAATAGACATCTCCATAGGATCCAAGACAGATATGTGGCTGAATGGAAAGAATTGATTTCAAATTTCTGACAGTATTTTAACCAGAAAGCCTGGCCCTATAGATCTGAAAAGCCAGTGTATTTGTCATAGGGTTTTCTACATTTATTATGACCACAATCTAGCGTTGCATGTTTTTATGTGATTCGTCGCATAGCACGCCATCTACTGTATGCGATCATTCTCAGTCAACTATCTATCACCCTCCCTCGCCTCTTACCCAGTGGGCACATCGCAGAACCTGTGCATCGAGATATGATGCGTTACACATAATGGAGAAATATCTAGCGCAGGTACGAGGGAGCTGCCAATGCCAGCTTCAAACCATTTTCTTTAGCCTAATCACTTTCTAAATTCTGTGATTTTATTACGAGTTCACACCGCTGGCGATGTGCACCCTGCACAATATCACAGTACTTGTGTTGAAACCATTCGAAAGCAATACCATACCTCGATTTATAAAGCCTGTATAGTTTTTAACATGGATATCGTTACCGATACCTTCGTGCGCCATTAGAACCAAGACTGCTTGTGACAGTAAAATAGCCGTTGCAGTCGTGTTTTCTTAATAGCTGGTCGCTTGTAAGACGATTACGTCCCTGTCCCTAAGACACACTGGTACCACTCGCAAGAAAAACAAATGACGCATGTCCATCCATCGTTGATTTTCACTCAATATTGTTTGGTATCACCAGCATTCAGTTATTGTTGAAGTATTATACTTAGTAGGGGATATTTAAGAGATTCGCTGTGATCAGCAGGCTTATAAAGTATGTGCACTGTGGTCAGTGTTCTGATATGTGCAAAGAAAATGACTGTGTCCTGCCATAAGGAAGGTATGGATTTGACGTGGAAATTCGCTATAGTCGTACAGGGGATGAAATGTTTTTTATGTGGAAAATTATGTTCAGTCATAATAAGGATATAGATATTTATATTTTCAGAGCCACAGTCGTCCTGTCCGCAGCTCGTGGTCGTGCGGTAGCGTTCTCGCTTCCAACGCCCGGGTTCCCGGGTTCGATTCCCGGCGGGGTCAGGGATTTTCTCTGCCTCGTGACGACTGGGTGTTGTGTGATGTCCTTGGGTTAGTTAGGTTTAAGTGGTTCTAAGTTCTAGGGGACTGATGACCATAGATGTTAAGTCCCATAGCGCTCAGAGCCATTTTTTTTAACCACAGTCGTCCAGAGGGGGTATGTTCGATACTTCGCTCATTGTCCAAGGTCGTCAGATTGAGACAGCGATGATAATATTCAATTGCAAGTACAGTGATAAAATATATGTGACTGGTCTCCTAGGACGATTCTGACTGGGATGTGGCTTACAGTGGGAGCCATCCGAACTGGACGGGCTGGACTATAAGAATGCAGCAGACCTAACCCTGTCGCCCTCTAGCTGGGTGAATAACGAACTAATACTGAGTACGTGTTGGGCAACCTTTGTGATTGACTGTGCTCTCTGTGGAAATTTGAGAAGATACAATATTGGTATGTTTTTGCGCTGAACAGCTATTCCCTCCCATGTAAATTGTCCGATTGGCTGCGTCTACTTCTAGAACGAAGTCCTCGGGTTAAAAAGGATGTAAGAAAGGAATGTAGTCTTTCGCCACTACTGTTCAATCTGTACAACGAAGAAGCAATGATGGAAATAAAAGAAGGGTTCCGTAGAGGAATTAAAATTCAAGGTGAAAGGATATCAATGAGACGATTTGCTGATGACATCGCTATCCTCAGTGAATGTGACGAGCAATTACAGGATCTCTTGAAAGGAATGAATGGCCTCATAAGTACAGAATATGGACAGAGAGGAAATCGAAGAAAGATGAAAGTAATGAGAATTAGCAGAAATGAGAACAGTGAGAAACTTAACATCAGGATTGATGGTGACGAAATGTAGATGAAGTTAAGGATTTCTACTAACTAACAAGCAAAATAACCAATGATGGACAGAGCAAGGATGACATCAAAAGCAGATTGGCGCTGACAAAAAGGGCATTCCTGGCCAAGACAAGACTACTATTATCAAACATAGGGCTTAATTTGAGGAAGAAATTTCTGAGAATGTACATTTGGAACACAGCATTGTATGTTAGTGAAACATTGAGTGTGGGAAAACTGGAACAGAAGAGAATCGAAGAACTAGAGATGTGGTTCTACTGTGAATGCTGGAAATTAGGTGGACTGCTAAGGTAAGGAATGAGGAGGTTCTGCACCAAACTGGAGAGGAAAGGAATATGTGGGAAATACAAGAAGAGGGCACAGGATGATAGGACATCTGTTAAGGCATGATGGAATGACCTCCATGGTACTGGCGGCAATATTGGGGTAAGGGGGGTAAAACGCCAAAGTACCGTTATCCAAGACGGCGGCGATGACAGCATCAACTGACGTCAGTTGACGAGTTCACTCAAGATGGCGACTGTGACATTAGTTGATGACATCATCTAAGATGGCGTCCGTGCGTCAGTTGATGATGACATCCAAGATGGCGGCAGTGAGAATGGTGTTCTACACCAAAGTACCGTTATCCAATATGGCGACGATGACGTCGTCCAAGATGGCGGTGATTACGTCATCCAAGATGGCGGACTTTGGCGGGAAGTTTGAATTTTGGCTGGAAGGTAGGTCAATTGGGCTATTTCCACTAACATAACCTCCTCCCCTCCCCCAGAAAAATGGCGAGAAGTTCAAATTCCAACAAGATAATGCATCACACCACGGTTATCTCTACTAACCTAAGAAAATGGCGGGAAGATAGGTCACTTGGGCTACCTCCACTAACCTAACTCATCCGACCGCCAACTCGTTCTATGAACTGGCGCCAAGTTTGAATTTTTGCTGTGAAATATGTCAGTTGGGGTATCTCTACTAAACTAAGAAAATAGTGGGTAAGAAAGGGCATTTAGACTACCTCCACTAGCTTAAGTCACCCGGCCGCCACCTCTTCCTAGGGATTGGAGGGAAAATGACGCAGCCTGCACTGGACTGCTGGAGAGAGGCAGGAGTGTACTTTATTTATTTTGGAACAATTTGTTTAGGGGTGGATTTTGAAAGATAGTATATTTATCACAGTGATACAGAACACACGCTCTGACGTCCCACACAGCCTACAGACCTGCAAACACCCATAATTAATGCAATACGTTTATATCCAGAGAGCCAAACAACTCGTAAATCATCAAAATAATGTTGTTGTTGTGGTCTTCAGTCCAGAGCCTGGTTTGATGCAGCTCTCCATGCTACTCTATCCTGTGCACGCTTCTTCATCTCCCAGTACCTACTGCAACCTACATCCTTCTGAACCTGTTTAGTGTACTCATCCCTTGGTCTCCATCTACGATTTTTACCCTCCACGCTGCCCTCCAATACTAAATTGGTGATCCCTTGATGCCTCAGAATGTGCCCTACCAACCGATCCCTTCTTCTAGTCAGTTTCTGCCACGAATTTCTCTTCTCAACAATTGTATCCAATACCTCCTCATTAGTTATGTGATCTAACCATCTAATCTTCAGCATTCTTCTGTAGCACCACATTTCGAAAGCTTCTATTCTCTTCTTGTCTAAACTATTTATCGTCCACGTTTCACTTCCATACATGGCTACACTCCATACAAATACTTTCAGAAACGACTTCCTGACATTTAAATCTAATCTCGATGTTAACAAATTTCTCTTCTTCAGAAACGCTTTCCTTGCTATTGCCAGTCTACATTTTATATCCTCTCTACTTCGACCATCATCGGTTATTTTGCTCCCCAAATACCAAAACTCCTTTACTACTTTAGGTGTCTCATTTCCTAATCTAATTCCCTCAGCATCACCTGATTTAATTCGACTACACTCCATTGTCCTTGTTTTGCTTTTGTTGATGTTCATCTTGTATCCTCCTTCCAAGACACTGTCCATTCCCTTCAGCTGCTCTTCCAGGTCTTTTGCTGTCTCTGACAGAATTCCAATGTCATCGGCGAACCTCAAAGTTTTTATTTCTTCTCCGTGGATTTTAATACCTACCCCATATTTTTCTTTAGTTTTCTTTACTGCTGCTCAATATACAGATTGAATAACATCGGGGATAGGCTATAAGCCTGTCTCACTCCCTTCCCAACCACTGCTTCCCTTTGATGCCCCTCGACTCAAAAGTGGCATCTGGTTTCTGTACAAATTGTAAATAGCCTTTTGCTTCCTGTATTTTACCCCTGCTACCTTCAGAATTTGAAAGAGAGTATTCCACTCAACATTGTCAAAAGCTTTCTCTAAGTCTACAAATGCTAGAAACGTAGGTTTGCCTTTCCTTAATCTAGCTTCTAAAATAAGTCGTTGGGTCAGTATTGCCTCACGTGTTCCAACATTTCTACGGACTCCAAACTGATCTTCCCCGAGGTCGGCTTCTACCAGTTTTTCCATTCGTCTGTAAAGAATTCGCGTTAGTATTTTGCAGCCGTGACTTATTAAACTGATAGTTCGGTAATTTTCAAAAATGGCTCTGAGCACTATGGGACTTAACATCTGTGGTCATCAGTCCCCTAGAACCTAGAACTACTTAAACCTAACTAACCAAAGGACATCACACACATCCATGCCCGAGGCAGGATTCTAACCTGCGACCGTAGCTCGGTAATTTTCACATCTGTCAACACCTGCTTTCTTTGGGATTGGAATTATTATATTCTTCTTGAGGTCTGAGGGTATTTCGTCTGTCTAATACATCTTGCTCACCGGATGGTAGAGTATTGTCAGGAAATGACTCTCCCAAGTTCGTCAGTACTTCTAATGGAATGTTGTCTACTCCCGGGGCCTTGTTTCGACTCAGATCTTTCAGTGCTCTGTCAAACTCCTCACGCAGTATCGAATCTTCCATTTCATCTTCATCTACATCCTCTTCCATTTCCATAATATTGTCCTCAAGTTCATCACCCTTGTATAGACCCTACTCCTTCCACCTTCCTGCTTTCCTTTATTTGCTTAGAACTGGGTTTCCATCTGAGCTCTTGATATTCATACAAGTGGCTCTCTTTTCTCCAAGGGTCTCTTTAATTTTCCTGTAGGCAGTATTTATCTTGCCCTATTGAGATAAGCCTCTACATCATTTGTCCTCTAGCCATCCCTGCTTAGCCATTTTGCACTTCCTGTCGATCTCATTTTTGAGACGTTTGTATTCCTTTTTGCCTGCTTCATTTACTGCATTTTTATATTTTCTCCTTTCATCAATTAAATTCAATATTTCTTCTGTTACCCAAGAATTTCTACTAGCCTTCGTCTCTTTACCTACTTGATCCTGTGCTGCTTTCACTACTTCATCCCTCAAAGCTACCCATTCTTCTTCTACTGTATTTCTTTCCCCCATTCCTGTCAATTGGTCCCTTATGCTCTCCCTGAAACTCTGTACAAGCTCTGGTTTAGTCAGTTTATCCAGGTCCCATCTCCTTAAATTCCCACCATTTTGCAGTTTCTTCAGTTTTAATCTACAGTTCACAACCAATAGATTGTGATCAGAGTCCACATCTGCCCCTGGAAAAGTCTTACAGTTTAAAACCTGGTTCCTAAATCTCTGTCTTACCATTATATAATCTATCTTAAATCTGTCAGTTTCTCCAGGCTTCTTCCACGTATACAACCTTCTTTATGATTCTTGAACCAAGTGTTAACTGTGATTAAGTTGTGCTCTGTGCCAAATCTACCAGGCGGCTTCCTCTTTCATTTCTTAGTCCCAATCCATATTCACCTACTACGTTTCCTTCTCTCCCTTTTCCTACTGCCGAATTCCAGTCACCCATGACTATTAAATTTTCGTCTCCCTTCACTATCTGAATAATTTCTTTTATTTCATCATACGTTTCTTCGATTTCTTCGTCATCTGCAGAGCTAGTTGGCATATAAACTTGTACTACTGTAGTAGGCATGGGCTTCGTGTCTATCTTGGCAACAATAATGCATTCACTATGCGGTTTGTAGTAGCTTACCCGCACTCCTATTTTTTTATTCATTTTTCGTATTTATAACCCTGTATTCGCCTGACCAAAGGTCTTGTTCCTCTTGCCACCGAACTTCACTAATTCCCACTATATTTAACTTTAACCTACCATTTTCCTTTTTAAATTTTCTAACCTACCTGCCCGATTAAGGGATCTGACATTCCACGCTCCGATTCGTAGAACGCCAGTTTTATTTCTCCTGATAACGACATCCTCTTGAGTAGTCCCCGCCCGGAGATCCGAATGGGGGACTATTTTACCTCTGGAATATTTTACCCAAGAGGACGCCATCATCATTTAACCATACCGTAAAGCTGCATGCCCTCGGGAAAAATTACGGCTGTAGTTTCCCCTTGCTTTCAACCGTTCGCAGTACCAGCACAGCAAGTCCGTTTTGGCTGATGTTGCAAGGCCAGATCAGTCAATCATCCAGACTGTTGCCCCCGCAACTGCTGAAAAGGCTGCTGCCCATCTTCAGGAACCACAATTTTTCTGACCTCTCAACAGATACCCCTCCGTTGTAGTTGCACCTACGGTACGGCTATCTGTATCACTGAAGCACGCAAGCCTCCCCACCAACGGTAAGGTCCATGGTTCATGGGGCAAGCCATAATACAAGTAAAGGAAAAAAATCAGAAAATTGTTATTTGTCATTGTATTGCATGGAAAGAGATTTTTGTCATTTGTTATCCGACGTCAAACTTGAAATTAAAACATGCTCAATTTTTTCTGTCGTGTAGCTGATATATTTAAACCAACTGTCTACAAAACATTTTTAATCAAATTTCTACAAGTTTTAGTTACGCAGCAAGAGAAGTTCAAAGATTTAGGGCTGGAACAACTTGCTGTATATAACTGACTGTGCTGAGGTTGATGTTATAGTGGCGGATTATTCAGGTAAGCGGTTTGCTCAAACGAGTGCCCATTTTGCTGACTGCACAACTCAATGTGTTTTCTAAACGCACTACGGACGAGTGTTATTGCTGATGTCTCATAAAGAGATACGTCTCTTATGTTTACCTTTATAAATGAACTATCTAACGCGGCAGTGTTTCGGAATTGCTAAATATATATGAGAATTGTATATACGTCCTAATTTCCCCTCTCCTCTATCTCTGCCTATCTCCTCCTCTTCCCCCAACTCTTTGTCTATCTCGTCCTCCTACACCCTTTCAATGTCCATCTCCTCCTCCTCCCTTGTTTATTGTTGTTGCAAACGAAATTGTGTTTGGTAAATGGTGTCACTTAAAATGAAAGGGTAAATCTGTTTGGGTCATTAATGCAGGGGTGGAGGAGAGATCTCTCCAGCTGCTGGATCTGTGAGGACAGTAGCTTCTCTGACAGTATTTATCACAGTTTTAATCTATGAACAGGCACGATTGCGAAGTTTAGAAAGATTCAGATTACATAGTAGTATTCTAATCGTAAGTCGATAAACCATAAATACAACATTCCTCTTTCTTCTTAAAACTGACTGCGCCTAAGAAAGCAAAACAGCTCTCTGTTGCGTACGCAATTTTCGTTCAAAAGTTTGTATAATGAGGAAGAATACAGTTAGTCTAATGAATTAAACGCCCTGATATCTAAGTTAAAATTGAGTCCGAGAAAGAAAACGGGTCCTCACGTTTTCACAGCTCAGCATTTTCTTTCTCGTAGTCAGTTTTAACAGAAAATCTGTACACTGTTGTTTAAAAAATGTCTAGCCTACGTCCCTCTGAATGTTAGTAGAGTATCGGGTAGCAAGTAAAAAGGTCAAGAAATTTTCAAGATTTCTGCTAACAACGATTCCTCTGTATACATTAAATATATTTATATACGACATATATCTGGAAATATACAGCCATTGTCAGTCCGAGTGCTCATTAGGTCATCGTGTAAAAATTTGAAATAAAATGGCCAACAACTTTTCGAGATTTTTGGTAACAGTGTTTCCCATTTATGTATTGCACATATATTTATTTACCATATATAATTTAAAAAGTATGTAGCTTGTGCCATCCGAAACTTTGTTAGAGTATCATGTAAAAATGGGAAATAAATCGGTGAAGAACTTTTCTAGATCTTTACTAACAAAGTTTCCTCTTTATGTATTAAGTAACTACAGGGTGACAATTATTGAACTACATGAAAAAAACGTAAATTAGTTGCAAATCACGGCGTACACACACTTTATTTAACATGTAAACATCACTACAGATATTCGGATTTCGGTTATGACATGTTCGATATGCCTGCCATCATTGGCGATGATGTGGCGCAGACGAATAGCGAAATTCTGCATGACCTGCTGATGTGTTGGAGCATCGATGCTGTCGATGACCTCTTGAATGGCTGTTTTCACTTCAGCAATGATTTTAGGATAACTGCTGTACACGTTGTCTTTAACATAGCCCAACAAAAAGGAGTCGCATGTGTTCAGATCCGGAGAATACGGCGGCCAATCGAGGCCCATGCCAGTGGCCTCTGGATAACCCTGATCGAGAATGTCCCTAAAGTGTTCCTCCAGGACATCACTCTCCAGCTTCGATGGGGTCGAGCGCCGTCTCGCATGAATCACATCTGCCGAAATCAGGGTCACTTCGGATAATGGGGTTGAAACCATCTTCCAAAAGCTTCACCTACCGTTGGGTAGTAACCGTGCCATCAAGAACTATCGCACCGATTATTCTGTGACTGGACATTGAGCACCACAGTCACCTGTTGAGAGTGAAGAGACGTCTCGATCTTGAAATTCGGATTCGCAGCCCCCCAATTGCGCCAGTTTTGCTTTTTGACGAACTCATCCAAATGAAAGTGGGCTTCGTTACTAAACCAAACCATATACTTCTCATCACGTCCCGCGGCCAACCTTGCAGTTGGAAGTCTTAACGCAAACAGCTCAGAAGTTATGACGATTTTATTTCATATTGTTCAATAACTGTCACTGTATTTTTGTCCGTATGTATTAAAAAGTATGTAGCATATGTCCGTACGAAATTTTATTAAAGTATCGTGTAAAAATCTGAAGTAAACTGGTCACGAACTTTTCGAGACTTTTGATAACAACGTTAAACTGCAACTTGTCTTTACACAGTAGTACAGATATTTATTTCAGTGTTATGTTGTAAGTCATGGGAAAAAATATCTGAACCCCTTACGGCTCGTCGGCCGTTGTGGCCGTGAGGTTCTAGGCGCGTCAGTCTGGAACCGCGTGACCGCTACGGGCGCAGGTTCGAATCCTGCCTCTGGCATGGATGTGTGTGATGTCCTTAGGTTAGTTACGTTTAAGTAGTTCTAAGTTGTAGGGGACTGATGACCTCAGATATTAAGTCCCATAGTGCTCAGAGCCATTTGAACCATTGGAACCTTACGGCGCCACTCCCCTATCCCCACTCTGATCCACACCCACACCGTATCTGCTGCAAATATCACCGTGAGTACAATCTTGGGCCTTCTCTTCTTGTTGCGAAACCTCTGATGACGGAACACAGCGTCATCGAGATATAGTGCTCTCGGCTAAAGAGTTGTCAAAAGTCGAGCCGTAGCCGCGATATCGATCTGTAGCCCGCAGGCCGAGATGCGATACGAAGACAGGCGACAAGTGGGTGTTGCAGCTGAGCCGGACGACGCGGCAGCGCGAGGCTATTGTGTCCGGCGAGTGGGCGGAGCGGCCGCTAATAGGGCTAGTGGCCGGTGGGTGGCGGCAGGTGTCTGCGGGCTATTGTGTTGCGGCCAAGCCCATTGTGGCGGCTGTCACTCCGAGGTAGCACTTCCGGCTGCTGTTTGTGGCCCCGGAGTCAGCGCTAACAGCCGTGCTGAATATGCGACAAAATCTCCGCGGCGGGCGGGGTGGCAGCCGAGCTAATGTCAGCCTCGGAATTGCTCTCGCAGGTCAGTGGTACAGTCGTTAGAAAACAGAGCCAGGCTTCTGGTCAGTGATACAAGGCATGTTCAGAGAGCAAATGCACTAGATATTTATATTTTGTAGAAAAAGTATATTATGAAAAAATTACAAAATATTGTCGATGTACTTCTAGAATATTTTTCTACATAATCGCCATTCTATTCAGTGCATTTGGTGAGCTTCTTTATGCCCTCCTCTCCCTCCAGCTCCTTCCCTCACTTGAGAACGTCTTTCTCCGCCTGCTCCTACACTACTGGCCATTAAAATTGCTACACCACGAAGATGACGTGCTACAGACGTGAAATTTAACTGACAGGAAGAAGATGCTGTGATATGCAAATGATTAGCTTTTCAGAGCATTAACACAAGGTTGGCGCCGGTGGCTACACCTACAACGTGCTGACACGAGGAAAGTTTCCAACTGATTTCTCATACACAAACAGCAGTTGACCAGCGTTGCCTGGTGAAACGTTGTTGTGATGCCTCGAGTAAGGAAGAGAAATGCGTACCATCACGTTTCCGACTTTGATAAAGGTCGGATTGTAACCTATCGCGATTGCGATTTATCGTGTCGCGACATTGCTGCTCGCGTTGGTGGAGATCCAATGACTGTTAGCAGAATATGGAATCGGTGGGTTCAGGAGGGTAATACGGAACACCGTGCTGGATCGCAATGGCCTCGTATCACTAGCAGTGGAGATGACAGGCATCTTATCCGCATGGCTGTAACGGGCTTCCCACGCCCGGGTTCCCGGGTTCGATTCCCGGCGGGGTCAGGGATTTTCTCTGCCTCGTGATGACTGGGTGTTGTGTGCTGTCCTTAGGTTAGTTATGTTTAACTAGTTCTAAGTTCTAAGGGACTGATGACCATAGATGTTAAGTCCCATAGTGCTCAGAGCCATGGCTGTAACGGATCGTGCAGCCACGTCTCGATCCCTTAGTCGCAGATGGGGACGTTTGCAAGACAACAACCATCTGCAGGAACAGTTCGACGACGTTTGCAGCAGCGTGGACTATCAGCTCGGAGACCATGGCTGCGGTTACCCTTGACGCTGCATCACAGACAGGAGCGCCTGCGATGGTGTACTCAACGACGAACCTGGGTGCACGAATGGCAAAACGGTCATTTTTTCGGATGAATCCAGGTTCCGTTTACAGCATCATGAGGGTCGCATCCGTGTTTGGCGACATCGCGGTGAACGCACATTGGAAGCGTGTATTCGTCATCGCCATACTGGCGTATCACCCGGCGTGATGGTATGGGGTGCCATTTGTTACACGCCTCGGTCACCTATTGTTCGCATTGACGGCACTTTGAACAGCGGACGTTACATTTCAGATGTGTTACGACTCATGGCTCTACCCTTCATTTGATCCCTGCGAAACCCTACATTTCAGCAGGATAATGCACGACCGTATGTTCCAGGTCCTGTACGGGTCATTCTGGATACAGAAAATGTTCGACTGCTGCCCTGGCCAGCACCTTCTCTAGATCTCTCACCAACTGATAACGTCTGGTCAATGGTGGCCGAGCAACTGGCTCGTCACAATACGCCAGTCACTACTCTTGATGAAGTGTGGTATCGTGTTGAAGCTGCATGGGCAAATGTACCTGTACACGCCATCCAAGCTCTGTTTCACTCAATGCCCAGGCGTATCAAGGCCGTTATTACGGCCAGAGGTGGTTGTTCTGGGTACTGATTTCTCAGGATCTGTGCACCCAAATTGCGTGAAAACGTAATCACATGTCAGTTGTAGTATAATATATTTTTCCAATGAATACCCGTTTATCATCTGCATTTCTTCTTGGTGTAGCAGTTTTAATGGCCAGTAGTGTAGTTTGAAAATTTAATTCCACTCATGTGCGCCTTTAGGAAGGTAAAAAGGTGATAATCTGAGGCGACAAGTCACGGGAATTCGGGGATGGTTCAAAACACCCCATCCAAATTAGTCGAAGAGCGCCCTGGCGGCAAAGGCAACAAGCACACATTCTTCTCCTCAGCGTTCCCCTCCTTTTGTTCTGAATGCTCCTTTTAAGATTTTTAGAGGCTCATAATATCGTTGTGCATTGATGGCCTCCCGTTGAGACAGAAATTCGACCAAAATAGTACTTTTTCGGTTCCAAAACACGAAGGCCAGGATTTTTTTGCCGAAATTGTGGTTTTGAATTATTTGGCAGATGGGGAATTGGTGTGACGCCACTGTGACGAATGCCTTTTTGTCTCAGGTATGTAATGAGCCACCCACGTTTCATCTCCAGTCACAATAGTGCTCAGAAAATCCTCATCTTCCAGTTCAAGTCGGTAAGAAACTCGCGGACGCTGTTGAACCGATTTTTCTTGTACTGCTCTGTCAACTCCTTTTGAAGCCATATTGTGCACAGTTTCTGGTATCCCAGTGTTTCTGTGAGTGACTCGTATATGAGGGTTCTGGAGAGTTGTGGATACATCGCAGAAATTTCGTCCACTGTCAGTCGGCGGTCTTCACGAACAATTTCCTTAATTTTTTTACACCAGTTCTTTACTCACCTGTCAGAATGAAAATTCTCTACAGCTCTGTTCGTGAACAACATTGGTTCCGCGTGCCCCCTAAACTTTCTACGCCATTAAACGCACCCGTTCTGATCATAACACCTTCGAAATAAGTTGTTTTGATTCACTAAAAAATTTCGGTGGATGCTATTCCTTCCGGGAGTAGGAAGCGTATCACAGCAAGTGCGGGATTTCTTACTGACATGTTTCACGCAACTGGAAATTACAACGTGAGTTTATGTACTACCGAGCTCCTGCGATTCTTGCTCTTGTCAGGAGATCCCCCTCTACCACTCAGCGTAGCCAACCCTCAAAAAACCACAGCCCGTTATGATCACAGTACACTTACTTTCTGAACATGCCTCGTGCAATATCTGACTGCTTAAAACAGAGCTCCGTCTAATAGGCGCTGCCCATGCGTAGTTGTTTACATCTTTGGGCAGGTTTAGTGACATCTCTGAACAATCAAAGGGACTGTGTCTGTGATACAATGTCCACAGTCAATGTCAGTCTTCAGGAGTTCTGGAAACTGGGGTGATGCAAAACTTTTTTTGAAGTGTGTATATTGGCGGCAGTATGATCGTTCGGCAATCAGGTTCAAATCCCAGTTCTCTAAATCTTCTCAAAAGTTTTTCTCGAGAATGACGTCGTCTTCTCTCCAGGGATTCCCATTTGAATTCCCGACGCATCTCCGTAATACTTTCGAATCTACTTGTAACAAATTTAGCATCCCGCCTCTGAATCGCTTCGGTGTCTTCCTTTAATTCGATCTGTAGCGAACCCCAAAAAATAGAACAGTAGCCAAGAATAGGTGGCAGCAGCGTCCTATATGCCGTCCCCTTTACAGATGAACGCTCATTCCTAAAATTCTGCCAATAAGCCGAAGCCGTACATTCGCCTTCCCCACCACAGTTCTCACATGCTCGGTCCACTCATATCGATTTGTAACGTTACGCCCAGATATTTAAACGACTAGACTGTGTCAAGCAGGACACTAGTAATACCATATCCGAACATTACAGATTTATGTAGCAAGATACTACTCATCCGCATTGACTTACATTTTTCCACATTTAGGCTAGCTGCCATTCATCACACCCATTGGAAACTTTGTCTAAATCGTATCTGCCCATCGTCACTTAACATCGACACTTTACCGTGCGCCACAGCATCATCAGCAAACAACTATAGATTGCTGCCCACCCTCTCCGCCAAATCATTTATGTATACGAAAAATAACAGCGATCCTGTCACACTTCACTGGGCCACTCCTGACGATACCCTTGTCTCTGATGAACAGTCGCCGTCTAGGACAACATATTGGGTTCTATTATTTAGGATGCCTTCGAGCCACTCGCATATCTGCGAACTTATTCCATACGCTCATACCTTCGTTATCAGCCTGCAATGGCGCACCGTGCCAAATGCTTTTCTGGAATCTAGAGATGTGGAATCTGCCTGTTACCCTTCATACATAGTTCAGGTTTCACGTAATGAAGCTGTAAGATTTTTTTTTTTTTTTTTTTTTTTTGCAAATAATTTTTACACGTGATGCCATTATGGTGCATTCGTTTAAGAAACATCGTAAAAATGAACTTGTTCACACTGACTGTAAGCTAACTATTAAAGAATATGGGAGCATACTCTACCACATGACTAGATCTAAAGGCATCGTATCTACGACTGCTGTCTATGGCGCACAGTCTGTAACTTGAGCGTACAGTTGCTATAGTTCATATAAGATCGTACATCTTCGGTTATGCTAATGTTATTCATTTATTTATTAAAATCAACGTTCACTGGCATTGTAATATTACTGAAAGATAGTATTAATGATCCACAGACTCCTCCTAATGTCTGAGTGGCAACAGGCAACTTTTATTAGCAAATATTTATTAATAACAATTATTTGATTTGCACCAGAATAAATGTACTTTCGCTACGTATCTCTCTGCTTACGTCAAGAGCGAATTTTACAATGGCACCTCAACCCACTGGCTCTGAAAGCGCCAGACGGCCAACCGCCTCTGCGAGCCAGCGTGGCATCCTACCGCTCGCTCCTTACCCCTTACGTATGTATACTGCAGCGCTGATACATTCACTTCATGTATGTGAAATAGCAAAACTGGAAATAAAGTAACATGCTCTCTTATCTGCAAATAAGGGGTAACTTAAAAGGGTTGCTCAGATAGTGTCCTAAATCATTTATGTACATCAGGAATGGCAGAGAACCTATAACACTTGCTTGGGGAAAGCCAGATATTGTTTCTGTTTTACTCGATGTCTTTCCATCACGAATCCGTAGACATGCAATATGATTGAAAGCTGCTTGCGATGAACGGTCAATCAATTTGACGTTAATGTTTTAGTTGACTGACTTCATTCTGGTCACTGAAACTAGTCTGTCGTACTTTCATTAGTTGAACTGTTAAAGCAGTGGTACACAACTTAAGTACAAATACTGCCGGAGAGTAGCCCTATCTGCGGACGTGAGTGAAGACGTCTCAGGGAGATGCCAAAGTTAAAGTAAGCATTATATGTATCCATATTATTATACTGTATATTGAATATACCAATCTTTTTTTTATCATTTAAAACCGAGTAGTATATTGCTGTGAATTCAGTTGTTACAGATGCAGTTCAGACGTAGCTAATGAAGTCAATGTATCGTGGGAATACAAAGTTGTCCATAAAAGTTCCCTTAGGGAAAAAGTAACATTGCCAAATTTCGGCAACTGTTTAGATGAAAAGGCATGACGATGTCCATTAATTAAAAACCACCTGACCTTAGCCCTTAAACAATTATTCAGCCATTTGTTTGTGTGGATGGTGAATATATTTTGCAGAAAATTACGTTACTGGTTACGTATGTACAAAAAAATCATAGACATAAAACCTGTTTATTTTTATAGCCTTCAAAAAGTAGCAGGTATGGTTTTCCACGGGCATGGAGAAGTACTATCTATCCACATACATGTATTGGTGCCACCCGAGTTCGCTCCTTACTCCCTTCTGGACCGCTGGGTGTGACGTATTACGTCATCCGCTGTGCTGCTGTCCAGGGCAGCAGGAGCAGCGGAGAGGTGGCGCCTATCGTTCGCTGCCTGCAGCCGTCTGTTGCCGGCTTGCGCTAGCTACTTCCTTCGACGGCTGTTTTCCTGGCGCTGCAGTGCGGCGTGCGCTCCATTCTGCGTGGTGGGCACGGAGAGAGGAGGCGTTCGAGATTTTTTAAACCCTTCCACTAATATGAAGCGGCCCTCAGCACTTCTGTTGGCGCTCGTAAATCGCACAGTGTCCATAAATGGTCTGTTGAAACTTCCTTAATGTGAAACAGATAGAATGACGTTTATTTTAGTTAGAAATATATACTTTTTATCAACCTCTCCTCGAAATAAGATATACCTTATTTGTCACTAAAAATGTTTGCAACCCTAGTCAAGGTTCACGTATGACCGAAAAGTCTGAAAGAGTGTATAAGTGAAATCACTCAAACCCAGAGACTGAGTGAAAACATTCATGTAACGGATATAAACGTCAGTCACTAGGATCAGGCCATATTACGTGAAACCACTCGATCCCAGGGTGTAAGTGAAAAACATTCATATAGTGGATGTGGCCGCAGAGACTAATATCATTCATTTGTTTCATTCGATTGAAAAAACCGACTAAACAAAAGAAACAATCGACTGGCCAATCTGTTGTTACTACCAGAAGTTTGTCCCATCACTAAATCAGAAGCTGACTTTGAAAATACAGAAGCAGATAACCTCACGCTAGCGATAAGCCTGAATTGTAAACTATGCAAGATGACCTCAGTGAGGAGAAGACATAATGATATTCTGACAGGACAGTTCGATTTCGCAAGAGATCAAAAATTTCACAAGAACGCCTATCAGCCTGCTGATATGGCGGAAAGGCAACAACCTGAAGCCCTGAAAGCTATTCGGTGAAATAAAGGGGTAGTGAGGACTGCTGTTAGGCCCAGAAAAGTGTGCCACTTTCGGTCCTGATTGAACAGGCAAAACATTATTGCCACAGTCGAACAGCCTCCACAGCTTTACGTTGCAGTATTAGTACAGCAGTTACAAGATCGAACCTGTGATGCACAGCTACTGTTTGTCAAGATGACATCAGCCTTCGAATATAACACGACATAGGAAAAACATTTTACTCATGTAAAAGCTGTTTACTCTTCGACGTTAGACTGTATCATGTTTGTAAAAAAGTTTTTACTGATTAATATGCTCTATGTAATACGATTCACTGTAATGAACACAATGCTTATACAATCCTCAATGTGCTTAATTGATACGTCCATATTACAAATATTACGAGGCGTGTTTTTAAGTAAGTACCATTTTGAAATTAAAAAAAAACGTGCTAAGATATCTCAATAATTTTATTTTTACATGAAAGCCTGTACCTTAATCTACGCACTGACGCCGTTACAGTCTGATTCTTCATTGTTTACGTTGTGTACTGAGTGTTTAAGATGACTCCGATTATCGTGAGTCCCGCCGACTGTAAAGTACGGGCTGTTATAAGATTTCTGAATGCTAAAGGCCTAAAAGCGATCGATATTCATCGTGAGAGCTGTGCAATTTACGGAGAAAACATTATGAGTGATGGAATGGTAAGAAAGTGGATCAGAGCATTTAAAGATGGCCGCACAAATGTGCATGATGAACAACGGAGTGGGCGTCCTTCGGTCGTTAATGAAAGTTTGGTGCAGGAAGTGGACAATAAGGTGAGAAAAAACAGACGCTTTACGATTTCCTCCTTGCGGGATGACTTTCCTAATGTTTCTCTTGGTGTTTTGTATAGCATTGTGACCGAGCACTTGAATGACCGAAAATTATGCGCACGTTGGGTACCGAAAACGTTGACGGATGTGCACAAAACCAAACGTTTAGACAGTGCATTGCGTTTCCTTGAGCGGTACCACAACGACGGTGATGATTTCTTAAGCCAAATTGTTACGGGCAATGAAACATGGGTGGCGAACGTCACACCAGAATCAAAGCAACAGGCCATGGAAGTTGAGCAAGGGCATCGTTTTAATGCAAGACAATGCCCGTCCGCATGTGGCGAATCAGAGCAAAGATCTAATCACATCTTTTCGATGGGAAACTCTAGATCATTCTAGCCGGCCGCGGTGGTCTAGCGGTTCTAGGCGCTCAGTCCGGAACCGCGGGACTGCTACGGTCGCAGGTTCGAATCCTGCCTCGGTCATGGATGTGTGTGATGTCCTTAGGTTAGTTAGGTTTAAGTAGTTCTAAGTTCTAGGGGACTGATGACCACAGATGTTAAGTCCCATAGTGCTCAGAGCCATTTGAACTGTCTAGATCATTCTCCGTACAGCCCCGATCTTGCGCCCAGTGACTTCCATCTGTTCCTGCACTTGAAGAAACACCTGGGCGGTCTGCGTCTTCAAAACGATGACGAATTCAAAACAGTGGTGATGTTAACAATTCAGGCGGCAGACGTCTACGAGGAGGGTATTAAAAAACTGGTACAACATTATGACAAGTGTTTCAGTATTGACGGAAACTATGTAAAAAAGTATAGTAAGGTACAGGCTTTCATGTAAAAATAAAATTATTGAGATATCTTAGCACGTATTTTTTAAATTTCAAAATGGTACTTACTTAAAAAACACGCCTCGTATTAAATTCAAAAGTAACTCTGTCTGTTACGTTTTCACGACCAAACAGCTGAACCGATTTACTTGAAATTTTGTGTGGAGATCGATCCCTAAGAGTGTGAAGTAGTAGATGATGTATAGTTACTTCAGCAGCACGACGCATAGATGCGCGCTCCTGGATATCGCTAGATCACTAGCTATGCTCACGCGAACAGATAGCCACGTAAGGGCAGCTTTCTTTATTGCACATAGAATAGCTTACTTACTCACCATCACTCATCATGATAAAACTACTGATGTGCGACTACAAACCGTGACTAACAGCAAGTTGTGTAATAAAATCGATTGAAGTAGCCACAAGCATACTACTGGACGTGACCTACTAACTGCCGCTAGTCTCAATTTACACAAGACGACTTCCAAAGTGATGGAAGCCAGTTCATGTCACAAAAGAAGGCGAAGTAAATATTCCAGAATTCGAATCGAGAACAGCTGCCAACATGAGTAACTTAGAAGTAAATATCCTCGGAGTAATGAAGCAACTTAAATCACTTAATAAAAGCAAGTCTTCTGGTTCAGACTGTATACCAATTAGGTTCCTTTCCGAGTATGCTGATGCATTAGCTCCATACTTAACAATCGTATACAACCGTTTGTTCCACGAAAGATCCGTACCCAAAGACTGGAAAGTTGCACAGGTCACACTAATATTCAAGAAAGGTAGGAGTAATCTACTAAATTACCGGCCCATATCGTTAACGTCGATATGCAGCATGATTTTAAAACATATATTGTGTTCAAACATTATGAATTACCTCGAAGAAAACTGTCTATTGACACACAGTCAACATGGGTTTAGAAAACATCGTTCCTGTGAAACACAACTAGCTTTTTATTGACATGAAGTGTTGAGTGCTATTGACAAGGGATTTCAGATCGATTCCGTATTTCTGGATTTCCGGGAGGCTTTTGACACTGTACCACTCAAGTGGCTTGTAGTGCAATTCCGTGCTTATGGAGTATCGTCCCCTTTATGTGACTGGATTTGTGATTTCCTGTCAGACAGGTCACAGTTCGTAGTAATTGACGGAAAGTCATCGAGTAAAACAAAAGTGATTTCCGGCGTTCCCCAAGGTAGTATTATAGGCCCTTTGCTGTTCTTTATCTATATAAACGATTTGGGAGACAATCTGAACAGTCGTCTTCGGTTGTTTGCAGATGAAGCTGTCGTTTATCGACTAATAAAGTCATCAGAAGACCAAAACAAATTGCAAAACGATTTAGAAAAGATATCTGGATGGTGCGAAAAGTGGCAGTTGACCCGAAATAACGAAAAGTGTGAGGTCATCCACCTGAGTGCTAAAAGGAATTCGATTTACTTCGGTTGCACGATAAATCAGTCAAATTTAGAGGCCGTAAATTCAACTAAACACCTAGGTATTACAATTAGGAAAAACTCAGATTGGGAGGAACACACAGAAAATGTTGTGGGGAAGGCACACCAAAGACTGCATTTTATTGGCAGGACACTTAGAAAATGTAACAGATCTACTAAGGAGACTGCCTACACTACGCTTTTCCGTCCTCTTTTAGAATACTGCTGCGTGGTGTGGGATCCTTACCAGATAAGACTGACGGAGTACATCGAAAAAGTTCAAAGAAGGACCGCACGATTTGTAATATCGCGAAATTTGGGAGAGAGTGTCACAGGAATGATACAGGATTTGGGCAGGACATCATTAAAAGAAAGGCGTTTTTCGTTGCGACGGAATCTTCTCACGAAATTTCAATCACCAACTTTCTCCTCCGAATGCGAAAATATTTTGTTGACACCGACCTACATAGGGAGAAACGATCACCACGATAAAATAAGGGAATCAGAGCTTGTACGGGAAGATGTAGGTCTTCGTTCTTTCCGCGCGCTATACGAGGTTGGAATAATGGAGAATTGTGAAGGTGGTTCGATGAACCCTCTGCCAGGCACTTAAATGTGATTTGCAGAGTATCCATGTAGATATAGATGTAGATGTAGAAATAAATGTCGTATGCGTTACGAGGAGACTCTCTCCATGGTTATTTGGACTCGGACCTAGCACAGCAATGTGCCTACTGAGAGAGAATGCAGTTCCTACAGCTAACTGCTGAGGGTGGCAGTGAAGATAGGTTCTGTTGCTTTGGACCAGCAGAGTGGCGAGTCCTGGCGTTAAGGCTGGGAAACCTGTCATGGTCTCAGGACAATGTGACACGATGAGTTTGCTGAGGATTGGTTGGTTAATTAGGGGTGGGGACCAAACAGAGAGATCATCGGGCCCATCGGATTGGGGAAGGACAGGGAAGAAAATTGGCGGTGACCTTTCAAAGGAATCATCCCGGTATTTGCCTCAAGCGATTTAGGGAAATCACAGAAAATCTAAATTAGAATGGTCGGACGCAGGTTTGAACAATTGCCCTCCCGAATGCGAGTCCAGTGTGCTAATCAGTGCGCTACCTCGCTCGGTCCTCCAGAGGAAATTTGGATGCGACTCTGCTGAGGAAATTTGGACAAAATGGCACCGAAACTTACTGGTTTACGCCATTTTATGGCATTCTGACTTTATCTTATCGGTGGATGTTAAAAATGACCTGTCCCCAATATCCGATGCTCTTGTATGCAGACAACACATCGGTGGGTCCAGATGGCCAAGGAAAACTGATATTAATGAATAAAATTGCCAGATAAGTTTACTGACTACTTAATAGACCCCGATTACTTTCAGAGGAACTGTAATTAAATGTACTGCGTTGACCCATGACTGGAAACATGATTATTACACTCTACATCATACAGCTGGGACGTGACTGTTTCAGCAAGATCAGCGCCCGCCGCCCGCCGGCATCTGAATCGCTACCGTCAAAGTACTGCAAGAAAGACCACGAATATTAAATAATGTTCCTGATGAGTAAGCATTCTTGAGTCGGCACTAACCGCAGTACTGGACGACTTATACTGTGCCGCCAGAACTGGCCAACCTGTAACGTAGGAGTCAGAAGGTGCACCCAGCAATAAAACTGTCGTCAAGTTCATTTCCCACCTATGAACGAAATGTGAAGATACATTAATATATGATACAATAAAAACTACGCTCTACCACTTGCGACATGCAGACCCTGATGATAAAGTCGATGTTGCTTGTACACTGAAGTGACAAACGTCTGGCCGGCCGCTGGTGGCCGAGCGGTTCTGACGCTACAGTCTAGAACCGCACGACCGCTACGGTCGCAGGTTCGAATCCTGCCTCGGGCATGGATGTGTGTGTTGTCCTTACGTTAGTTAGGTTTAAGTAGTTCTAAGTTCTAGGGGACTTATGACCTCAGAAGTTGAGTCCCATAGTGCTCAGAGCCATTTGAACCATTTGACAAAAGTCATGGTATACCTCCCAACAAGGTGTCGACCTCATTTTGCCCATTGTAGTGCAGCAACTCGATGTGGTATTGACTCAACAAGTGCCGGCCGGAGTGGCGGAGCGGTTCTAGGCGCTTTAGTCTGGAACCGTGCGACCACAACGGTCGCAGGTTCGAATCCTGCCTCGGGCATGGATGTGTGTGATGTCTCTAGGCTAGTTAGGTTCAAGAAGTTCTAAGTTCTGGGAGACTGCTGACCTCAGATGTTAAGTCCCATAGTGCTCAGAGCCATTTGAACTCAACAGTCGCTGGGAGTCACCTGTAGAAATGCTGATCCATTCTGCCTCTATAGCCGTGCATAATTGCAAAAGTATTGCCAGTGTAGGATTTTGTGCACGAACTAGCCTCTTGATTATATTCCATAAATATTCGATGAGATTCATCTTGGGCGATCTGGGTGGTCAAAACATTCAGTCGTATTGTCCAGAATGTTCTGCAAACAAATCGCGAACAATGGTGACCTGGACACATGGCGTACTGTCATGCATAAAAATTCCCTTGTTGTTTGGGAACATGAAGTCCATGAAGGGCTGCAAATGGTCTCCAAGTAGCCGAGCATAACTATTTCTAGTCGGTTATCGGTTCCATTGAATCAGATGGCTCAGTCCATTCCATGTTTACAACTTGGGACTGTGGCTTCGTGACGTCTGCGCCTCACTCGAACCCTGCTGTCAGCTCTTACCAACTGAAATGAGGATTCATCTCACCAGGCCGCTGATTTCCAGTCATCAGGGGTCCAACCGATATGGTCACGAGCCCTGGAGAGTCGCTGCAGGCGTGTCGTGCTGTTAATTAAGGCACTTACGTCGTGTCGTCTGCTGCCCATTAATGCCAAATTTCACTGCACTGTCGTAACGGATACGTTCGTTGTACGACCCTCATTGATTTCTGCGGTTATTTCACGCAGTGTTGCTTGTCTGTTAGCACTAACAACTCTACGGAAACACAGCTGCTCTCGGTCGTTAAGTGGAGGCTGTCGGCCACTACTTTGACCATGATTAGAGATAATGCGTGAAGTTTCATATTCTCGGCACACTCTTGATACTGTGGATCTCGAAATATTGAATTCCCTAACGATATCCGAAATTGAATGTCCCAAGTGTCTAGATTCAATTACCATTCGAACATTTCCAGATCCTGTTTGTTTGGAAATGATGGTCGCATTTTGGTTCACCACAGCCAGGAAGAGCGGCAGTCATGCGTGTCCAGGGTACTATGACCAGTGTGACCTACGTGAGTGGCATCCAGCGACTCGTAGACATTCCCTTTCGGCCCAACACCCCAGCCATCATTTTTCTGCAAGACAGTGCACGACCACATGTTGCTACACGAACGCATGCCTTCTCGGTATCGCAGGACGTCAGCCTTTTACGCTGGCCCGCCAGATGGTCAGACTTGTCGCCAATCGACATTGTGTGGGACGTGGTGAAACAAAGGGTGCAGTGCTGTGACCCAATGCCAGCCTCCACAAATGAACTTTGGAACCAAGTGAATGCAGCATGGATGGCTATACCACAGGACGCCATTCGCGCCTTATAAGCGTCGATGCCTTCACGCATGGAACAAGTTACGATGGCCCATAGCGGACACTGTGCCTAGTAGGCAACAAGGCACATGCTGAACCAAGGTGAGTGAAATGCTACTCATTTCTGCAGAACATACTAATGTACACGTCATGTGAATATGAACATCCTATTTCTAGTTATTCAAGGTGTTCTGTTTCGTCTGTACATGAATGTACTTGAGACGATGGAATTTTCGAGACAATATCATCAGCCAATGTTACTGGGTCTCCCGGGAACTCATGTAAATGTGATTCAACATTACTTGAACTTGATGACACGAGTTCGGCAAGTTTTTCTGTGAAAATATGATAAAAAACTCAGAACGATAGCAAGCTAAACGACCAAAACTTAAGGTGAACAGAATGAAGAATCAATGAGCACACACTATGGATTATGAGTCAAGTAAACCGAAGAAATACCAGAGTAATGAGGCGAATGAGGAGTAGCAGAAACGCGGTCAGCAACAAATGTAACATCGAAATTGGGGACGATGAAGTGAAGTAATTCTGCTACCTGGGAAAGAAAATATAGGATGACGGACGAAGCAAGGAGAACATAAAAAGCAGGCTAGCACAGGCAAAGAACATATTAGTACCAATTATCGGCCTTAATTTGAGGAACAAATTTCTGATAAAGTACTTTTGGAACACAACTTTGTACGGAAGTGAATAATGGACTGTGGGAAAACCGGCAAAGAATACAATCGAAGCTTCGGAGATGTAATGCTATAGAAAGGTGTTGATAATAAGGTGCACAGATAAAGTGAGAATCGGCGAGGAGACAGAAAGAAGCGACAGGGTGATACGATGCTTGGCATCATAGAACAGCTTCCTTGATACATGAAGAGTTGTAAAGGGTAAAAACTGTATGGGGAGATGTAGGCTGGAGTAAATTCAACAAATAGAAGGGGCTTTCAATAAGTACTACGACACTTACCTTTCTCGGCCAATTTCAGTTGAAAAAATGCGTAATTGGTTATGGGACGTCGTTGAATATTTCCTCTTCAGCCCCTATAGTTTCATGAAGTTCCGACAGATGGCAGCGCTACACGTATCCTTAAAACGACGTCTGTAATGGAGATGTGTTCCAAGCAGAGAGCAGTCATTGCGTTTCTTTTGGCGAAAAACTAGAGCATTCACAGGCGCTTGCTGAATGTATATGGAGACCTGGCAGTGAACAAAAGCACGGTGAGTCGTTGGGCGAGGTATCTGTCATTATCGGAATGAGGTCACGCAAAGCTGTCCGATCTCCCGCGAGCCGGCCGCACACAGCTGTATGAAAATGAAGGATTGAATTCGGTGTGTTCATCTTCACAAAAATGCAAACTAACTTCTATTTCTTCTGCCAACACAAGGCCTTACGCCGTCGGCAAACAGACTGTGCTGTCGAAAGATAACGTTGAGCGTGCCAAGTTCAACGTGCTGCTGAACGCTCAGGAACGATGCGACTTGGGCATACGGTGTGTGGGCCCCAACGTGGTATATGCTATCGCAATGCACTCCAGCGGCAGTTGAGGGATGTTTCTAGTTCGTAAATCACACTGTTTACTCAACAGGCGTGCGTAAAATTCCCAAATTAGCTCTATTAAAACGCACATTTGCTCCATCGTCCACGAAAAGGAAAGTACCATATCCAATCAATAAGGTCACAGGCTTATAAAAGTTCCATTACAAACAGTGCGGTACAAATTTGGAATACTTCTCTGCATAAGATAAATATTATTTCAATATTTCCACATTTTAGTAAAACCGCAAGGTCAGTCTTACTTGATCACTGTTCCTACCCAGTAGTAGAATCTTGCAATATGTGACTTACGAAGCGTAAAAGAAAAAGGAGTAAAATATCTTTATACAAGTAGCGCAAGCTGTCCTGTAGATTAAGCCAATCGAACAAAGTCACCCCTCAAAAGAAAGTGAACTTATATTTACATAACATCAAATATTATAGCATAAACTAATGATAAAGTATCAGAACCTAATAAAAACGCGAATGTTAGGAAAAAAGTTGGAAGTATTATAACGCGAACCACCGTCCCAACAAAGAACTCATTATTGGACAGTGACGCTAAACAAACAACACGTTCCTGAACAGTGCCGCTACTCATTACGCTGAACGAACAACACGGTCCTTGTACTTAATCATATTGTGTTAGCCCTTGCTGGAAACGTTAATTAATTAGATAATTATGTTACTAGTTGAAATTTAATTATAACAAATTGTACCAAGAACAATGCGTTTTGGGTGGATCTTCAGTGCGTCGCTGCCTTCAAATAGCCTACTCTCATAATTCGCAAGTTACAATAATTCTTTTGCCACAGATATAATGTTTCTCATTATTTTATTGGAACGAATCACACAACAACGGGTTTTCCAGTGATTCTCAATTTGCTGGTGCTCAGAAACGGCATATATACATATAGGCTTGAAATGAATGCTAATATGGCGCCTCACAACTCTGTACTGAAGGGACACGACGTGCGTGTGACGTAGGTGGCGTTGTGCCATCTCATTGGTCAACGCTCAGACCCACGCTCAGAATATCTGACGTGCCAGATACTGCTTTGCACGTTGGGAAAGACTCCCGAACGTGCTATTCCACGCTATGACGTCAGAAACTCGGGACGCTCAACGCTCAACGTTCGGATGCTCGGTCCGTGTGCCGACGGCTTTACAGAAGTCTGCGCACCCGAGATGAGGTCGCAAAACTTCACGGGACTGTTCTTCCTCTTCTTCTCTAAAGCCCGTGTCTCGCACTTTCTGTGTGACTAAATGATGGGCGCAATCCACGGTAAGCAGTACGTGGACGTTGCGGAGGTTATTGATGTACCAAGACGTCGACCAGTAGAGTAGTATCAAGCAGGTGTACAGGCCCTCCCAGTAAAATCGCGTAAGACCGTCGCGTTGAAAGGACTCTGTTGATAAATAGGGTTTTGTAGGTAAAAGAGTTAGGAAGTGTATTGGAATCCGGAATAAAACCAACCTGCTCTCAAAAAGAAAGTGTTGCATTACTTATTGAACGTACCTCGTAACTGCAGACGCTGTGTGCAAGTACTACTCGGAGATGAAGCACTTGGTGCAGAAAAGGGTCGCATCAGACCAGTCATAAGACTGATAACCTGAAAAAAAAGTTGCATTCTTTCATAATGACTTTAATGAGAGAGAAATGTAGGCTGTAATCCTGAAGAGGACTTGTCAGTATTACTTATTTATTTAGTAGGCCAGTGGTGTCTGCTCGCACCCTGCAGACGTTCTCTAAGTGCCCCGTGTGATTTGCCATTGATCCGGCGCCGTACAAAGGCGGGTGTCGTGTTTCGCGCCGCCGTCGGAGCGCGCTGCGGCCAGAACCACGTGTCGCGTGGCCCAGACCGCGGTCGACACACGACACCCGACACCGCGCAGCCACCAGGCAGACACTGGAGAAGGCGGCCGCCCCGCCCCGTCTACACGACGCGCCCTCCTAACACACGGCCGCCCCACGTCTGCAGGTGGAAGCCGCTGACAGGTTTACACGACGATATCTGCCACTCGCGCTCTTCACAGCGACCGGGAAGCAAGATATTTATTTACACGTCTAGTTCTGTAGGACCAAATTGAGGAGCAAGTCTCCGGGGTCATGGAAAGAATCAGTACGTTAAATTACATCATGAAAGTAATAGCAGATAAAATAAAATGTTTATAAACCCGAAAAAGTCAAGCCGTAAGTTTAAGTAAACGCAATCAACAATATAACGTTATTGTTGTTGTTGTTATGGTCTTCAGTCCCGAGACTGGTTTGATGCAGCTCTCTATGCTACTCTATCCTGTGCAAGCTTCTTCATCTCCCAGTACTTACTGCAACCTACACCCTTCTGAATCTGCTTAGCGTATTCATCTCTTGGTCTCCCTCTACGATTTTTACCCTCCACGCTGCCCTCCAATGCTGAATTTGTGATCCCATGATGCCTCAGAACATGTCCTACCAACCGGTCCCTTCTTCTTGTCAAGTTGTGCCACAAACTCCTCTTCTCCCCAATTCTATTCAATACCTCCTCGTTAGTTACGTGATCTACCCATCTAATCTTCAGCATTCTTCTGTAGCACCACATTTCGAAATCTTCTATTCTCTTCTTGTCCAAACTATTTATCGTCCATGTTTCGCTTCCATACATGCCTAGATTCCATACAAATACTTTCAGAAACGACTTCGCGACACTTAAATCTATACTCGATGTTAACAAATTTCTCTTCTTAAGAAACGCTTTCCTTGCCGTTGCCAGTCTACATCTTATATCCTCTCTACTTCGATCATCTTCAGTTACTTTGCTCCCCAAAACTATTTTACTACTTTTAGTGTCTCATTTCCTAATCTAATTCCCTCATCATCACCTGACTTAATTCGACTACACTCCATTATCCTCGGTTTGCTTTTGTTGATGTTCATCTTATACTCTCCTTTCAAGACACTGTCCATTTCGTTCAGCTGCTCTTCCAAGTCCTTTGCTGTCTCTGACAGAATTCCAATGTCATCGGCGAACCTCAAAGTTTTTATTTCTTCTTCATGGATTTTAATAGCTACTCCGAACTTTTCTTTTGTTTCCTCTACTGCTTGCTCAATATACAGATTGAATAACATCGAGGAGAGGTTACAACCCTGTCTCACTCCCTTCCCAATCATTGCTTCCCTTTCGTGCCCCTCGACTCTTACAACTGTCATATGGTTTCTGTACAAATTGTAAACAGCCTTTCGCTCCCTGTATTTTACCCCTGCCACCTTTAGAATTTGAAAGAGAGTATTCCAGTCAATATTGTCATACGCTTTCTCTAAGTCTTCAAATGCTAGAAATGTAGGTTTGCCTTTCCTTAATCTATTTTCTAAGATAAGTCGTAAGGTCAGTATTGCCTCACGTGTTCCAGCATTTCTACGGAATCCAAACTGATCTTCCCCGAGGTCGGCTTCTACCAGTTTTTCCATTCGGCTGTAAAGAATTCGCGTAAGTATTTTGCAGCTGTGACTTATTAAACTGATAGTTCGGTAATTCTCACATCTGTCAACACCTGCTTTCTTTGGGATTGGAATTATTATATTCTTCTTGAAGTCTGTGGGTATTTCTCCTGTCTCATATATCTTGCTCACCAGATGGTAGAGTTTCGTCAGAACTGGCTCTCCCAAGGCCATCAGTAGTTCTAATGGAATGTTGTCCACTCCCGGGGCCTTGTTTCGAGTCAGGTCCTTCAGTGCTCTGTCAAATTCTTCACGCAGTATCGTATCTCCCATTTCATCTTCGTCTACATCCTCTTAGATTTCCATAATATTGTCCTCAATATAACGTAGGATCAGCTTAATTTTTGAAGGAAGTCCTCAACAGAATAGAAAGAGTGACCCATGAGGAAACTCTTCAGTTTCGATCTGAAAGCGCGTGGATTACTGCTAAGATTTTTGAATTCTTGTGGTAGATCATTGAAAATGGATGCAGCAGTATATTGCACATCTTTCTGCACAAGCGTTAAGGAAGTGAAATCCAAATGTAGGTTGGATTTCGGCCTAGTATTAAATGAGTTCAAGCTGCCAATTCTTGGGAATAAGCTGATGTTGTTAAGTAGAAACGGCAGTTAGAATTCGGGGTGTTCAAAAAGTCTCTCCGCAGTGCCGTATGATTGTTAGCCGCGCGTGACGTATGCCGCAGTGAATATACCGAAATGAAACGCAGTGAAATACAAATTATTAATTTATTGAATATTCATTTTTACTTACAAATTTTCACCACAATTCGACGTCTAGAAATTGCAATCCAAATTCCTATTTTCACAGAATGTAGTCGTTCCTCGTGAATACACAATGGATTTGCAGTACTCCTCATACGAAAATTTTGAGAGTTCGTGTACCCGGGTAAATGAAACCACGCCACATCAGTGAAAAACGTTTCATTAAGAACATCCCTTCACTTTGTTGAACGAAATTTTTTAACCATTGACAAAAATGCAGTCTCTTGCCACGATCAGTATTTGTCAGTTCTTGCACGACTGTCACTTTGTATAGGAAAAGTTCTAATTTTTTCCTTACAGCTGTGTGGGCCGTTCCAACGAGAACATCGATTTCCTGGGCGAGTTTTCTTACTGACTTGTTCGGACTCATGGACGTTTTATCGGAAATATCGAGTAGTTTATCCTCAGACAAAACGCTAGCACGACCACTTCTCAGTGCATCTGTCACTGAACCCGTTCTCGAAATTTGTTAACCAAATCTCGCACAGTATCGCGATGTGGGAGTGTTGTCTCCGGGAAAACTGAATTAAATGTTTGACGAATTGAAACTGTGTATTTACCGCCAGCTTTGAACACTTGTTCGACTAAAAACACACGTTCTTCAATGGTTAGCATTTTAACAGTGACAAAAACGAAACAAACGAACATAGGAACTAAACTTAAACGTTCACGTCAACACGTAACGACACACACCAACGACACAACTGACGCTGGCTGAGAGAAACGAAACAGTGGAATGTTGGGAGAGTCCACTTGAAGGGAAGTAACCCAGGCAGGCGAACAATCTCATACGGCACGCGCGGCTAACAATCAAACGGCACTGCGGAGAGACATTTTGAACACCCCGTACATTGAAACGCCAATGGCTGAGTACCCGGATTAGTGAACAGGGGTGGATAAAAGGTTCGCGAAGTTATACCACTTACTGCCCGAACTGCCCGTTTCTGAGCCAAAAATATCCTTCGAGAATGAGAAGAGTTATCCTGAAATAAAATACCGTATGACATAAGCGATTGAAAATAAGCAAAGCAGACTAATTCGCCTGTCGAACGATCACTTACTTGAGATACCGTTCGAATAGTAAACATTAAGGCTTTGGAACGAGATCCTGAAGGTGGGCTTTCCACATAAATTTAATATCTATCTGAACACCTAGAAGCACCTAACTAAAATTTATAATGAAAAAAGTATTTGTTTGAACACGTGTCGTTTCAGAATTGCAAAAAAAAGAAAAAATTGTTTTTAGTTGCTGATCAGTCTCCCGGGCAGCATGGCCGTGATTCGAGAAACTTTTCGGTTCCTGACGTTTCGTCCAGAGCTGTGCTGAGCATTTTGGAGGTGCTCCTGGCGATACTCAGCCTTACCGACTGACGAGTCGGACGTCGGAGAACGCCGTAAGCACTGTGTAAAGTGGACGTATTCTGGGTAGTTTACACGCGATCAGTAGAGATAATCTCTGTCAGAGATAACACTTAACTATCGATTGTCACCTGCTAAGAATAAAAACTTATCTGTCGATTCTGCAGAGCCACTGTCCACATATTATTGAGTTTCATGGTTTCTTTTTTTCTTTTAAAACTATCACTATGCTTCTATATTTCGATGGCTTCTTCATATAGTCGTGGCTAATAGTTTGTCTTAGTAGATAAAATTTTGGTTTCGGAAAATTTCACTTGATGGTTGTCCTGACTGAAGAGCATACTCTGCTGCAGCAGATTTTTCTGTTTTCTCAAACCGGCAAAGACCTTTGCGTTCTTTCAGTCTTGTATTCACGCTTATCTTGGTAGTTGCACAAGCACACGGAATCTTATATACTCCACTTGCTGAAAGAGGAAGGCGTTTGTCCTTCACAGAACAGAGTCGCTTGACATATTTTCTTAGTTGGTCCAAAAACCTGGTTAATGCTATGTTTCTGTAAAATATTGCCAACCAGATCAGTAACTTTTTTGAGAAAAGGGAGCGAAACCGTGTTCTTCCATCGCTGTGTTTTATCGTTGTCCTTCTTTCTATTGTTATTCGGTCACCGAACCCTATTTACTTCTTTGTCTGAATAGTCATTCTTCTCGAAAGCCTACTTCAGGTGTTTTAATTCGGCGTCCACGTGTTCCGGCGTGCAAATTCTTTTGACCCTGTCAACAAGAGTTTAATGGTATCTCTCTTTCGATGCGGAGGATGGTTGGAGTTCTTATGCAAATATCTGTCGGTATGTGTGACTTTCCTCCGAAAGACCTTATGGTTCACCCATCCATTAGCCGCAGTCGGCAAGACAGCGTCGCCAAGAGCATCCTAGAAGATGTCTAGCGCAGCTCTGGGCGAAACGTTAGGAAGAGAAAAGTTTCTTCTACCGAGGCCATATAGTCCGGAAGACTCATCAGCAGCTACGACACCCGGTCGTGAAAGCCTTCATTGTAGAAAAATATTTTTAGTTTTTGTACGTGTTTTATTAAACCACGAACTAATAAGTCAATGACACAATTGGTACAACTTATTTCTAACAACATTTTTATAGAATGATGATGCAGTTCTCAGTACAACATACAGTACAACATAAGTGCTACCTACAACTCCTTCTTAGAAAATAAACTAACTGTTCACATTGAGGATAGGTACTCGTTACAAAACGCTTTCCTGCACCAATCCTCTCCTTAGCGATACTTGCCAAACCGACACCCTCCTTGCCTATTCAAAATCAATCACTACACTTACTGTTCGTAAATTATTTCATTGCTGGACTCCTTATTTCTCAACTGGCAGTCTTCAGACTGCCAATAATAATACTGTGTAGTGCGCATTGCTGTTGTGTGGCGAAGTGAATCATGAAGCAGTTTCAGGTGCACTGCGGGAACCACCAACAACTCTGGGTAGGCATTTTCATGGGATATTTCATTACTGTTATAGTTGCACAGTACAAAGTATATTTCTAATGGATGGACTATATGAGTAACAAGGAAGATGTCATTCACAGTGTAAATTCGTGTCCAACATCCACCACATTGGGTCACGCATTAAAGTTAATCTCTGTGCAAAATGTAATTATTGTTATGTTATGTTATCACTACTATAGTCCCTCTAAATAGTGATAATAGAAATTATCTTTAGAAAATCATTTACCGAGTGGGACAGCGCAGTGGTTAGCACACTGGGCTTGCATTCGGGAGGACGACAGTTCAGATCGGCGTCTGACCATCCTGATTTAAGTTTTCTGTGGTATCCCTAAATTACTACAGGCAGTTGCCGGGATGGGCATTGGCATGAGCGCTTTCCTTTTCCATCCATCCCTAATCCGAGCTTGTGCTCCTTCTCTAATGACCTCGATGTCGACGGGACGTTAAACACTAATCTCCTCCTCCTGAAAATAGTTTCGTGACCGAAATACGGTCGAACCATTTTCTTTTTATCCCGAGAAATTTTCATTTTACTCCTCAGGGGTAATCACCCCCAGATTGAAAACCATTGGTTTGCATCAGTACTCCGTTAGCTGTTTTATGTTGTGAGTGGAGGGTACTTCATCTGGTACCACCGGTAAGACTACCTTCCCCCCCCTCCCCCTACCCCCCCCCTCCGCCCCCTTGTTCCATTCACGAATGGTGTACGAGACGAGTAACTGTCGGTACAGTTTCGGCAGTTTTTTTAGTTTTCTTCCTTTTTAAAAAATTTTACTTATTTATTTTGTGTCGCCAGTCTTCTGACTGGATCCATCCCAGCCTCTTCATAATAGCACTAAGCCCTCAATTATTTCTCGGACATATTCAAGCCTCTATCTTTTCCTACAGTTTAAACTCTCTACAGCACCATCTGATACGGTGAACTCTTTCCCCGATGTCATAACACATGGTCTATCATTCTGTTACTTCCTCTTATCAATGTTTTCGTACGTTTCTTTCTTCATAGGTTCTGCTCAGAATCTCCTCATTACCTACCTTGTCTGTCCATCTAATTTCCAATACTCTTCTGTAGCACCACATCTCAAAAGCTTTTCTCTTCTCTTGCGGCTTTCCCACTGTCCACGATCCACTACCATACAATGCTCCAAATGGTAATTTTCAAAAATTTCTTCTCCAAATTAAAGTCTGTGTTTGATACTCTACATGAGAGCACACTGAAAGCCTTTTCGAGGTGGAGGACTTGTCCGATGGCTTGATAGAAGAAGAAATGGGAGTCGACGGGGAAGAGGTAGGAGATCCACTAATAGACTCAATTCAAACGAGCTTTGGTCGACTTAATGTCACTCGAGGATGAAGGGATAGACAACATTCTACCGGAGTATCTAAAATCATCGGGGGAAATGGTAACAAAACAACGATATAGAGTGTATGAGGCTGGCGATATACCATCAGACTTCGGAAAAACGTCTACTGCACAGTTCCGAAGGTAGGAAGAGCTAACAAGTGCGAGAATTATCACACAAACAGCTTAAGAGGGCATGCATTCAAGTTGCTGGTGAGAATAATACACAGAAGAATGGAAATGAAAATAGAGGATTTGATAGATGACGATAAGTTTGGCCTTAGAAAAGACAAAGGCACCAGAGACGCAGTTCTGGGGATACAAGTGATAATGGAAGCAAGACAGAAGAGCCGCGCGATTAGAGGCGCCATGTCACGGACTGCGCAGCCCCTCCCGTCGGAGGTTCAAATGGTTCAAATGGCTCTGAGCACTACGGGACTAAACATCTATGGTCATCAGTCCCCTAGAACTTAGAACTACTTAAACCTAACTAACCTAAGGACATCACACAACACCCAGTCATCACGAGGCAGAGAAAATGCCTGACCCCGCCGGGAATCGAACCTGGGAACCCGGGCGCGGGAAGCGAGAACGCTACCGCACGACACCCGTCGGAGGTTTGAGTCCTCCCTCGGGCATGTGTGTGTGTGTGTGTGTGTGTGTGTGTGTGTGTGTGTGTGTGTGTGCTCGGTTTCAAAAGGGCGTGAGACAGGGATGTCGTCTTCTGCCTCTACCGTTCAACCTGTACACCGAAGAAGTAATAACGGAAATAAAAGAAAGGTTAGAGTGGGATTAAAATGCAAGGTGGAAAGATATCAATGATAAGATTCGCTTATGACATTGCTATCCTCAGTGAAAGCGAAGAAGAATCACATGATCTGCTGAATGAAATGAGGCGTCTAGTGAGTACAGAATATGGACTGAGAATAAATCGAAGAAAGACGAAAGTATTGAGAAGTAGCAGAAATGTGAACAACGAGAGACTTAATATCAGAGTTGAGGGTCACGAAGTAGACGAAGTTAAGGAATACTGCCACCTAGGTAGCGAAATAACCCATGACGAACGAAGTAAGGAGGATATAAAAAACAGACAAAATCTGCCTAAAAAGCCTTTCCTAGCCAAGAGAAGGTAGCTGGTATCAGACATAGACCTTAAATCTGAGGAAGAAATTTATGAGAACGTACGTTTGGAGCACAGCATTGCGTGGTAGTGCTATATGGACGGTGGCAAAACGGGAACAACACAGAATCGAAGCTTTTGAGATGTGGTTCTACAGCAGAATGCCGAAAATTAGGAGGAATGAGGAGGTTCTATGCAGAATCGGTGAGGAAAGGAGTGTTAAGAAAATAGTGACGGGAAGTCGTGGAAGTACGGTAGGACATTTGTTAAGACATCAGGGAATAACTTCCATGATACTAGAGGGAGCTAAAGATGGTAAAATCTGCAGAGGAAGACAGAGAAGCAAATAATTGAGGACGCAGATTGCAAGTGCTGCTCTGAGATAATAAGGTCGGAACAGGATAGGAATTCGAGGCGTGCCACATCAGATCAATCAGAAAAAAGAAAGAAAAAAAAAAGATGTGGGTGGAAGTAACATGCTGTCAGACTCTTCTTGTAACATAAGCTCTAGAAATTTGGGCAGTAAACATCTCCGTGAAGAACAACGCCTCTCTCGGAGCGGTTGCCGCTGGAGTTTGTTGAATATCTTCGTAACACTCTCGCGCCAAGTAAATAATCTTGTGTCAAAAGGAGGCTCTTTTCGTCGAACCTTCTTCGTATGCATTCAACTTGGTAAGAATTGCAGATTGATGAATGATACTCAAGTATCGGTCGAACGAACGTTTTGTAAGCCACTTCTTTCCTGGAGGAGTGACATTTCCTTAAGATTCTCCCAATGTATCTCAGCCTGACATCGGCTTTTGATACTATTTGTTTTATGTCGTCTTTCCACTTCATATCGCCCCGGACTGTTACTGCCACGTATTTTGCGGCGTTACTAATTCCAGTGATTTATTGGTAATAGTTTAATCGAACAATAATGGTTCTCTTCCCTTGTATACCAGTACTACATTGGATTTTCTTATATTTGGTATCAGCTGCCAGGTCTTGCAACTATCGTCGAACTTAAGCAAGTCTTCCTGCATTTCGTAGCAATCTCTTGACATTGCAGCTTTCCTTTAGGCAACGGAAACGTCCGCGAGTGGTCTCACGTGGCCATCAACGTCATCCAGTGGGTCATTAATAAAAATTTTAGATAGTGGCGCTTCTGTACCACACCCTCCTGGTACTCCTGCATCTACTTTTACATAATGCAATAAAATCTTCACAAGTTTCTTGCTACTTAATATCACAGCGCAAGCGCGACGTTTCGGAAGACCAACTCTCTCTTTCCATCTTCTGGCGAAGTGCCAGTGTGTCACACGTGAGAATTTTACCGTATTGGTAAGTCGCGAAAGTCTCCTATACACACCTTTACATTTGTCGATTTTGTTCCGTTAAGAATGACGTGTAAATTTGTATCTGCAAAGAAATCCCGTATCAAGTAATAAATCTTAACAGATACTCGGTAAGCTCTTTTTTCCCGCTAAGCAGCAATGCAGAACTGTATCAAAGGAACACGGCATAAACATAGATGCCTTTGTGAACGGCGCTCTGGATCACGTGCAGGGGCAGAGCGAACTGAGTTTCGAAAGATCTCTGATTACGAAATTTATGTTGGTTTCTATAGAAGAGAGTTCCGTTCTGCAAAAACGTCATAATCCATGAACATTTATATGATCCATAATTCTACAACAGATTGACGTCAGCGATACGGGTCCAGAATTACGCACGTTTGTCCGGCGACCATCGGGAATGATCTGCACTTTTTCAATCTCTAGACACCCTTTGATGCTCGAGTATCCTGCTATAACCTGCTACTAGAACGGGAGCAATTTCTTTCGCATATTCACTGTGGTCTGTCACTGGTACCTCACCCGGCCCCATTGCCTTGCTCGTGTTAGAAAATTTTAGTTGATTTTCCATTCCGCGATCGTTTATCAAAATACCCTCCATTTAGGTGTTGGTGCGATGACTGAAAGGAGGAACCATATTACGCTTTTCCAAGGTGAAATTATTTCTGAACCAACTACCGAGAAACATGCAGAGTGTTCCTAGAGGAAACTTAAGTATTCGAAGAGTTAAAAGAAATAGTCATGTGACACAAAAATTTCATACAGGTTTGCGTTACTGTTTTATTGAGTGGAAGTGTGCAAAATATGTCAGGAGGTCGTTTCGTGTGTTTCCAAGCCTATTACACATAAGATGAGCAAAAATAACGGAACTTAACTGTTTGAACAGATCAGTAACGTGCTTCTTTCAGTTCAAGTTTTGATTAATAAACGCTCCGAAAAGTGTGGAGCATGTTACACCATTGACTGAATCCTGTTCCTGATCTATATCAACTCTTGGTACGACTCCCTTTATTTTACAGAACTGAATAGCGTGTCTCCTTAAAATTTAGGAGGAGTCCATGTTCAGAGAACCATTAAATAATTCTTTGAAAAAAGTCATTAACCATCTCTTCTGTTGCTTTCTCTCTAATGGGATTTATTATGACACAAGTGTCATTCGCAAAGAGGACCAATGCAATTTGATAAATGTTAAATGGGACGTCATTCACATGCTATAAAGAATGAGAGTGGACCCAAATTTGAATCTTGTAGAACTCCCTTTATGATTTGTTCCCAGTCTTTCAAACTTTCCACCCTTCCAACACTGACTGAATTATTCAACACAAACTTTTGCATTCTGTTTCTTAACCATAATTTAACCCAGCTATGCCTTGAACTCCATAAACCTTTTTTCTGAAAGTGTAACATGATCTGCACAATCAAATGGCTTGGAAAGATCACAATAAATGCCTGATGTCGATATTTTTATTATTTAAGGCTTGTAATATTTGGTGAGTGAATGTTTAAATAGCATCCTCTGCCGAGCGAAATGCGATATTCTAAGTAAATTGTTTCTACTTAAACGTGAGAAGGCAATCATTAACAGAGGTTCACTCTTTACAGCAAAATCTTTTCACGAAATTTCTATCACTAACTTTCTCCTAGAGCCTACATACAATCTGTCGCAGGAGTAATCGTCCATGTTCCGGGATACCGCAGGAACGCTTATTTAAAGTAAAAACTTTTATGTGGACCCTATTTCGAATAGTTTTCTAGATAGAACACCTTAAAGGTACATTTGTTTCTTGGCTTGTGACACGCACATATGTGTCTAATCCACTCAACCTAGCTGACGTTTTATTCCAGTCCAACCCACGTCGTTGTTTTCAGTCTCTTTGCCCAGGACGTATTTCTGCCATAGGAATAAGATTAGACTCAAAATTGAATCCTGTGGGGCGCCTTTTGTGATTTCTCTCCAGTCACTAGAATTTTCTACGTTTCCAACATTGGTCGAATTATTGAGCTCAAGTTTCTGCATTCTGCTTATTAAATATAAGTCAAAGCAGTTGTGTGTAAAGCCCTCGGCTCCATAAGTAACAACGTATATTAAATGCATTCTATCTCGGAAACCATTCGGGATAGGGGCATCTGCCAACACGAAGTTTTTTCTTTAAATGAGCGTTCCTGTCTTATTTCTAAATATTACAGTATTTTGCAGATTACCACCAAGATAGGGAGAACTGACTTTCGTGATAAAATAAGAGAAATTAGAGCTCGAATGGATAGATTTAGGAACTCATTTTTTCCCATGTGCTTTTCGAGACTGGAACGGTAGAGGGTTTTGTGCACCAATCTGCCAAACGTAAGTGTGAAAAGCAGAGTAAACTTGTAGATGGAGATGCACAGCACGCATAACAGCACGTCGCGCTTGATCGCAAGTTGCAAGTTGGCACTGTATCACTGCGGAGCGCAGCGATTGTCTGCAGCCGTGTTGTGGCAGCCCTGCATTACTGCCCCCACCCGCAGGGCGGGGAATACCTGCGCGACTGATTGTGAGTCAGACAGACATGCGCGCGGCAGCGGCAGGTACCGGAAGGGCGGCGCGGGCTAAGCCGCTTAGTAATCGGCTTGGCGTGCGCTGTGCTCCATTACCCGGGGCTCTTCCACATACTGCGCCGCAAACTGCGCGCAAAATCGGCTGCGCGCTGCGTCACCAGGAAGAATTAGCATCCAGTCCGGACGTCTCCCCTGCAGTAGTTGTGAACGAACTTTGTGGAAAAACCGAGAGATAAAATGCATCAACAGTCATCAGGCAATATTTTCTTGTTTCGTGTTGTACTGGACGATTTATTTTTATTTTTCTTGTGATGTTGCCTACGGGTAGCGGTCTGCACGTATGATATCCGCAAGGAAACAGCAATTAGACGAAAGCGCGCACACGCTAGTCCAACGAAGGCCAACGAACGACAGCCAGTACATTCGGACGAACTTAGTCGCCAACGTATTGACGTTCGGCCTCTCAGTCTCATCAGACTAAGACGTTGGGGCCAAGGGATTCGGCCATGTGGAATTGCAGTTGGCTCTGGCAACTTGTCGAGGTTGCTCCCGTTTTGTTATTGTTATAAAGTAACCTTTTAATTACAACTTCAGTGGCAGATATTTGGACGGAAGAAGAAAATTTAGCAGTCGTCGCATGGGCAACATTTCTTTTACTGCAAGAAGCTGATCATCAGAAAAAGGAGGAGGAGAAGAAGAAACGACACTGGTGGACAACGTCTCTTTTACAAAGTGGGGAGAAGCGTGATGGGATGAAATCAATGTTTGACCTTAAAGGTGATCTGAAATACAGCCTGTTTCATATTTTTTACGAATGAAAATTAAGGATTTCAAATGCTTATTGAATTGTGTAGGCCCTAAAATTTCCAAAGATGACACCTCTTTTATGCACCAGTCTGTTTTGTTTGTTTCTCGTTGTAGATCTCTGTGAAAAGATGCCAATAAATACTTCATTTTCTTTTTCACAATGTAAACATTACTTTCTAATCGCTCACTTATTTCCCTCCAAGTGTCTAATCTCTTCGATGTGTTTTTCTATCACAGTTCATAGGGTCCCATAAACCTTGCTGTTCGTGATAAACTCTATTAGCTTTAATGCTGTATCTGTAGTGCACTCCATATGCCAATATTTAAAAGTACAATGAATACAGACCCATTATACACACGCAGCAAATCGCTGTGGAACCAACGAATTTTGACTAGGCGTCCACACGAGCAGAGGGGTCTCATGGCCAACACACTGCAAACTGCTTCGACATTACTGTCAGCAGACCCAACCACAATCAAGGACAACCGCTTCGTTAGCTCCGATTTGCCCCCTGTTCACGCTAAGAAAAGCTCGGCCAGAGAAGCTGGAACTCAGATGGTGGGATGTCTCTGGCCCATATTTTCATCTGCTGAAGTAAATTCCGGTGATTTAAATTGGTTCAAATGGCTCTGAGCACTATGGGACTAAACATCTATGGTCATCAGTCCCCTAGAACTTAGAACTACTTAAACCTAACTAACCTAAGGACAGCACACAACACTCAGCCATCACGAAGCAGAGAAAATCCCTGACCCCGCCGGGAATCGAACCCGGGCGTGGGAGTCCGGTGATTTACATTTAGAATGAATTTTCACTCTTCAGCAGAGAGTACGCTGATTTGAAACTCCTGAAAGATTAAGATTGTGTCCCAGACGGGGACTTGAACCAGGAAACTTTGCGTTTCTCAAGCAAGTGCTCTACCTATTGAATATAATCCAAACGCGACCCACGGCCGTCACTGACAGCTGTAGTTCCGGCAGTAACTCATCTCGTATCTTCCATACTTCACAGAAGTTCTTCTGCATAACTTGTGGGGCTAGTACTCCTGGAGGTAAGGATATTCCAGAGACATGGCTTAGCCACAGCCTGGGGGCGCTCTTGCCGGCAAAAGGCAACATTTTTAGGAACTTTGTGGTAAGTTCCTATGGGACCAAACTGCTGAGGTCATCGGTCCATAGGCTTACACACTACTTAAACTAACTTACGCTAAGGACAACATAGTCACACACTCATGCCCAAGGGAGGATTGGAACCTCTGATGGGGGAGCCGCGTGAACCACGGCAAGGCGCCTCAGACCGCCAAGGTAGCCGCGAAGTTTCGAGGTTCGAGTCCCAGTCCAGTCCACTGTTTTAATCTGCCAGGAAGTTTCAATTTACGCTCAGTTGATCAAGATGTAGAGACCGATCAAGGATACATTTTAACACAACACTGGAAACCATGTGAGGTGCCACTTTTTCCCATTTGGCATATGGTGAGATACTAGGGAAATGATCTCTAAATAATTCTTTCGTTTTTGCACATCTTTTTTTAGTCTTTCATACAACTGTTTTCACTACACAAGAATAATAATAACATAGTTTATACCTTTTTGCTTTCAGTTTTAAGTTAAAGTATGTGAGCAAGATACTAATTCATGCACGTCTTTTTACATTTCATGACAGCGCGAGACGCAGCACCAGCACCAGCACCATCTGTCCACTACGGGTAAAATAGTCATGACGTGTTTGTAATTTTGAGACCAATAATAAAGGTACATGGATGGAAGGTTAGAGTCTAATGTCCAGTCTACAACGAGATCATTAGGGACCGGGCCCAAGTTCGGAATAGGGAAGGTTGTGGCAGGAAGTCGGCCGTGCCCTTTTCAAAGGAACCATCCCGGCATTTGCTTGGAGCGACTTAGGGAAATGACAGAAACCTAAATGTGAATTGCTGAACGGATATTTGAACCGGTTTCTTTCCAAATGTGAGTCCAGTGTGCTAACCACTGAGCCAATGTGGTGTAGGGGAATGAGTAAGTCTGTAGCTAGGCACGCAGGATACACATATTTGGGTTCCTAAATTAGAGACTAATCCACATTCTTTGACGACGAATGATTTTCTCTATGAAAAAGCGTATACAGGCATGACAAGAAGCACCTATACCGTAGGAGATAATGTTTATCGCTCTATCATCATCAATAAAACTGCATTGCATTGTAAAAATAATAATTTGGATGTGAGTAAATTAATTACTTTGCTACATTTAAATGGAAATGTTAGTAAGGAATATACGAGCACCCCACTTCAAGTAGCATTGCTATCCTACACACTAGAATAGAACTGCAGAGCGACTTAATTTTGAATTTTATTTTGAGAGCTAACTGTTTACTCAAGAAGTTTATTTTTTTGTTACTGTATTAGGCACGAAAGTTGAAGTATTTATTCATGAAGAAAAATGACTTCGGAACTGTTTCATTTGGGCCTTACTCACATTTGATATGTGTGGCAAAGAGACCTGCATTCAAGAATTCTGACAAAGCATTATGATTACTGTAGGTTGACTGATTAGACTACAAGTCCTAAAGACGGCTCTTTTTGTGGGTGTGAAAAGAATGTACAGACTATTTGGGTGTGTCGCACAGTTTGCGGAGTGGTCGTACGCTGTTCCAGTCATTTTGAAGGATTGGTTTTGTTTGTACTGTTGCTTCCGATTCGGGTATCGCTCGAAGTGCACTCAATTCAGCACAAATTAACTGAATGAGAACTGATGCACAAAAAACAGTATATTAATTCTGCTATGGTAAAGTAAGGCACTTGCCGGAACAATTACGTTATCTGTTACACAAATTAGCATTAAAATATGCTATCTATGGCGATAAATTTTTGCATGTTAGATATGGTATCTAATATCCTGGTGGCGAACGTAATATCTTTATTGTTTTGGAATTGCGCAGTTTACGCAGGTGACAAATTCACAATTACGCGAGTGTGACCTCGCAAGTTAAACGAAGTTTTATTACAAGTTTTTGTCATGTAGCTTTTCTATCAGACATGCAGATGTTGCACAAAAATATGGAAGCACCGCGAGAAATGTGTGCTTGGACGTATAGACAGATGCTTGCCAAGCCGGCACGTTGCTCTGTTATATCTGACCACGGACGGCACCTGTGCAATGCGCTCTATACGTTGAAAGTATCAGTCGTGGTCAAAATAGTGTTCTGTGTAGTTGTGAGTGCATTTGTCTGAGCTCTGTGAATTCGAACGTGGATGAGTTGTTGGTGCTCGTAATGGCTGGTGCTTTGCAATCAGGGTAGCCAAAGTGTTTGGGGTTTCAAGAAGCAATATCGATCATTTACACCAAATACAGGGAAAGTGGAAAACCGTCATCCCGAAAGTCAAAACGCGGACGAAAGTATGTGTTGAGCGATCGTGACAGACGGTCATTGAAGAGAATTGTGATAAGAAATAAGAGGACGGCAGCTGCAGAAGTCGCAGCAGAACTGAATGTCGTAATCGCGAACCCTGTCAGTACAAAAACAACACAAAGAGAGCTCTATATGCTGGAATTTCAGTGAAAACCACCCAGTGATACAAATGCTCGTAACAGGAAAACTCGAATCTAAAACCATAAAACCTGATCCATGAAGAAATGCTAGAATTTTGTTTCTGTCTGTTTCCAACTTCTGGCTTAATTTATGTCCCAAGGGTGAAACATTGCGGGAATTCGGTGATAATTTGGGTAGCCATTTCGTGGTATTGCATGGGCCCCACGGTGACTCTGCAAGCTCGCTCTACTGCCAACGATTATGTGACCATTTTGGCTGATAAGGTCCACCTCATGATACAATGTTTGTTCCCCAATGGTGATGCTGTGTTCCAAGAAGTCAGCGCCTGTGCTCCCACAGATCGCTTCGACCAGGACTGGTCTTGTGATCACAAGGATGAACTACCGCTTCTCCTACAGGCACCCATACCACTGAGCGTTCGTGGTCCACTTCGGGAAGAAGAGTGTGTGATTGCTATCCACTTCCATTATCGTTACCTAAACTTGCAATCTATTTTGCAGGAATAATGGTATAAGGTACACTTCAGAATAATACAGGACCTGTGTTTATCTATTCCGAGACGAATGGAAGCCGTTTAGGATGCCAACTGCTTTCCTACACCGTTTTGGTCAAGGTAATGTGTTTTTGGTGTTTTCATATTTTTGACCACACCCCCCTGTACATTAATTCGCCATCCTGTTAAGGAACGTTAGTGTAATAAGCGTTGCACTGAGTACTTGTAAATATGTTTAAGATGAACGTTGATAGATTCACATTTATTTCTGTCGTATGTAATACATGAATAAGAATCAGACCATCAAGACTCCAACAGGTGAATTGTCTTAGAAAAGTCTTTGAAGTACCTTTGTGACAGTGGATGGATTGTTCTAGGAGAACCTTCAGGTAGTTCTGTGGCAGCTTTGGGTAATTGTATACGTGACCTGTTTACTGTGAACGATACAGAAAAGATAAAGACTTAAGCCAGCTGCTGGTACAACAGAAACAGATTGCATGTATAAATGCGCACAAAACCAGAAAAACCGGCATGTCACCATCGTTAACCCTGCAGATGTCAATAGCTCTTCTACACTTTCCATGGCACAGGGCATTGAAGGAAGCACAGTAACACTCCGTCTTATTGGGTAACGATGGTGAATGAAAACGAAAGATTATTATTATAGAATGCATATAACGCAAGTAGGCAACGTTTAACCTCTAAGTAATTATTGGTACAAATATCCCTGCGGACATCCGCTTCGATACAGGCTTTTATTTGCTTATTTTATTCATTTATTTATTTTTGACTTTGGGCAGTAAAGACCACACAGCCAACAATAGTTACCAAAGTGCCACATTAACATAATTGCAAATTCCATAGTAGAACAACAAAAAGACTTCGATGTACAAGAATAAGTTCTAAATATAAAATGAAAACATTGAAAGATAAACACCAGACAGCCAACAGTAGTTATAAGAGTGCCAAGTTAATATCAATGCAATTTTCGCAATAGAACAATGGTAAAAATGTATAGTACAAAGATAAGTTTTTATGTAAATTTAAAAACACAAAATTACTACCCATGGTTCGAACCGAAATGGTTCCAGAGGAGATTGACATCCACAGCAACTTATAACTTAAAGCAGGACAACGGCGTCGTTTATAAAGATAAGGTCTTAATGCAAAGTAAAAACACAAACAAACGTCCCTATTTTCGAACCAGGCTGAACCTATAGGAGTAAAAGATCCATACAACTTATAAGTCAAAGCTGTATACAGATGAGGTTAAACCAACAGTCCTCATATTGTTCATGATCAAATCAGTTTCATTAAGCATTGACCTATACACACTTTTACATCAACCTCTCTTCATCCTCACAATGTTCATTAATGATAACACATGAAAAATAACCTTCATGTCACCTGCACATATCACACAGGAAACATCCATCTGAAAAACCAAAATTTTCTTATTAGCACACAAAAATAGAAACATCACGTCATCTATACACCAGAACAACCATACATTCTGATTACAAGAGAAAATGTAACCCTTCACAAAATATCAGTCCTTGCTTGCATATCATTCACGCCAAGTAAAAATCTTACTATGTGCAAAACTACTCACACACGACCACATATCACAGTAAAATACCCACAATTCTATATCACTTCACCACACCATCAAGCATTCACAAATATCCTTTACTAATGCACGAAACTATTTATGAAATTTCATATGAGCTACAGAGTAATTATTCTGCTGTACCATTCCACTAAGCTTGCATAACGTTCACTTAATATCAGTATAATGGCATTAGAAACATTAATAAAATAATGCACACAAAGGAACATTCTGTGGTCATCTAGCGACATCAAGATACCATATGAAAAAATATCATTCAGTCCTCACAATCTGTCACACATACAGGTGCAAAAGTAGTATCATCACACTGAAAAATTTCTCATCAAGAAAGTGAATCCATAGCACAGCAATATATATATATATATATATATATATATATATATATATATATATATATATATACAGGGTGATTCAAAAAGAATACCACAACTTTAGGAATTTAAAACTCTGCAACAACAAAAGGCAGAGCTAAGCACTATCTGTCGGCGAATTAAGGGAGCTATGAAGTTTCATTTAGTTGTACATTTGTTCGCTTGAGGCGCTGTTGACTAGGCATCAGCGTCAGTTGATGCTAAGATGGCGACTGCTCAACAGAAAGCTTTTTGTGTTATTGAGTACGGCAGAAGTGAATCGACGACAGTTGTTCAGCGTGCATTTCGAACGAAGTATGGTGTTAAACCTCCTGATAGGTGGTGTATTAAACGTTGGTATAAACAGTTTACAGAGAATGGGTGTTTGTGCAAAGGGAAAAGTTCTGGATGGCCGAGAACGAATGATGAAAATGTAGCACGCATCCAGCAAGCATTTGTTCGCAGCCCAGGAAAATCGACTCGCAGAGCTAGCAGAGAGCTGCAGATTCCACAATCAACTGTATGGAGAGTCCTACGAAAAAGGTTAGTTATGAAACCTGAACGTCAACTACCCGAGGCGATGGATCGGCCGCCAGGCAGCCCGTGACAGAGCACTTCATCACTGGCCTCCAAGAAGCCCTGATCTTACCCCCTGCGATTTTTTCTTATGGGGGTATGTTAAGGATATGGTGTTTCGGCCACCTCTCCCAGCCACCATTGATGATTTGAAACGAGAAATAACAGCAGCTATCCAAACTGTTACGCCTGATATGCTACAGAGAGTGTGGAACGAGTTGGAGTATCGGGTTGATATTGTTCGAGTGTCTGGAGGGGGCCATATTGAACATCTCTGAACTTGTTTTTGAGTGAAAAAAACCTTTTTAAATACTCTTTGTAATGATGTATAACAGAAGGTTATATTATGTTTCTTTCATTAAATACACATTTTTAAAGTTGTGGTATTCTTTTTGAATCACCCTGTATATATATATATATATATATATATATATATATATATATATATATATATATATATATATATATCTGTGAAACGAACATCCATAACAAATTGCAGAAAGCCTCATTTAAAGATTAAGAAACTAGTTTACCTCCCTCAGAATATTATATTGAACCACAGAAATAAAACACTCACAAATAAAATAGCTGAGAACAAGAAAAAATAATCATCTACTGTAACAATAAAACCTCTACACAGCATTGCAACATGAACTACATAGTAAAACAGTAAATTATCGCTCCTTATCTCTCTCAGATATACTGTAGGCTTCTAATCACCAAAGGCTCCACAAGAAATTCTAGATGTAACCTCAGCACATAAATCCATCCAAAAATTTCACAAGTTCAATTTTGATTCAAAAAATGAAAAATCGTTAAGCAAATCTCCATCTAATTATCAAGACAAAACTTTCTTCGCGTGTTCTCAGGCTAACATCAAAATCAGACTCCGATTAAAATATATACAACAAAAAATACTTAAATTTCAACAAAAAATCACTTTATAAGTGAGAACCTATTCCACTCACAAAATGGTGGTAAATCCCAAGCGGCGGCCAAGCGGTTCCAGGCGCTTCAGTCCGGAACCGCGCGACTGCTACGGTCGCAGGTTCGAATCCTGCCTCGGGCATGTATGTGTGTGATGTCCTTAGGTTGGTTAGGTTTAAGTAGTTCTAAGTTCTAGGGGACTGATGACCTCAGAAGTTAAGTCCCGTAGTGCTCAGAGCCATTTTCTGAAATCCCAAGCATCTTTTTCTTAGGCAAGCAACTAAATGAATGGGATAAATTACACTATGTTCTATCTCTTTACTTCCTCTTCATCATCTGGAAAGACACCTTCAATCAACTCTTTATCTCTATACCATCAACATAAATTCTAAAAGGGGATACAGGCAATTTATCAAATTTACACCTTAAGTAAGATAAATTGATTTTCCAAGAAAGATTACACTACGTACTGTCTCGTAGTACTATTAATTTCTGCAGAAACCCCATGGAGTTCCACATATGCTTCCCCGTATTAATACATGTTTCATAAAACTCAACAAAATAGACACCACTACCAATGCTTTGTGTGATCAACAAAATACAATTACAATGAACCAACATCCATGAGTGAAAACAGACATCCCACCACAATAAGGTATGTGAATGAAAAATAAAATCAACACTGCAAATACAAAAAGATTTTGTTTACTCACACTACAAAATATTTATGACACTAGATGAAGAAATTCAATCAGAAAAGAACATACTTTTACTCTGTAATCCTCAAACAGTAATCTGCTATTCATTGAACCTGAAGGTGTCCTCAATAAAGAACAAGTGTCCACGACATATTTAGATGTAACAAAACTTTCAGTTACAGCCCAATTTCACCACATTCCATCAATTCTCCTCACCCAAAAGTACAGATATAATGTGAGTACTTAGTAAATTGATCGCTAAACATGACTGTAAATGTGGAGTTACATGCTCTCATGATAAGTACCAGTAGCACGGAGGGAAAGATTTAAGCAAAAAAGTAATGAACATTTCAATGAAGTGTAAGAATTTCTGGTTGAAAAACGCATAGGAAATCAGAAATCCAATCTATATCAGGTCAGGGTTGCCAAAAATATAAAGATCTTGGGCGACCCAAACATGAAAAACATTAAATTATCCGGAAGATACAGACTCATATCGCAACAGCCGTGACCAGTATTGAAACGATTGTATTGTAATAAAAAAAAGCAATGACTATTACCATTAATAGTGATAATTAAGGCCCAAAACCTCCAAGCTGTACAAAAGGTACAATTCTTATGCCCCAAAAATAAAATGGAAACACTATCTGATCTGTAACATTTAAGAAAAATAGTCACACACGTGCACATACACAAACACACACACATACACAAACACACATACACACACACACACACACACACACACACACACACACACACACACACACATAGAGAGAGAGAGAGAGAGAGAGAGACATTCATAATAACGGGCATGTAGAAAATTGGACTTCATTAACTACTATTATAATCCTACACAGGAGTAATTTATTCGTTAAACAGTAATTCAGAATGCTACCCTTCTGCTTTTAATGTCCAGCTGTGCAGTGAGGATGACTTTTATGTTTTGTAATTGCTGATTTGGATTACAAAAGACAATTAATACATCAGAGACAGAGTTTAATTCATGAAAATCAGTTTTATGTAACATTAAAGTAACGTTTGAGACTGCTCCGTACGATCTCTAGGAAACAGCGGATGGTCAAACAATACCCGTCGACCTACCTTATCAGAAGTTGAAACCTGGGTAGCATGCAAGGAAGAACTACTTATTACTAATGCTTCGTGTCTGCAACTTGATGTGTGATTGTCGATACATAAGAAACTACACTGAATTGTCAAAAGTCATGGGGTATCTTCTAATATGGTGTCGGATCTCCGTGCCTAGAGTAATGCATCATCTCGATATTGGATGGACTGACCAACTTGCTGAAAGTCCCTTGCAGAAATACTGATCCATTCTGCTTCTACAGCAATCCGTAACTTGGTGGTTCAAATGGCTCTGAGCACTATGGGACTTAACATCCGAGGTCATCAGTCCCCTAGAACTTAGAACTACTTAAACCTAACTAACCTAAGGACATCACACACATCCATGCCCGAGGCAGGATTCGAACCTGCGACCATAGCGGTCGCGCGGTTGCAGACTGTAGCGCCTAGAACCGCTCGGCCACACCGGCCGGCCCAATCCGTATCTGCGAAAGCGTTACTGGTGCAGGATTTTGTACACACTGCTCTCTCGATTATGTCACTTAAATGTTCGATGTTGGGAGATGTGGGTGGCCAAACCATTCGTTCGAATTGTTCAGATTGTTCTTCAATCGAACCGCGAACAACTGTGGCACGGCGATATAATGCATTGTCAGCCACAAAAATTCCATCATTGTTTGGTAACATGACATCCATAAGTGGTTGCAGGCGGTTTCCGAGCAGCCGAGCATCCAGGTGACCCAGTCCAATCGATGTAAACGTAGCCCACACCATTATGGAGCCACCACCAGCTTGCACAATGCCTTGTTGACAACTTGGGTTCATGGCTTCGCTGGGTCTGCGCCACACTCCAACCCTACCGTCAGCTCTTGCTAACTGAAATCGGGACTCATCTGACCAGGCCACCGTTTTCCAGTCATCTAGGGTCAAATCGATATGGACACGAGTCCAGGAGAGGCGTTGCAGGTGAAGTCGTACTGTTAGCAAAGGCAGTTGTGTCGGTCATCTGCTGACATAAACGATTAACGACACATTTCGCTGCAATGTCCTGGCGGATATGTACGTCGTCTGTGTCGCATTGATTTCTGAGGTTATTTCAAGCTGTGTTGCTTGTCTGTTAGCACTGACAACTCTATGCAAACACTTCTGTTCCTTCCAGTTAAGTGAAGGCCGTGAGCCACTGCGTTGTCCTTGGTAAGGTGTAATGCCTGAAATTTGGTATTCTCAGCACCCTGTTGAAACTGCGACTCGGAATACTGAATTCCCTGACCATTTCGGTAATGGAATGTCCCATGTGTATAGCTTCAATGACCATTCCGCGTTCAGTCTGTTAATTTCCGTCCGCCCCTGTTAGCTCAGTGGTCAGCACAGCGGAATGCCGCGCCAAGGGGCCCGAGTTGGATTCCCGGCTGGGGCAGGAGATTTTTCTCCGCTCAGTGACTGGGTGTTGTCTTGTCCTCATCATCATTTCATCCCCATCTCCGACGCTCAAGTCGCCCAATGCTGCGTCGAGTGCATTAAGTACTTGCCCTCGGAGGCCGAACTTCCCCAATTGGGGGACTCCCAGCCCACAATGCCGTACGCTCATTTCCATTTTTTCTGTTAATTCCCGTCGTGCAGTCATAGTCACGTAGGAAGCCTTCTCAAATTAATCACCTGAGTACAAATGACAGTTTCGCCATGACTGTACTCTGTGTACTCGATACTACCGCCATCTGTACAGGGTTATTACAAATGATTGAAGCGATTTCACAGCTCTACAATAACTTTATTATTTGAGATATTTTCAAAATGCTTTGCACACACATACAAAAACTCAATAAGTTTTTTTTAGGCATTCACAAATGTTCGATATGTACCCCTTTAGTGATTCGGCAGACATCAAGCCGATAATCAAGTTCCTCCCACAATCGGCGCAGCATGTCCCCATCAATGAGTTCGAAAGCATCGTTGATGCGAGCTCGCAGTTCCGGCACGTTTCTTAGTAGTGGAGGTTTAAACACTGAATCTTTCACATAACCCCACAGAAAGAAATCGCATGCGGTTAAGTTGGGAGAGCGTGGAGGCCATGACATGAATTGCTGATCATGATCTCCACCACGACCGATCCATCGGTTTTCCAATCTCCTGTTTAAGAAATGCCGAACATCATGGTGGAAGTGCGGTGGAGCACCATCCTGTTGAAAGATGAAGTCGGCGCTGTCGGTCTCCAGTTGTGGCATGAGCCAATTTTCCGCGGGCTACGCGTGAAACTTGCCCGCACGCGTTCAACCGTTTCTTCGCTCACTGCAGGCCGACCCGTTGATTTCCCCATACAGAGGCATCCAGAAGCTTTAAACTGCGCATACCACCGCCGAATGGAGTTAGTAGTTGGTGGATCTTTGTTGAACTTCGTCCTGAAGTGTCGCTGCACTGTTATGACTGACTGATGTGAGTGCATTTCAAGCAAGACATACGCTTTCTCGGCTCCTGTCGCCATTTTGTCTCACTGCGCTCTCGAGCGCTCTGACGGCAGAAACCTGAAGTGCGGCTTCAGCCGAACAAAACTTTGAGTTTTTCTACGTATCTGTAGTGTGTCGTGACCATATGTCAATGAATGGAGCTACAGTGAATTTATGAAATCGCTTCAATCATTTGTAATAGCCCTGTATTTGTAAATATCGCTATCCCATGACTTTTGTCACCTCAGTGGACATGGATCATGAAGCGATCCCGCAACACATCACAAGATGGCTGCCATGCAATGTGGCACGATCTATTGCCTTAATACAAAGAATGAAAACGTACATTTTGAAATAAATCTGAAAGAAGTAGATTGATAATCAGTTGTATTGTAACTGAATACAAATAAATGGTTTTAGAAGCCTGAAAGGCTGAAAGTACAAGATTCAGATTCACGACAAGCAATTAAAACATCATGTTTTCTTCTCACGGTTTTAAACAAAGCAAAAACTGTTTTATATGCTAGGAGAGGATTCCAGCTTTGAATTTACAGCGTGATGAAGTTAAAAGATACTGTACGATGCTATACTCAGCTTCCATTCAACTAAGAATGAGCCTCGTTCCTGCTCGCGGAGTAGTTGCGACCAGGCTACAGAACAGAGATTATACAACATGGAAACTCGACTGCAATCCTTGTGCCAAAATTTAGTGCACCTGTGCGAAGTCTGCCACACTGAAACGAACTAAGCTGCTGTCTGAAGTCAAAGGCAAACGGACACACTATGTTTATCTCAGTAATTGCGGAGTTCAGCTGCTGAGATTACTTAAAAGTATGCAGTTTTTTATGTACAGTAAAAGTTAGAAATATACAACGAGCAGTAGTAAGATAAAAGACTACACAGGGAAGTAATGAGCGATTTCCGCGAACCGGCAGAACATGAGAAAAATGAGTTTTCCGATTTTCTTGCTGTAAACAATAAAAGCTAATTACACTGTAAAAAATACTGTATGTAAATGAAGCAAATCCGTATCGTTGGACGATCTCTTTTCCTTTAAAAAAATAAAAACTACTTGTTCCACATTTGCGCATTTTCTTCACTCCTGTATACAACACCTGTCATTCAATCCTGAGAAAACTAACTGGTTCGATGATGAAGTGTCTATTCATTTGATATTGGTCACTGTTACTGTGATACATAATTTCCTAGTATTCTTCAGCATAAAATTTGAAAGTTTCGCAGCGAAAAAAGTGGTCGCTAGCTACTTTACGTTTGCTTAATTTTAGGTGATGTGTTGCTGCGTACTGAATGTAGCTAACATATCGAAATTGCTTTTAAGTTAGAAGACACCCACGTGTCACTACAGTGTGGAGAAAATACGAGTTAAAATATTTTATTTGTGTATGCTACCACGTGAAAGTAGTCCTGCAGTTTCAGTCATGAACAGTCTCTAAGTAGACGCTTGTTTCTGAAGTTAGTGATCACGATTTGTTGTTGTACTTACTGCTGCAAGAAAATGACAAAAAAGACATTCCACACTAACAGATACATAATATGAAAGCTGAAAAACATCTCATATTCAGGAAAAAGCTTGACAACAGTTTCTTTATGACACTTACCAATCGTTGATTATCAAACGAATGTGATTCATTGTACATAAAATGTTAGAGGGAAATTGTAGGTCTGGGTCTAATTTAAAACATTTGTATCAATTAACTTGTAATGTAGTCTATTTCGTGATTTAAATTAATACCTACGTTAATCCGAAATAAATTTGCTGACTGCGAATATCGTGGCGTCAGCTGTGTTAGGTACCGATATACTACCTATTAGTCAGTTACTTAGATACATGTTCCATAGATCATTTGAACGGTTCTTTTATCAAAATGATGTCGAACGCGTCAGTTTCCAGCGTATTTATACATGATTAGTGTTAACTTTTTTTTACTCGTTACCAGTTTGTAAGTAGAAATTTCAAGATTCTACTCCAGGTGGGTGTGAAATGAATGTGTGCAACAGAACGGAACACGAAAATGAAGATTGGGCCCTGTCTGACTATCCCCTGAGGCGTGTCTTAGTATCTCTTAATGGTGATGCTATCTCCTACTTCTTGCTCTTTAACATGTAAATTACAACATAAATATAAATGAATAATTAAGGGAGCTAGTAACTACAAATGATAAATGTTGTTTCTGCTTATACATTTATAGTGGATTAAAAGGCCTTTATACATTACAAATGTTTATATATCAATGTTCAATGGACATAAAGAGATGCAAATGGATTTCCTAACTAATATGATTGATCAATTTCCCAAATCTGTCTCTTTTTATGACTACGCGACCTAATATAAATAACGCGAAATGACTGACATCACCTATGCACCAAACACTAGAAGACACTATTTTCAAAGATGATCTACAGTGGTGTGCAACCTAAGTGGAAATAAAATTTACGTGATCGCAGCTGTTAAGTTTTATAGCCCTAATAAGCTGAAGCAATTAGCAATATCACCGTATGTACTGTGTCCGGTGCGTCAGAGTAATGGTTCTCGTACAGTCTGCGATGACGGAAGAACTCCAGCCACGAAATAAAAACTCTTTCAAACACTAGGGTAGCAGAAGGTGGTTCTCTGACTAGTATGATCTAATACTGTCTTCTCCTCTCTGTATTCTACAGACAATAAATGCGATATCCCAGCCATAAGAACGGAATTCAGATAACGTCTCTACGTGGGTATAGACAGAGGAAGTGCTCTCAATCACTGAACGCTGCATACTCAATAACGACTTCCTACCCGAAGGCGAAGTCTAGAATCGTATAAGTTTGCAACTGTACAGTGCCTAGCCGCTCTAACTATAAAATCTTCTGAGAGCAAACACAGCAAGTCTGTCTGTACCAAGAAAAGCTGATACTAAGTGACCGTCAAACACGGGTGCTCAAACCACAATACCTCTTTCTTTTCACCGATGGCTTCCCAGCAAAGCTCGGCTCCCCTCCCTCGTAACTGCAGAAGGCGAATCATATTCTCAAAACCACAGAATATTCTTTCTCTCTACAGATTCTTCCAAACGCTGACCAACCATACTTTAGTCTTTTGTTGTCCACCATGGAAAGTTTGCAAGGAAATACCTATCCTCGTTAATTAGGGATACATATAACGGTAAGCTTCTCAGAGTAAAAATCCTCAGAAATAAACCATCCTGCATGATTCCCGAGGTAACGCTTCCTCATTCCTCTCTGCGGCGTCCAAGATGTTCAGAGTTTCTGAACTATTATCCTGTTATCCTTCCGGCCCCAATACAATACTGGCTGGCCACTGCTGTATTGTGCTTCGGCACTCAGGAGCCCTGACTGTCCGTCTTGTCTACTTCCTATGTTTAAGCAGGACCAACACACCTGTGCGGGCTTTTCCACCCAGGGCTTGAGTTATGCTAGCCGTTTCATTTCCACTGGAGTTCCAACCTCTACTAGTACAGGCAATCATTCTTTAAGCTGTTTTGATAATAAAGACACTCCATCACCTTTCATGCAATAAGCGTTAACAACTGTTTACAAGGTGTACATGACAATGCCAGTCTTCTATAAATATTCATATATACACAGTACAACCTATCAAATGATACCTAATTCCGGTTGTAAATCATGGCAAAGTATGTAGATGAGTGCTTGTAAGGTGCGAAATTATAGCCACCTTACAAAATGGATTAGACGGAGTTGTCCAGGAAAAATCATCTTAAATTAAATTTAAAACTTGCTTCACCACCTGTCACATACTTTATGTTATTGGGTAAATTATAAAAAATTTTGCACCTGCATATTGAAATCCTTCTTGAGCCACTAATAGCTTTAAAAATGGGTAATAAAGGTCATGTTTCCCTTTGGCATTGTAGGTTTGAACACCTCTGTCCTTCTCAAATGGTGACAGATCATTTATAACGAATTTCATTAGCAAATATATGTAATGTGACAGCACAGTTAAAATGCCTAGCTCCTTGAAGAGGTACATACATGATGCCCATGGGTGAACACCACATATCCTTACTGCTCTCTCTTGTGCAGTCAATACTTTCTTTGTAAGTGATGAGTTACCCCAGACAATAATTCCGTACGACATTACTGAGTGGAAATATGCAACATATGTTAGGAGGTTGATACTGCACATTTATTTCCAAGATTAGCAATTGTGCGAAAAGCAAACGTAGCTGTACTTAATTGTTTGAGAAGCTCAGTAATACACTCCTTCCAGTTCAAGTTTTCATCAGTATGTAACGCAATAATTAATAACGTATGAGAACTTTTACCAGACTGGGGCACCAACTGGGATCTCTCACTTATTGCGAGTGGTCGCTTTAACAGTTCTAGTTATCCATGCATGCCAGTTTACTTAGAATTAATTTAGGATGTCTATAAATCGTCATTAATGACTGCTGATGCAGATATGCAAGTAAATATTACCTATGTACCGAGCGAGGTGGCGCAGTGGTTAGCACACGGGATTCACAGTCAGGGGGACAACGGTTCAAACCTGCGTCCGATCATCCTGATTTAGGCTTTCCGTGATTTCCCTTAATCGCTTCAGGCAAATGCTGGAATGACTCCTTTGAAAGGGCATGGCTGATTTCTTTCCCCATCCTTCCCCAATCTGATGGGAGACGATGACCTCGCTGTTTTGTCTCCTCCCCCAACCAATACCTATGCATTGCTTTTACGTTGAAAACATGAATGAAAAATCCAGCACTCATACAAATTCTGAAACGCCTGCAGAGTGTCCCATAAAAACTGTTTCTGTTAGAAGTGAAGTTGATTTAGTAGCTCAAATTCCCAGAAAACAATAATTAAGTATTGAAATTGAATTGCTGGAAAGGGAAAAAACAGTATTTACAAAACAAAGTAGATTTATTGTCGTCTGAAGATAAAACCAGTGGCAGTACAGGAGCTTGCACAGTAAGGTACGAGTACCAAATAAGGCCTACCTAACGTTTGGGACTTTCGTATTCAGTATGTGTAAGTGGTAAGATTCCAAGATCGTATGTGCAACATCCTACAACAATATTCAGTTAAAAAACAAATGAAATTTGAAAGTTTCTTTAGTTAATATAATCACTTTAAAGAAATGTTTATCTCTTGTAAATGGGCCTTGTTAGGAGACCATGTTCCTAATGCGACCCGTAGCCATATCTTGTTCATGTTAACATTCTGGGGCACGTAAATGGCAGGGAACCTGTTTGAATACACTGCAAGAGTTGTACCGTAATTTTATTTTAGAA